>NC_063333.1:15548341-15581765 GCF_021869965.1 Rhincodon typus
TTTCTGAGGAAGGGTCCAGACCCGAAACATCAGCTTTCCTGCTCCTCTGATGCTGCCTGGCCTGCTGTGTTCCTCCAGCTCCACACCTTGTAATCCACTGCCATCCTGGTAGCTGTCTGAACTTCCCCTGCTACGCTCAGCCGCTGGGTGGACTGAGTGCTCAAACAATGGCCACCAGATATTGTGACATGTTTGAGTGCACATATATGTGAGTGTAAGCTGCCACCACTTTCATGCTTTGTGCAAAGTTCTCTGCTCAGTTGGTGTTGCTTTTCTCTTGGTGTTGACCATAGGCCTTCCAATGAACCAAACTGTGCTTACCAGTCGCAGTTCTTCTGTATGTTGCCCCATCAACTCTCAGGTGTGTGGATTGGAACATAGCGGCTGCACAGTCCATGCCTAAATGTCCTAACTACAGCCCACTTGTGCTGCTTTCTGACCACATGTAGACTTCATCTGTAATCTACCTGCTGTGGGGTTATGACACTGAGACAGAGAAATAGCCATGATCATGTTAGATAATGGAGAGGGCTCACCTACTCCTATTTTCTATGTTTCTCTGAGATGTGCACATAGTTTAGTATCTGAACTGGTGACTCCATGCATGAAGTCAATGGAGAGGCGATGGCCTCGTAGTATTATCACTAAACTGTTAATTGCAGAGACCCAGATAATGTTCTGGGGACCCGGGTTTGAATCCAGCCATGGCAAATGGTGGAATTTGAATATCTGGAATTAAGGGTCTAATGATGGCCGTAAACCCATTGCTGATTATCAGGAAGAACCATCTGGTTCACTAATGTCCTTTAGGGAAGGAAACTGCTATCCTTACCTGGTCTGGCCTACATGTGACTCCAGATCCACAGCAATGTGACTGACTCTTAACTGCCGGATGGGCAATAAATGCTGCCTGGCCAGCGATGCCCTCATCCCATGAATGAATAAGGAGGAAAATAAATGGACACTGTCTACAAAATGATTCTCTTCTTGACGTTCCTTCACAGCCTGGCCAGGTTGGACCTCCTGGGTATCTGAAAGGGAAATTTCACAAAGGTAATGTTGTGTTGGGGGTAGAAGGTGAGGGAGGTGAATACTTTACATGCTTACAGCTTGTATTTCAGAAGAATAAAGGGGATCATGGGCTGAGGTGCAAGTGCAAAGTGAAGAGGAGAATTGGATGTGAGAGAAACTTCATATCTTCTCAGCTCTGCCACTGGCCCCAACCTCAACAGAAGCCAGCACTGATCTCCCCATGAGGCTGAGGGCTTGCAGATGAGCCTTTGTTCCTCCCGTTCTATTTGCTTTTGGTTGCACACCACCTTATCCTGCAAGAGATCTGGAAGTGTGTCAGTGAAACTCTTGCAATCTGAATGTTGTGACATTTGTGGTTGAATAGCTCGCAGTATGCATAAGCTGTGAGATGTGAGGGTGAGACTATAGTAGTGCTAAGTGTGTGGGGCTGTGATGATTCTTATGAATGGTAAGAATCTTAACTGATGGATACTGTGATTGGGTGCAATTCATTTGACAAGTAGTTGCGACAAGTGGTGCCGTTCTCAGGATATAGTGCTTGAACATATGTTCACTGATATAAAGCACTCATGAAGTCATAACACTTCTTTAGGTCCTTCAGGGCTTTACTCTTAGCATTGAGCACAATCTCCTCCTACTCCATCTTGACTGTGTATCTGGATAAAGCTCATCTATCCTACTTTCCACTCCCTCCATTAATGCCTCTAGTATGTCAACCAAAATCAGTGGAACCTACTGTCTCCCATTTTGTGCTGTTTCACAGATTAGATTCTTATCCATCATGAATCCCAGAAACCGGTTTAGCCACATTGTGTCTTCCCCTTTACGAGATGTTGACTTGTTTATAGCCATACAGTTTAGCTTTAAGTGGTGCCGGTCACTCCGGTGATACTGGCTCTCTGCTGACGCACCCAGCCAAGAAGCAGTATAGTTCACACTGGCTGAAGGCAGAAATCCTTCAGAAGAGCAGGCTACTTGAGGTCGTCATGCTCCCTTCATTGCAACCAATGGGCATGGGCTAATTGTATGTCACAATCCCCTGTGCCTGTTTCGAGGTTATTCCAACTCAGCCTACACAGCCTTGATGGCAAATTGAATTTGGGTGGGGCACTGTGACTCAGTGGTTAACACTGCTGTCTCATTGTGTTAGGGACCCAGGTTCGATTCTGCCTTCGGGCAGCTGTCTGTGTGGAGTTTGCATTTTCTCCCCGTCTCTGTGCAGGTTCCCTCCAGGTGCTTTGGTTTCCTCTGATAGTCCAAAGATGTGCAGGTGAGATGGACTGGCCATGCTCAATTGCCCACAGTGTCCAGGGAGGTGCAGGCTAGGAGGATTGGCCCTGGGAAATGCAGGTTTACAGGGATGGGTCTGGGTAGGATGCTGCTTGGCGGATCGATGGGGCTGAATGGCCTGCTTCCACACTGTAAGGATTCTATGCTTCAGAGGTGGATATTGTGCTATTGCAAGGAATGTGACTATTCATGTGTTCTGCAGGATCTTCAGTGTCTCAATGCAATTTTTTTTTTGTTCTGGCTTCTTTCTGCCTGTTTAAATTACCAGCTCAGTCATTTTCCACCCCCTGTCCTCCCATCACATGTGCTGTTCACTGATTTAGAAGATGGCACAGGTGGCCCTGCCTTTAGCAGCAAACACGAGGAGGTGCCTACATGTGCTTCAGGGTGACTCATCATCTTGTGACTCCTGTGCCCCCGTGGGGATGCAAGTGCCTTCTGCTCAGCACTGACTTGGCGCGCTACATCAGAACCTGAGAACTTGCCAGGTGTAAATGATGCATGCCCGATCAGGCTACATGCTCAGTCAGTGGTGTAATATGCAATTTTTTTTTTCTGTTTCAAACCTTCGTTAATTGATCTTGAAAATGAAATGGATCAGCAATTAAATTAATTAATGTTGGCTCTGATTCCCATTTTCTGTCCTTTTCCCTTGTCCAAATTGGAAGGATATTGGACGATTATTAGTGTTCAGGGGTATGGGAGGGTGAAAAGCAAGAGATTGGCATAAGGTAATAGAATGAGTGCATGCACAATAGGGCTGAATGGCCTCTTTCCGCACCAATTCTGTGAAGAAAAGAATTCAAAGAACTGCAGATGCTGGAAATCAGAAACAAAAACAGAAGTTGCTGGGAAAACTCAACAGGTCTGGCAGCATCTGTGGAGATAAATCAGAATTAACATTTCGGGTCCAGTGACCCTTCTTTAGAACTTCAAAGAGAAATTTTCAAAGAAAATAAGAAAAAAAAAATCACTTTTTGGAAAAAAAAAGGCCTGAACTTTCTTCAGGGTTGCAGACCGCAGTCTCCTGGAGATTGATCTTCAGTTCTCAGAGACTCCAGCCAATTCTGGAGGGTTGATGACCCTAAGTGGGGAAGGAGAACAAAGGGCAGATTTGGAAGATAAACGAGGACAGTCTTCAGGAAGCAACAGAAGCATGGAGACCAAGCGGTATGCATTAGCCTTGAGCAGTCATGCAAGCAGACAATTGTGAATCAGCACTGCATTCTGTGATCAGTCTGATTTTGTTCCTGATTTCGGCCATGTTGAGCCCTCAAGTTGAAATTATACACCCTACGAGGTCTCAATGGAGAGCTCCCTCAAGCCATCTGCAGAACTTGCAAGAATGAAATGAACAGTATCATGGATTTTTCTGCTAATTGATTTAAGTACAATCTCAGAATCATGGAATTGTTACAGTTTAGAAGGAGGTGATTTAGCCCATCGTACCTGCACAGGCTCTCCAAATGGGTGTCACAACTAAGTACCACAACTAAGCCTGCTTTTTCCCCAACAGTTTCACAGAGTTAAGGCCCAGTCACAAAGCCTAGTTTTTATGGAATTATGACCTCCCTCTCCAATGGTCAGCAATATTGTGTTTAGTTTTAGATGCCCCGACTGTGCAGGGACCTGTACAGTAAACTTGGAGGGAAATTCGGGAATTGTATGGTTATCTGAAAGGGAACACAAAGTTGCAAAGTTGTGGGGAATGCTGGAGGGGACGGACCAGCTGAGTTGCTCTTGCAGAGGAGCTGGTATGAACATGATGGGCCAAATGGCTACTTGTTTCTGTAGTGAAACCATTCCATGATTCTATTCAAGTAAAAAAGGAGAACAAAATGATTAAATGGTCGTGGATACCAGGGCCATGTGAAAGATTTAGACCACTGGAGGAATAGTACTTTAAACAAAAAGGCATTAGAAGGACCAGATATCTGAACAATATTCAACATTAGTTGAGCAGCCTGAGCTTGGATCAGTGGTACCACTTGACTCTGACGAAGTAGGCCATGAGTTCAAACATCCCCGGAGAACTTCAGTGAAGTAGGTAGGCTGGTCTTCCACGACAGCACTGATGAAGGGCTGTAATTTCAGGTGTAACCCTATTCCCCCTGACATTATAACCTGTAAGATGTTAAAACCAAGGCATAAAGAGCATTATGCAAGGATACAGAATAAAGTCCTCTATTTCTTGGCTGATTTTCCACCTCAATTAAACCATGACCAGAACAAATTAGCTGAATCTTGGGTGTTACTAATGGGATCTTAGCTAAAACAAAACAGTAACTGCTTTTCAAATATAATTCATTAGCTATGATAGCTTCAGAAATTCTGGGCACATGAAAAGCTCCATGAATAATCTCTCTCTCACGTGCTCTCTCTGCTACTGATTTACAGAATTAAGCCATTGTCAGGAGGAGTAGCAAAGTTAATATTATTTTTCTGGTCTGACATTTATCAGGACTGGGTCAAAAATGACCAAACATTAAAAGACAACACTAATTTGTCTGGAGTCTGATAAAACACAGTGTGGAGCTGGAGGAACACAGCAGGCCAGGCAGCATCAGAGGAACAGGAAAGCTGACATTTCAGGTCGGGACCCTTCTTCAAATTTCTCCAGCTCCACACTAATTTATGTAACACGTGAAGGAAGTGCTAACTCGTTGGCATGAAGATGTAGCAGGGACTGTTAATTGTCAATGTTAATTCAAGCCAGGAAATTGGACTATGATTAGCCAGGGTATTTGCCATGAGGGATGCAGCAAGATTGGCAGTCTCCAAAATCCCTTTCTCAATGAAGAAAGGTGCAAAAAATGAACAATTTTACTAAAACAGGAATTGCTGGAGAAACTCAGCATCGCTGGGGGAGAGAAAGCAGAGTTAATGTTTTGGGTCTGGTGATCCTTCTTCAGAACAAATTTCTTTTGCTTGCAAAGAAAGGATATCTCTGAATTTATGTAGCTTCTGGCACATACAACTGAATCTGACTTTGAACGCAACTGATGATCTTGCATTGACTTCTGCTGTAACAGATAGCATAGTCAGGACTATTAATTCAGTGATGTCCAGTAACATGATCCTGGCTGACATTGAACTCAGTGTTCTGAGATTTGCAAGCATAACTGACTCAGAGATAGTAAGAACTGCAGATGCTGCAGTCAGAGATAACACAGTGTGGAGCTGGAGGAACCCAGCAGGCCAGGCAGCATCAGAGGAGCAGGCAAGTTATCGTTTAGGGTCAGGGCCCTTCTTCAGAAATGGACTGGTTGCTCATTGTTGACAGACTGCATTCTGTGGACTGTGAAAGGGATATGTTGCTTGATACGTTGAGCTGTACCTTCTGCACGAAAGCATAACAAGTAGGAGCAGGAGCCCATCGAGCCTGCTCCACCATTTGTTGTTAGTGAGCACTCGCTAAGAGTATGATTGTCCACCGAGGAAATTCCGTGTCACTGGTCATGTCCTTGTGTGCCTAACGAACCCAATCCTAGAGATGTGCTTCCATCCACACATTCATTTCCATGAAGTCGAATTGGTCCTTGGCCGCGAGATCACGTCATTCATTTCGATCATGGCTGATCATCCAACTCAATAGCCTGAACCTGCTTTCCTCCAGGTCCTCTGATCCCTACAGCCCATATGCTATATCCAAAATCTTTTGAAAACATACATTTTGGCCTCGACCACTTTCTGTGGCAGTGAATTCCTCAGTTTCACTACTCTGACTGAAATAATTTCTCCTCATCTCAGCACTACATGGTTTACTCTGTATCTTTAGAATGTGACCCCTGGTTCTGGACTCCCCTCCCATCAGAAACATCTGTTCTGCATCTATCCTGTCTAGTCCTGTTAGAATTTGATAGGTTTCTGTGAGATTACATCCCACCCCTTCATTCTTCTGAACTCCAGTGAATATAATCTGAACTGATTCATCTTCTCCTCATACATCAGTCCCACCATCCCATGAATCGGTCTGGTAAACCTTTACTACATTCCCTCTGTAGCAAGAACATCATTCCTCAGATAAGGATATGAAAACACATGCCAGGGGTGGTCTCACCAAGGCCCTATACGATAGCAGCAGGACATTCCTGCTCCTGTGTTCAGTCCTCTTGCAATGAATTCCAAAATACCACTTGCCTTCTTGACCGGCTGCTACACCTGCACGCTTACCTTCAGTGACTGATGTACGAGGACACCCAGGTCTCATTGCATGTCTCTCAATTTCCAGCCATTCAGATAATAATCTGCCTTCCTATTTTTTTTCTCCCAAAGTGGATGACTCACATTTATCCACATTATAATGTATCTGCCCTGCATTTTCTCACTCACTCAACCTGTCCAAATGGGATGTGTTACATGGGATCTGTGGTGAGCTGGTAAGATGGATGCAGAACTGGCTTGGTCACAGAAGGCAAAGAGTAGCAGTGAAGGGTTCTTTTTTCTGACTGGAGATTTGTGACCAATGGTGTTGCTGGGACACTAACTGTTTATTTGTAAATGATGTGGAGAAGATTGTAGATGGTCTGATTAGTAAGTTTGTGGAGTCTCAAAGGCTGGGGGAGCTGCAGATGGGGAGGATTGCCAGAGGATACAGCAGGATGTAGATAGGCTGGAGACTTGGGCAGAGAAGTGGCACTTGGAATTTAACCTGGGCAAGTGCAAGCTGATGGAGTTAGGAAGATCTAATTCAGGAAGTATATTGCAAATGGCAAAACCTTTAGTAGCATCAACATATAGAGGGATCTAGGCATTTGGTCCACAGTTCCCTTAAAGTGGCAACGTAAGTGAACATGGTGGTCAAGAAAGCGTATGGCATGCTTGCCTTCATGAGTCAGGGCATAAAGTATAAAATTGACCAATCATGTCGCAGGTATATAAAACTTTAGTTCAGCCACATTTGGAATATTGAGTACAGTTTTGGTCGCCATACTACCAGAAAGATGTGGAGGCTTTGAAGAGGCTACAGAAAAGGTTTGCCTAGATTGGAGGGTATGAGCTATGAGGAGAGATTCAACAAACTTTCTTTGTTTTCACTTGAAAGTCAGAGGCTGAGGGCAACCTGATAGAGATTTACAATACCATGAGAGGCAAAAATAGAATGGGTATTCAGAGGTTTTTGCCCAGGGTAGAAATACAATTACGAGGGGCCATAGGTTTAAAGTAAAAGGAGGTAAGTTCAACGGAGATGTGAAAGGCACGTTTTTTACACAGAGGGTGGTAGGTACCTGGAATGCGCTGCCAGCCGAGGTTGTAGAAGCAAACATTGAAAAGGCATGTTGTCAGATACATGTATAGGCAGGCAATAGAGGAATATGGACCTGTTTTTAGTTTAGAAAAGACGTCATGTGTCGGCACAGGTTGGTGGGCAGAAGGAGCACTTCAGGTGCTGTGCTGTTCTTCATTCTTTAAATCACACTGAAGCATACTCCAGAAACCAAAGCAAGATTAGCATTTGGGTTGACAGTATGATCTATAATGTGTGCTAGCTGTTTCGGCAAAGGATGTTTGATCATGCATTTCACTGCTTTGGCTGAGAAAAGATCAATCTTATTGTACACTGCCAATCCTTATTGCCTTCCTTGGGCCAATGCTCTGACGAGTCAAGAGTGTACCTGCTCTGAGTTTGATCAGCTTGCTAAGATTGTCACTAAACAGTTCCTGCTGTATATCCATGTCAATCATGGTGCAACCAATCAGCAGCCTGTTCTCATGTTGTAGAAATTGGTGTTCCCTTTCCAAGTCTGATTTCTCAGTGTTAAGCCTGATGAGTTCTAAACAAAAAGCTTCAACTTCATGTCCCTCGTTGGCAATGTTTAAGTTTTGTACTACCCAAAGTATTGTATTTATATAACAAGATGTAAAATATTACACAAGGGCAAAGAGCCATGAAATTGAATTCCACTCTCCCAATCCCTCAAAGACAAAGGAGCGAAGTTATATGGAGAACCACAGGAAGTGGGAGAGATCCTGAATGAGTACTTTGTATCGGTACTTACCGAGGAGAAGGACATGACTGATGTTGAGTTCAGGGATTAGTGTGTGAATACTCTAAAGTATGTCATTATTAAAGGAGGACGTTTTGGGTATCCTAAGTTACATTAAGGTAAACAAGAGTCCCCAGGGCCAGATGGGATCTATCCCAGGTTACTGCGAGAGGCAAGGGAAGAAATAGCTGGGGCGTTAGCAGATATCTTCACATCTTCTTTGACCACAGCTGAGGTTCCAGAGGACTGGAGATTAGCCAATGTTGTTCCCTTTTTTAAGAAAGGAAGCAGAGATAATCCAGGAAATTATAGGCCAGTGAGTCTGACGTCTGTGGTGGGGAAGCTCTTGGAGAAGATACCGAGGGACAGGATATGTGCAAATTTGGAAGAAAATGGACTAGCTAGTGACAGGCATTATGGTTTTGTGTGGGGAAGGTCATGTCGCACCAACCTGATCAAATTTTTTGAGAGGTGACAAAGATAATTGATGAGGGACGAGGTGAGGATGTAATTTATATGGACTTTAGTAAAACATTTGATAAAGTCCCACATGGCAGATTGGTACAAAAACTAAAATCACATGGGATTCGGGGTGGGCTGGCTAGATGGATACAAAACTGGCTTGGTCATAGAAGACAGAGCATAGCGGTGGAAGGGTATTTTTCAGAATGGAGACCGGTAACCAATGGTGTTCCACAGGGATCAGTCATAGGTCCTCTGTTGTTTGTAGTTTACATTAATGATCTAGAGAAAAATGTGAGTGCTCTGATTAGTAAATTTGCAGATGACATTGGTGGAGTTGCTGATCGTGCTGACGATTGTGAAAGGATACAACAGGATTGGTGACTTGGGCACAGAAATGGCAGATGGAGTTTAATCCAGACAAATGCAGTGTGAAGCATTTTGGAAGATCAAATTTAGATGTGAATTATGCTGTTAATGGCAGAACTCTTAGGAACATTAACATACAGACAGATCTAGCTGTGCAGGTCCACAGTTCCCTAAAAGTGGGCAACATAGGTGGCCAAGGTGGTTAAGATGGCATATGGCATGCTTGCCTTCATTGGCTGGGGCATGGAGTACAAGAGTAGGCAAACCATATTGTAGCTATATAAAACCCATGTTAGGTCGCATTTGGAGTATTGTGTGCAGTTTTGGTTGCCATATTACCAGAAGGACATGGAAGCTTTCGACAGAGGGCAGAGAAGGTTCACCAGGATGTTGGCCAGTCTCAAGGCATTGGCAATGAGGAAACGTTAAAAAGACTAGGATTATTCACTGAAAAATGACAGGTGAGAGGAGACCTGAGCGAGGTCTACAAAATTACAAGAGGCATAGATAGGGTGGATAGTCAAAAGCTTTTTCCCAGGGTTGAAGTTTCAATTATAAGGGAGCACAGGTTCAAGGTGAGAGTGGGAAAAATTTAAGGGAAATGCGTGAGGAAAGTTTTTTCATGCAGAGAGTGGTAGGAGCCTGGAATGCACTGCCAGAGGAGGTGGTGGAAGCAGGCACGTTAGCGACATCCAAGAGGCATCTGGATAGTTACATGAATAAGGAGGAAATAGAGGGATACGGACTGAATAAGGGCAGAAGGTTTGTGTTTTAGTTTAGTCAGGGCATCATGATTGGCACAGGCTTGGAGGGCCGAAGGGCCTGTTCCTGTGCTATACTTCTCTTTTGTTCTTTATTTCTTTTCTCTATTGAACTGCACTGTGTTTTGAGGGGGTAAGTCAACTTGTACTGGTGTACACTTTCCCCCAGGCTGCCCTCCCGAGCATGAGAACAGAATTGAGCGGTTTGTTTCTATAGGTTCAAACATATATACGTATAAATATATTCTATATATATGTCAAAGAGTTTAAGGCACTGTATTGGTAATGAAGACGTGCAATTACTGGTATATAGAATCTTACTAATTTCAAAATGATCATCGAACCTTTGGACAACAGTGTTATTGGAAGCCATTAGAAATAAACTGGAATTGCAAATATGTGATCTTTGGGACTGGCCTGATAGATTAAAAGTTTCTAGCCTGGTATAGTTCTAAGTTTATTTGTGAAGCTGTGACAAATGATGTCGCATGGGTAGACATGGATTCTTGGCATTTGGTTGAATCTCTTAGGAAACATCCTGAAAGTGACCTAGAGGTTTTTTTTGCCATTGCTATTTTGCCTCACAAGTATGCTAGCATTATTTCTGGTCAAGAGAGGATGTTACATGAGGTTTTACCATCAAACAGATTAATATGCCTGGTCACCTTTTGTCCCATGTCCTCAATACATCCAGACACATGCAGACTTTTGTGAGTTTGCCTGTTCACACTGGAATGCAATCATTAAATAAGAATGGAATTAAGCAATTCAAAAAATGAATAATAGTTTGCATCACATTTGGCAATATGTACAATACTGGCTGCTTGACAACAGACTTAAAATGACCTTCTGAATGTGACATGCTAGTTTCTTTGTGTGCATGTTTAATATCTCTGCTTTAACAATTACTAATGGACCATGACAACAAGGAACATTGCTGACTGTGGGCAAAACAACATTACATCAAGCAAGCACTGGCATTATGTATCTCACTGATATTAAGGCATGTCTAACCACAAAGTTGCATCAATCTCCTTCTCCGGTATTTTTAAGAAGATAACTATCAATTTCAGTATTTGAGAGGTCAGTTGACTTTGCCTGGGTACCTTTTTCCAATGGCCCTTTTTTTATTGCTGTAATGTCTATAGATTTGGTAGCCATTCAAGATAAATAGCATTGGAAAATCAGCAGTATTATTTTTAACAAGCAAAGAAGATCCACGCTATGTATTTGAAAGTCATGCAGGTGTAGCAACAACAAAAGTAACTTATATTTAACATCATAAAACCACCCAAAGTTTTGTATGGAAACGTTATCAAAAAAATCTGTCAATGAACAACATTAAGTGGTATTGAAGCAAGATGACTCAAAGCTTGGCCAAAGAGCTAGGTTTTGAGGAATGTCTTAATGATGTAAAGAGGTAGAAAGGTCTCGGGAAGGAATGATTGAGCCTTGGCCACCAATGATGGAGTGATTCACATCTGATCGTGCGCAAGTACTCTTTGTGGTTTGGTAATTTACTTTTCAGACTCGTTTATCAGTTTGCAGTGATTTGTAGATGAGCAATACTAGGTTCAAATCAGTGAAACAACAATGTCACATTGATTCCCCCTCAGTTATTTATCATTGTTTCCTTTCATTTGATTTTTTATAACATTTTGTCATCAATATGAATGATGCTTACATCTTAGTCATTGTGATAGCCTGAGCATGTGCTTCATTTTGCCTATCGGATGCGATATTTTTGTTTTGTTTGTTTGTTTCAATTTTCATTTCTTTTTGGAGCTGAAAGTTAGATCTGGACTGGGCTTTTGCTGATTTATTTTATTTCCCCTCTATTCCACCTGCTGAAAGCATGAACTGAGTAGGTAATGGCCTAGTGGTATTAACACTAGACTATTAACCCAGAAAGTCAGCTAATGTTATAGAGTCATGGAGTTATACAACATGGAAACAGACCGTCCGGTCCAACTCGTCTGTGCCGAACAGATATTCTAAACTGATCTATTGCCATTTTCCAGCATTTGGCCCATATCCCACTAAACCCTTCCTATCCAAACACCCATTCAGATGCCTTTTCAATGTTGTAATTGTACCTGCCTCCACCACTTCCTCTGGCAGCTCATTGCATAAATGCACCACCCTCTGTGTGAAAAAGTTGCCCTTTAGCTCCCTTTCAAATCTTTCCCCTCTCACCTTCAACCTATGCCCTCTAATTTTGGACTCCCCTACTTTGCCAAAAAAAAGACCCTGGAAATTCACCTTGTCCATGCCCCTGATGACTTTATAAACCTCTATAACATCACCCCTCAGCTTCCTACGCTGCCCTGAATTCAAGTCCGACCACAGCAGATGGTGGAATTTTGATTCAAATTTTTTTATAAAGCTGGAATTAAGAATCCACTCATGACCATGAAACCATTGCCGAATGTTGGAAAAACCCGTCTGGCTCACTAATGCCCTTCAGGGAAGGAAATCTGCCATCCTCACCCTGATCTGACCTACATGTGACTCCAGATCCACAGCAACATGGTTGACTCTCAACAGGCCTAGCAAGCCATTCAGTTCAAGGGCAGCTGGGGATGGGCTACAATTGCTGGCCAGTCAGCGATGCCCACGTCCCAATGAATATGGCATTATGGTTCCACGAGTACGCTAATTATCGGATGGTCTTTATTACAGTGCAACTCGCAGCACCACACTTGAGGTCAACACTGGCACTGACCCTCAGTTCATGTTGATTAGATTAGCAGAGGAGGCTTCAAAACTGATGTCTTTCTGACTATATGATGAAGCTGCCAGGCAGTACACATGCACAGAAGCACACAGCCGTGCACACAAACAAGGGAACATACCCTCAATGGCTATTTTAACTCTAAATGTAACTAGATTTCTCATAGAAGTCACTTAAGTGATACCCATTCACAGAAGGAAATTGTCCATAATGGAGCACAGATTTCAGACAACACTACAGTACCAATTTTCTTTTTACCTCCTCTTACTTTGAAAGCAGCTTCCCTGCTAAGGGAGTGATTGGTGAAATCAGACTTTTGAGCAGAAAGCGACGTGTTTCCCTAAGTACAGATTAGTGTGGACCATGAATTCACATATTATTAATTGGGAAACTAAGCTGACAAGAATGGCTGCTGGTGCAAAATACAGCAACAATGAGGAAAGACTGGGCAGTCTGGGGCTCTTCCAAGAATTAGAGCCTTAAAATGGTCACAAAATTGTTGCAGCACAGGAGGTGCCATCCAGTCTATTGTGGCTCCCTTTGCTCAACACTGGAGCAATTTCCCTGATGCATTCACCCATTTTCTCCCTGTAGCCTTGCACATTGCTTCATTTCAGCTAACAAATCAATTCCTTCCTCACTGCCTCAGTTTAAGTTTCCTTTATCACAATCTTAGAAAGCACATTTCAGATCCTAACCAGTCACTGCATTTAAAAGCTTTTCTATATGTCTGTATTGCTTCATTTGCCAATTACCAGACTGTACATTCTTGTTCTCCATCCTTCTGCCATTGGGAACAGTTTTCCCCTGTCTGTCTGGACCCCTTGTGAATTTGAACACTTTTATTGAAAGTTCTCTCAATCTTCTGAATGTAAAACAGTCCCAACGTCTCCAATCTATCTGCATAACTGCAGTTCCTCATCACTGGGGTCGTTCTTGTGTTTTTTTTGTGCTTTCGGTGGTGCCTTGACATTCTCCCTGAAAGTTGGCACCCAGAAGAAATATGAGTGCTCCATTTGAGGGATTTGATCAGGCAAACATGGAGGAGATGTTTCAATTTGTAGGAAAGGCCAAACTTGGCACCATAGATACAAATTCTTTACCCAATGAATGGTTAGAATTTAAAAATCACAAACACAGGGAATACTTGGGGCGAATTGGCACTTCTTTCCCATTTTTTTTTTTCATTCATTCACGGGATGAGGGCAACACTGGCCAGGCAGCATTTATTGCCCATCTCTAACAGCCCAGAGGGCAGTTTAGAGTCAACCATGTTGCTGTGGTTCTGGAATCACATGGAGGCCAGACCAGGTAAGGACAACAGTTTCCTTCCCTAAAGGACATTAGTGAACCAGATGGGTTTTTCCGACAATTGACTAATGTGTTCATGGTCATCATTAGATTCTTAATTCCAGGTATTTTGTTGAATTCAAATTCCACGATTGGCTCTGGCGGGATTCGAACCTGGGTCCCCAGAATGTTATCTGAGTCTCTGGATTAACAGTCCAGCAATAATACCATTAGGTCTCCCCATGTTCATTCACATGTTATGAAGATTCTGAACATATTATTCGAGAACTTGGATTGTTACTGAGGAACTTGAGGCAATGTGGATTGAGTTTTTGGTTCTGTGAAAGTGTGACTTTTTTTAAAGGTCAGGAAATCATTTTGAACATTGAGTTGAAAACAATATTCACTACAAAGGATATGATTTAAGCTGTCTAAGAGAGAATAGTTAAAGCATTTGTTTAATTAGATTATATGACCAGTACAAAGAGAGAGTGAAGGCACCAAAACTGTTTTGTGCAGAAGGAAGAATTCCATTTTTCTTTTATTCATTTTTGTGGGATGTGGGTGTCACTGGCTGGGCCCAGCATTTATTGTTCACCCCTAGTTGCCCTTGAGAAGGTGCTGTGAGCTACCTTCTTGAACCACTGCAGTCCACCTGCTGTGGGTTGACCCACAATGCCATGAGGGAGGGAATTCCAGGATTTTGACCCAGCGATGTTGAAGAAGCAGTGATATGTTTTCAAGTCAGGATGGTGAGTGGCTTGGGAGGGGGTTGGGGAGCTTGAAGGTGGTGGGTTCCCCCTGTATTTGCTGCCCTTGTCTTTCTAGATGGAATTGGTCATGGGTTTAAAAGGTGATGTCTAAGGATCTTTGGTGAATTTCTGCAGCACATCTTGTAGATAATACACACTGCTGCTACTGAGTGAGCAGTGGAGGAAGTGGATGCTTGTGGATGTAGTGTCAATTAAGCCAGCTGCTTTGTCCTGAATGTCTTTTGTCAAGCTTCCTGAGTGTTTGCTTCTTTTTTACAGCAATTGGCATATAACAGCAGAGGTGGTGCTGTTGGCACTGCCCGAGCCGTCAGAGTTTGGGAGAATTCCTGGGGTGTTCAGAATGTAATGAGGAGAAATCTCCAGAAGCAGAAGGCTGTGTGTGTGTATAAGCTTAGATAACCGATGTTAACTAATAATGAGGTGTTGCGCTTTTTCGCTGTGGCACCTCAGAACTGGTCATCAATGAGTTCACGTCTCCCTTATGAGGTCATCTTTCAAAGCCTTCAGGTGTCCATCATGTTCCTCCTCATCTGAGCAGATCCTGTGTATGTGCAGGGCTTGTTCATAGGGGATGGCTTCTTTAATATATTTAGGGTGGAAGCGAGAGAAGTGCAGCATTGTGAGGTTATCCATGGGCTTGCGGTAGAGTGAGGTATTAAGGTGTCCATCCTTGATGGAGATACGTGTGCCTAACAATGAGACTGATTCTGGAGTGTAGTCCATGGTAAGTTTGGTGGTGAGATGAAACTTGTTCAGATTGCAATGTAGATGTTTCAGTGATTCCTTGCCATGAGTCCAAAGGAAGAAAATCTCATCGATGTATCTGGTGTATAGTGTTGGTCGGAGGTCCTGTGCAGCAAAGAAGTCTTGCTCAAACTTGTGCATGAAAATGTTGGCATACTGGGGAGCAAATTTAGTCCCCGTGGCTGTTCTGTGTGCCTGGATGAAGAACTGGCTGTCGAAGGTGAAGACAGTATGTTCTAGGATGAAGTGGATGAGTTGTAGGATGGTGCCTGGAAATTGGCAATTGTTGGTGTTGAGTACTGAGGCTGTTGCAGCAATGCCGTCATCATGGGGGATGCTGGTGTAGAGTGCCGAAACATCCATTAAGGCGAGGAATGTTCCTGGCTCAACTGGTCTGTGGATGCTGAGTTTCTGAAATCTGTAGTGTTGTGACAGAAGCTGGGTGCTCCCTGTACAATGGGTTTCAAGATGCCCTTGATATAGCCAGAGAGGTTCTTACCCAGGGTCCCATTGTCTGATATGATGGGATGTCCAGATGTGTTGGCTTTGTGTATATTCGGAAGGCAGTAGACGTCTTTTACGTGAGAAGTACGCAGAATGAGAGTGCATGGGATACTCTGAAGGACTGGATCAAAAGTCTTGATCAGTCTGTTGAGTTGACTGGTGTGTTTTTTGGTCGAATCGGCAGCTAGCTGTCTGTAGCATTCCTGGTTGCTCAGTTGTTGGTATACTTCTTTGCAGTAGTCCATTTTATTCTGTATGACGTTGGATCCTCCTTAGTCTGCTGGCTTGATGACAATGTTGCCATTGGTCTTGAGAGCACGGATGGCATTGCATTGTGCCTCAGTGATGATCTGTGCTACATGGTGAGCGCAGCTGATCAATCTGGCATTAACGCATCTCCTGACAGCCTGTCAAGCCCAGAGCAGCGGCCTTCCGGAGGGGTCCAGTTCGACTCCTCCTTCTTTGGTTGCTGCACCACGGATCTCTCTGTCGACTGTTCCGGTTCGTTGGTTGTCTCATTGGGCTCACTGCTGTCATGTTGGGGTTTGTGGAAGAATTCTGAGGAATAAAACCAGTCTGATTCCAGGTTAAAACTTGGGGGCAGATTCTGGACAAGTCCTCACTTCTACAATTCAGTGTCTGACCTGAGATGTCACCTTTTGTATATTCCTGTGGCTCTGCCTGGTTGTCATGGCAACACAGCACTGACATTGACTTTATAAACACTTTACACACCATCTAACACTCTTGGTCAGCTGTGGAGACTTATCATCTGACACTCCACTCACACCAGTTGTATGATATTTTGATCTCTCTGCCCTTGATCTCTCTGCCTATAAACTCTGTGCCTGTGCGCTCACCTCTCTCACTGCACCTGACGAAGGGGCTGCACTCCGAAAGCTTGTGTGATTTCAAATAAACCTGGTGGACTATAACCTGGTGTTGTGTGACTTCTGACTTTGTCCACCCCAGTCCAACACCGGCACTTCCACATCTTAACTAATAGTGAGTTGAGTTAGCTGTTTGTTTAAAGAGTCTCAGCGTGTGATATTTAGTGAATGTGCAACTGCTTCCTGAAAAGAAACAGATTACAGTCATTTCAGCTGAGCATGAAGCCTTAGCACAGAGATAGGGGTGACACTTCACTGAGAGTGGAGTATTTATTAGGGTATTGCTCGACTGAAAAGGATGAATCTTTCTAAGGATTGTAATGAGATTGTTCTAATAGTTGTATAATGCAATATAATTTGTGTTTTTCCTGTATAATAGCCTTTTACTTTTTTTGTAAGAAGTACATTCGCTGCCTCTTGTGGAAAGATTCAGTGGCTGATCTCCACAATTAACAAAGAAAAAACTTACGGTCTATCCAGAGATAGCTAGAACTGCAGATGCTGGAGTCAGAGTCAACACAGTGTGGAGCTGGAAGAACACAGCATGTTAGGCTCAGTCCTTGCCTACGCAGCCGGACCATCCCTAATGGACTCCAAACAACATTCAGACCATCCCAATCTGGCCCAAACCACAACAACCAATACCTACAGTACATCCAGAGCCTCAGCTCCTCACTTGCAGCCATGCACCAGTATCTCCTCACACCACAATCAGCCCTACCCCAGCTCAGAGCCTCTCTCTCCCAGATCTGCAAGCGACCTCATTTTGCACAAGATTCACACTCTCAACCAGTGCTTTTTCTCCATCCTATCAGACATCAAGGACCGTAAGTACACTAAGCTTGCTCACGCTTGCCACCAAACACAGGCCTCCTCCAGTACCCCAGAACCCAATCCTATCCAGGACCTCCCTCTCAATTTGCCTGGCGACAGCAGTTCTGAAGAAGGGTCCTGACCCGAAACATCAATTTTCCTACTCCTCTGATGCTGCCTGACCTGCTGTGTTCCTCCTTGCGGTCTATCCAGCCAGGTTTCACTCTAGGGTTTCACTTGTCCTCCTTAACAAAATAGTTGGAATCATAACAACATAATGTGGGTATAGCTGACTGGGCCAGCATTTATTGCCCATCCATATTTGCTGTTGGAAAGGTGGTTGTCAGACATCTTCTTGAACTGTTGTAATATGTGGGATAGGAGCACCCATGGTGCTGCCTGGGAATTCCAGAAGTTTGGCATGGTAACCATGAAGGATTTGTGATATATATCCAAGTCAGGATAGAGGGTATGGTTTGGAGGAGACCTTGAGATTGATTGTGTTCCCATGTTTGTGGTTCTCCTTGTCTTTCTTGGTTATGGGTTTGAAAGGTGCTGTTAAAGTGCTTTGAAGTGTTGGTGCAGTTTGTCTTGTAGATACAGGTAGTTCTGGTATAACGCGCGTTTCATTGACGGAAATTGGCTGTAACGCGAATGATGAATAGTGGACACTGTTCGGTTAACACAAACTTTTTGCTGCACAGGTATAACGATTTTCTATGGCGATTTCCTACAGTGCGAAGTCACGCAAGAATGCAACTATCGCATTATGGGAGAACTACCTGTAATACACACTGTTACCACTGTGTGCCGATGATGGAGGGAATGCATGTTGAAGGTGCTGGATATGGGGGAGAGATGTGGCAGGGTGTATGGGGTACAATATGGCAGGCTGCTTTATTCAGGATGTGTTGAGCGTCTTGAATGTTGCTGAGCTAAGCTTGTCAGCTAAGTGGAAAGTATTCCAGTGCACTTCTGACTTGTGCCTTTTCGATGACGGACAGGTCTTAAGGACTTAAGAGGTAAGTTACTCATCATTGAATTTCTAGCTTCTGACCAGCTCTTGTTGCCACAGTATCTATCTGGCAAATCCACTTCTGATTCTGGTCAATGGTAACCCCCAGAAGATTGAAAGTGGGGGATTCAATGGTGGTCTTGTTGGCAATGATCATTACCTGCAGGCCGTGGCATTTGTGTCATTCAAATGTTACTCAGTCAGTAATCGTCCTACCGTGGCGATGCCCATTCGAGTTCCCCACCCAGTTGTCCCTCCAAGTGATATTCAAAATGGAAGTAAACCAGAGGAGCCGAGGTGGGTGAGTTGCTAATAAGCAGTAAACAGCAAGAGAATTCATTGCCCGTGTTGTGAGATGTCATGGGGTCTGGAGTCAATGAAGCAAAAGCTAAAAATGCGCTCAATAGAGAAAGGAATAGAAAGATATCCTGGTGATGTTTTGAACACTTAAGGAATGAAGTGCATTCACGTGGTATCAACCAATATGCTAAATGGCCTTTTGTTGTGTAGTCTATCCTGTGCAATGCTATGCAAAGCACCATTTCAATAAGAAGAATAATTACATCAGAGACAAACGAGCAAGTGAACATTTTTTTTCTATTCATTTGTGGAATGTGGGCGTCGCTGGCTGGTCGGCATTTCCTGCCCATCCCTAGTTGCCCTTGAGAAGGTGGTGGTGAGCTGCCTTCTTAAACTGCTGCAGTCCTCCTGTTGTACGTTGACCCACAATGCCATTAGGGAAGGAACATGTGGAATGGAGAGAAAATAATTGATGAAAAGTTGATTTTATGTTGGATTTACTATTAGTGATGTAAAGATGACTCATAAAAATACATAACTCTAGGTGCCTAATCTTTTGATAGTATCGTGGTAGTTTTATGAGGTGACAATCTTGGCTTAGAGCCTTGCTAGCGGTGCGATATTATTATGAAGATAGAGCAAGAGCATTTGTAGTCCTAACTATTATCCTGGTTAGTTGTCCCCAGCCTTTCTTAATCTGTCATTTATCTTACAATCTCAAGGTTTTTAAAACCCAAATATAGCAGAGCTGACCTGATTACTCAGCTGATTTATTTAGTGAGTAGCAAAGGAGGTGGAAGATACCTCACACTTTAGTGCTTTATCAGTCTATCTAATTAGCTACAAAGCCCTTCAGACGTTCAGTGGTCATGACTGTCGAGGCTTCAGAACACTGGAGACAAACTAGACCATATATGGTTTATCAAGCCTGCTCTGCCATCCAATAAAATCATGAATGATCTTGGGCCTTAACTCCTTAAATGTGGAGACCAAAACTACTCACAGTAGTCCTGATGTGGTCTCATCAAAGTCTGTGGAATTGTAGAAACGCATCCTTATTCTTGTACAATAATCCTTGCAATAAAGGCTGACATGCCATTGCTTGCTGTACCTGCAAGCTAAATTTTTGTACCTTTTTGAGCAGTGCGCCCAAGTCTCTCCGAAAACCAACATTTATAATTTCACACTTTTTTTTAAAAAAGATTCTGTTTTTCTATTCTTGTGACCAAAGTGATTAAACTCACTTCCTGACAGTAAACTCCATATGCCATCTTCTTGCCCACTCATGTAACCCTGTGCATCTTTCACTGCAGTCTCTCTGTATCCTTCTTGCATCAAACATTTCCATCTACCTCAGAAGGTGTATGTACATTACACTCTGTCTCATTGCCAAATTCATCGGTGTGCTTTGTAAATAAGTGAAATTCCAGCACCGATCTTTGTGGCTCTCCACTGTTCAGAGCCTACCAAGTCGGCAGTATGAATACAGAATTCGGAGCAGAGATAGCTCTCATAGTCCCTTGAGGTTTCTCAACCACTAAATAATGGATTAGTAAGATTTTAAACTTATTTCCATGTTCCCGTGTACCACTGATGAACTTTGATATACTTGTTTAACAAGAATCTATCTACTTTATTTCTTAAAAACATTCTGAGATTCTGTTTCAACTGTTCTCTGAGAAAGAGAATTCCAAAGAATTATGACATTCTGTGAGCAAATAAAAATCTTCTCATCTTTGTTCAAAATGAGCAACCTTTTGTTTTGAAACAGTGACTCCTAGTTCTAGATTCTCCCATAAGAGGAAACATCCTTGCAACTATCTCACTATCTTCTTTTAGATTCTAAGAAGGTGTCCATCAGCACATGTGGACTTGTCTGAACACATCTCTAACAATATTCTCAAATTCTTCTTTCCATTTCCCGATTCACAGAGCTGTTACTTGTATCCTCTATAGTAAAGACAGATGCAAAATATCTGCCAAATTCAGCTGCCATTTCCTTATTTTCCATTCTTAAATTCTCCAGACTCACTTCACACATAATCACACATAATTATTTTATTGACTCTTCTTTTTCATATACATAAATACACAGGGGAAGCAATGGCCTAGTAGCATTATTGCTGGATTGTTAATCCAGAGACCTGCTCAAAGTTCCGGGGACCAGGGTTTGAATCCTGCCATGGCAGATAGTGGAATTTGAATCCAATAAATATCTGGGATTTCAAATGATGGCTATGAATTGACTGTCGGGACAAGCCCATCTTGTTCATTTAGTGCCCTTCAGGGAAGAAAACTGCCATCCTTACCTGGTCTAGCCTATACATGACTCCAGACCCACAGCAATGTGGTTGATGTTTAACTGCCATCTGGGCAATTAGGGATGGACAATAAATGCTGGCGTAGCCAGTGATGCCCTATTCTTTTGAATGAATGAAAAAAGTCTCTACAACCTGTCTTTATATTTCTCGCTAGTTTTCTCTCATACTCTGCTTTTCCCTCATCAATCTTTTAGTCATTCTTTGATGTTTTTTAATATTGTGATCCAACCTTCTGACTGCCACAGACCATTGTGCAATAATATTCTTTTTTTCTTGTTTAATACTGTCTTTAACATTTTCAGTTAACAACAGATGGTGAGTCCTCCTTTTGGAATTTTCTTTCTCGTTGGAGTGGAAGTTAGCTTTCTTATCTATTCTACTGCACGTACATTACTGGCAACTCTGTAAAACCTTATTTGCCTGCTAACCTTGTACTTTATTAAATGTATTTTGGAAATCCAATTATACAAATTTCTCTTTATTTGAATCATAGAATCCCTACAGTGCACAAAGAGGCCATTCAGCCCATCGAACCTACACTGGTCCTCCCAATGGCATCCCACCTAGACACACAACCTCAACCTATCCCCGTAACCCCACATTTACCATGGCTAATATTGCCTAGCCTACACATCCCAGGACACTATGGGACAATTTAGCATGACCTAACATGCATATCTTTGGACTATGGGAGGAAACCCGAGCACCCGGAGGGAACATACACGGGGAGAACATGTAAATTCCACACAGCCTGGTATTCAAGGCTGGTATCGAATCCGGGTCCCAGCTGCATTGAGACAGCAGTGCTAACCATAGAGCCACTGTGCTACCCATTTTGGCCTTTCCAAAACAATAAATTTGCCAAGCATGATTTCCTTTTCTTGAAAGCATGTTGACTTTGTCTGATCATGGTGTGATTTTCTAACTGCATTGTTAAGACTTCCTTAATAAGAGATCACAGCACTTTCCTGACAACTGATGTCAGGCTAACTGGCCTATAGTTCCCTGTTTTCTCTCTTCCTTCCTTTCTTGGATAACAGTCTTAGATTTGTAAGGTTTTGGAGTAGATTTGTAGCTCAGGTTGTGGGTGTTGAGGTTGGTTGGCTCGCCGAGCTGGTTTGTTGTTCCGCAGACGTTTCGTTACCGTGCTTGGTAACATCCTCAGTGCAGCTTCTGATGAAGCGTCGGTGTGTTTTCCCGCCTGGCTTTTAAACTCTGGGGTCCATTGCGATGGATTGCCTCACTTCCGGGTTTCCTCCGTAGTGGAATGTATATGGGGTCGAGTTCAATGTGTTTATTAATAGCCTGCTTCGTGGAGTGCCATGGTTCCAGGAATTCTCGTGCTTGTCTCTGCCTAGCCTGTCCCACATTGAACTCGACCCCATATACATTCCACTACGGAGGAAACCCAGAAGTGAGGCAATCCATCGCAACGGACCCCAGAGCTTAAACGCCAGGCGGGAAAACACACCGACGCTTCATCAGAGGCTGCACTGAGGATGTTACCAAGCACGGTAACGAAACATCTGCGGAACAACATACCAGCTCGGCGAGCCAACCAACCTCAACAGTCTTAGATTTGATAACTTCTCGGTTACTTGGCTAATTGAAGAATCCAGCAAATATTTGGAAATCGTAGCCAGGGCATGCTTAGAATTTCAGGACCTGATGGACAGGACCTTAGAATGGAACTAGGCCTTTGGGAAGGATGGTAGGGAGGAAATGTATCAGTCAGACATACAAAAACTAGAGGAATTGTATTAGCAATGGGTTACTGCATCCCCTGGATTCAATTAGAGGAGCATCAAACAAACACCGGTGTCCTTCTCAAAGCCAGGTCCATATATGTTCAAGGAAAGTAGCTTCAAAATCAACCTTCGTGGGTTGGCTGAAGTCTCTGGATGGCCAAAACTGTCCCTTCAGCCAGGTCTTGCTTAATCAACTCTCAAGTGGCCAGTGTTCTCGGGGAGGACAAAGAAAATGCTTCAAAGATATTCTGTAGCTCTTCTTGAAACATGGACCGCAATGATTTGATTTTTGATTTATTTTTGTCAGATGTACCGAGATACAGTGAAAAATATTGTTGTGCGTGCTAACCAGGCAAATCATACCCTACGTAAGTACATCAGGGTAGGAGAACAGAATGCAGAATATCGTGTTACAGCTACAGAGAAGATGCAGAGAAATGTCAACTCTTACATATGTGAGGTCCATTCATAAGTCCGATAACAGCGAGGAAGAAGCTGTTCTTAAATCTGTTGATATGGGCTTTCAGACTTTTGTATCTTCTGCCCGAAGGAAGAATGTGGAAGAGTGTATAACTGGGTTGGGAAGGGTTTTTGATTATGTTGGCTGCTTTCCCAAAACAGCGGGAAGTGTAGACGGAGTTAATCGAAGGAAGGCCGCTTTTCGTGATGGACTGGACTATGTTCACAACTCTCTGTAATTTCTTGCAGTCTTGAGTAGAGCAATTGCCATACTACTGGAAGGGACTTGTTACTGGGTGTTCAGAATGGTGACATCTTGTCCATCAAGCTGCTTCATGCTAGACATTGCAGGAGATGAAAAGGCAAGTAACCGAAGCAAATGCTGAATTGTGCGTCACACTACCCCTATGGGATGTCCTGCTGCATATGTGTAAAGATCTGTGGGTTGAGAACTGGTCTGTTCAGTCAAATGAAAATATATAGAAGGCATCATCCTTAAATGTAGGACAGCTGATGACTGCATTATTTATCCTGTAGTTGGTATTAATGTATAGTATCCTTCGTCAATATTTTAGAGCAAACAAATATCCTTTTATCAAGTACCTTATCAATTTAGCACAGACCGATATTACACTGTGCCTATGTGTAAGAAAGATTTTTAAAAACTTCTGAAAAATGTTTAATTTCCCTCTTCCCTTATCAGGTTGATGGAGGATATCAGCAAGTCAGCAACTTTTTGTATCCTTCAGGAAAATAGAAGCAGAAAGTAATGGTTTCATGAATCAGCACTGTGTGTAGGTAGCTAAAGAGAGAGGCTTTTTTTTAATCTAACTATGTATTTTATTGAAAACCCCTAATTGATGCAGCAACAGCAGAATTTCACCAAGGCTGAATAAAGTAGGAGGGCAGATTAAATAGAACATTCTTTCAGAGGATGTGGGTGTCACTGGCAAAGCCAGCATGTATTACCCTTCCCTAACTGCCCTTGAACTGAGTGGTTTGTGGAGTGACAGTTAAAAGACAATTACTTTGCTGTGGGTCTGAAGTCACATGGAGGTCTGAGCAGGTAAGGACAGCAGGTTTTTATCCCTAAAGGATATTAGGGAACCAGATGGGTTTTTACAAGAATCGATTATTGTTATCTGGTCACTGTTACTGAGACTCACTTTGTGCCCTAGATTTTCTATTAATTGAATTTATTTCCACCAGTTATTGGGATTTGAAACCATGCATCTAGAACGCTAGCCTGAAATTAGTGATGTATGAAGGCACAGGACTGTGAAAGATCAGTATACATCCCTGGTTCGTCCAGAATCCTGTAAAAACCATCTCTTGGGATGCCTCTCACACCAATATTGCATATTGTTTGTCTATCGTTTTTCATTTAATGAAGGACATGTTTTTCATTACTTATCTGACACTTTCTTGAAATTGCTGCCATTGCTGAAAAAAAGAAGACAGAGTAGGAGGCAGAAGTTGAAGACATCATGGGAGTTATGCCAAAGACAAATTCACTTAATATAATGGCACTTTGATGACCTAAGAAAGAATTTGTACATATCATTTCCCTTTGTCTGCAGAATAAGGCTGTGTGCTCAGTCACATCCCAAATGACACAGAAGTGGAACAGAGACACAACATATTTATTAATATTTGCACGATGTGAATATTGTTTTATTTCTGACATAGTAACAGTGACTACGCATCAAAAGCACTTGATTGGATAGAATGTGCTTTGCAATGCTCAGTGGTCATGAAAAGAACGATATAAATGCATGTTTTTTAAGCTTGGAGAGCCTGATAATTGTGACCAGGCAGCCCTGGTATCTTTCTGTAATCACTATTAGTTCTATAAGTTAGTAATTTTTCAGGGAACATGATGGTATGGTTATGTTGTGACTCCTGTAGTAATTGAAAAGCCCTGGCTAATGTTCTGTCCACATGAGTTCAAATGCCACCATGGCAACTGGTGGAATTTAAATTCAGTCAAAAGACATGCAATTGAAAGCGAACTTCAGTAATAGTGACCCATCATCAATTATTGTAAAAACCCATCTAATATCCAGAAGGGCAGGAAATTTGCTGTCCTTGCCTGGTCTGACCTGTTTTTAAAAAAAATTAATCTGGAGGAGGTGTGTATCATTGGCATTTATTGCCCATCCCTAATTGCCCAGAGGACAATTAAGAGTGAACCACATTGCTGTGGGTTTGGGCTCACCTGTAGGGAAAGATGACAGATTTCCTACAATCAACAATGACTATCATTAGACTTTTCATTCCAGATTTTTATTGAATTCAAATTACTCCATCTCCTATAGCGAGATTTGAACCCAAGTCCTGGATTCTTAAGGAGCTTTACAGAGTAAATGCTGAGAGATGCTTCCCTCGTGGGACCAGAGGGTATAGTCCCAGAATAAAGGGGTGCAAATGTAAGAATGAGATGAGGAGGAATTTCTTCTCTCAGAGGTTTGTGAGGACAGAGTTTATTTAAGAAAGATACATTCTTGATTAATCAGGGAATCAAGGGTTACAGGGAAAATGTTGGATAGCGGAGGTGAGGAATGTCAGATCAGTCTATTAAACCAATATCATCCTATTGAATGATGGAGAAGACTCAAGGGATCAAATGGCGTACTCCTGTTCCTATTTCTTACGGTCTTTTGGTCCCCAGAATGTTACCTGGGTCTCTGGCTTAATAGTCTACTTGTAACTCTGGATCCACAGTCCTATGGCTGAAATTGGAAACTTGTCATCTTTCCTTATGTGAGTGCAGATTTCCAGCCCTCTGAAATTACCTAGCAAGCTCCTCAGTTCAAAGCATGAGAGACAATTCTTGGCCTTGTAAGCGACACACGCATTCTGTGGCAAAAAAGTAAACTCCCTGGTAATTTGTTTTGTATTTTTTTTAAGTGGAACGAGACCAGTCTTGGAGAATGGAACATACTAATTTTTAACATACATCAATGTCAAACATCATTCTGTCAAACAGCCCGCATATCTCATGCCCTCTTTGCTCCCAAATCTTGAATTCTGAGCAATATTTACAATGAGATGACCTACCCAAGAAATATTCACAGCTGAGCCACTTGAATTTATTGGAACATTTACAGCCTGCAGCCAGTGAGCCATCAATCTGTGATAGATGTTATGAGGTTTTCCAAGGCCACAGATTGCCTGTGATTTAGAAGTGTGGATGATTTATGCACGGCTAGAATCTGTTTGACCGAACTGAAGCAATTTTGATATGAAAATTCACCTCATTACGTAAACTGTGAAGTTTCCCCATGGAAAAAAAGATCCAAGGTCCAACCATCTTCATGCTTTAGCAGTGACTTTCTTATCATCATTAGGAATGTCTACTGAAGGTTTTGTTTTTATTCATTCGTGTGATAAGGGCATCACTGGCTTCGTCAGCATTCTTTGCCCATCCTTAATTGCCTAGAGGCATTTAAAAGTCAACCACATTTCTGTGAGTTTTGAGTCACATGTAGGTCAGACCAGGTAAGGATGGCAGTTTACTTCCCTAAAGGACATTAGTGAACCAGATGGGTTTTTCCAACAATCGACAATAGCTTATTATTATTATCATTAGAATCTTAATTCCAGATATTTTATTGAATTCAAATTCCACCATCTGCCATGGCGGGATTCAAACCCAAATCCCTAGAACATTGCCTGGGTCACTGGATTGTGGATAGGTTGGATAGTGCTTATTTCCAGGAGCAATCCTCAGATAATGAAGTGGAATGTATTGGTGAGCAACAAGACCATAACAGCATCCAGTTTTGGGTTGATAAGTGGCAAGTTCAATTTGTGACACACAAGTTCCAGGCGATAAATGTCTTCTACAAGGGAGAAACTCACCACCTTTCTTTGTTATTCAATGGAATTAATATCTCTGAAACCATTAACAACCTCAGCTTACCATTGACCAGAAAATTAATTGAATAGCCATATAAAAGCGACAGCTGCAAGAACAGGTCAGGGGCTGGGAGTTCTGTGGTAAGTGTAACTTAACTTGTCTCCTGACCCTCCAAAGCATGTCCACCATCTCTAAGGCACAAATCAGGAGTGTGACGGCATACCTTCTTTTCCCCAGAGTACAGCTCCAAAAACACTCAAACAAATATCTTTAAATAATGTCAAAGCATCTCTATTGGTTGCAGAAAGGTCCAGATCCAAAATGTCAGCTTTCCTGCTCCTCTGATGCTGCTTGGCCTGCACCTCTACACCTTGTTATTTCATTTGGTTGCAGCTCCCTGTCAACCATCTTAAAAATTTAGTCCACCACTCAGTGGCAGTCATGTGTACCTTTTGCAAGGTGCACTGCAGCAACCAAAGCTCCTTGGGCAGTACCTTCCAAATCTGCAACCTTTCCCACAGAGTAACAAATGTACAGGAATGTCACTACCTTGCAAGTTTCCCTTGAAGTCTGACATTGTCCTGATGGAAATACAGTATTCAGAGTATTTATATTGCTCACTCAGTTAATATTCTGGTTAAAGTTAACTCCCAGATTATTAGTAGTGAGGACTCAGCAATGTTAAGGGAATGTCAAGGGAAGGTGGTTAGGTTCTCTCTTGTTGGAGATGGTCATTGCCTGGAGTTTGTATGACATTAGTGCAACTTAATGCAACAATCATTCCAAGTTTGCATGTTGTCTTGCAAAGTCTTACTGCATGGAGGCATTGAAGGCCATTTCTTCAAAGTTGCTGGGTGAAAGTCTTGGAATTATCGTCCTAACAGCACCTTTGATGTATCTACATCATGTGGACTGCGCAGTGGTGGAAGAAGGCAGTTCACAACAACATTCTCAAAGACAAATCAGAATGGGTAATACATTCTGGCTTTTCCCACATCCCATGAATGACCACCAAAAAAAACTTTTGAGTCTGAGGAAGGGTCACTGGACCTGAAACGTTAACTTTGACTTTTTATCCACAGATACTACCAGACCCGCTGAGCTTTTCTAGTAAGTTCTGTTTTTACTTCTGATTTCCAGCATCCACAGTTCTTTCCGTTTTCATTCGCCAAAAAAAAGCACCTGAAAGAGAAAAATTATGTAACGTAGATAACAAGGTGTGGAGCTGGATGAACACAGCAGACCAAGCAGCATCAGAGGAGCAGGAAAGCTGACGTTTCGGGCCTAGACCCTTCTTCAGAAAATTTTCCTGCTCCTCTGATGCTGCTTGGCCTGCTGTGATCATCCAGCTCCACACCTTGTTATCTCAGATTCTCCAGCATCTGCAGTTCCTAATATCTCTGAAATTATGTAACAGTTTGGGTGAGAACGTTTATCGGAACAGGGCTTTGTACAGTTTTGCGCGAGTCTCCTAACTTCTTCTCTTCTGAAAGCTAACTGTACTGCTGCATATTTCCAACATTCTCCAAGACAACAAGGTGCAGGGCTGGATGAACACAGCAGGGCAAGCAGCATCATAGGAGCAGAGAGGCCATTCTCCAATTTGGTTTCTGTTTATAATAATTCTACAATACATCTGTATTTAATTCTCCTGTGGTAATTTGCTGATCTAAATCTTCTGAGTTTTCTACACATGACGATGCAGTCAAGCCAAAGAGAAAGAAGTCTTGCTTTGGAAGTAACATTAAATGTTGCAGTTGTTGCAGTTAAATTAGAAATTACAATTGTACAATGACTTTAGAGCCTGTGAATTGTTCATCAGGCCATTGATTTAAGGCATCTTTCTCCAGAATAATGAAATAGCAATAGATAATATGTTCTGAAGAGGTAAACATGTTAGTGTAAATGGACAACACAATACCGTAACTGATTCTGCCTGCCTAAACTTTATCTCAGTTTTTATCGGAACTAAAGCATTGAGGAATCTGATTGTACTTGTGGCAACAGAATCGGAGTGCAGTTGTCAATTTGGCAGCACTTTTAGCCGAGTATGACAACAAACTGCTTCTGGCTGTTCCAGTCACTAAAGTTGTCCAACATCTTGCTGAGCAGCTTTGTGCTTTATGATAAAACTTTTGCAGATGAAGCAATAATGCAGCAAGAGAGATCAGTCATAAAAGGTGCCTTACATATAAACAGAACATCAAAGCAGTTCCTGAGGTTAAAAATAAAAGGACAGGCACAAATGAAGGATAAATGAAGCATCACCTTGTAGTGATGTATTAAAAATAGTCACATTTGACATAATGCCATATGAACTGTATCCCATGTGGCACAGCCTAACACAGTGTGGAACTGGAGGAGCATGGCAGGCCAGTCAGCATCAGAGGGGTAGGAAAGTTACCGTTTCAGGTCGGGACCTTTCTTCAGAACTTTCCTGCTCCTCTGATGCTGCCTGGCCTGCTGTGTTCCTCCAGCTCCACACTGTGTTAGACTTTGACTCCAGCATCTGCAGTTCTTGCTATCTCCATGTTACACAGGATTTTTAAAAAATTTATTCTTTCCTGGATTGTATGCATTGCTGCCTGAGCCAACATTTTTGCTCACCTAATTACCTTTGAACTGAATGGCTTGCCAGGCCATTTCAGAGGGCAGTGAAGAATCAACCATGTTGCTTTATGTCCATATCACATGTAGGCCAGATCAGGTAAGGATGGCAGATTTCCTTCCTTAAAGAACATGACTGAACCAAATGGGTCCTTACAACAATTGATGATAGTCGTCATGGTCACTATCACTTTCAGTTCTAGGTTGTACTCAGTGAACTTAAATTCCACCATCCACTTCAGCTCAGAGCTTTTCCCTGGACCTCCGTATTACTGCTTCAGAGACAACGCTCCTACACCACTTTTCATATGGAGGCATTTCTGATGTCCATGTTAGAAGAGGGATATGGGGGCATAGGAATGATGTAAAAATATTTACAAGAATCAGACCTGATATTGCACCTGTCAAAAAAGATTAAACAGACTTGAAATGTGTTTTTTTCATGAGGTAGCCAAGGGAAGACAGATGGATGCCTTGAGATTCAGAAGTGTTTGACTGAATTGATTGTAGAGATATTTCTCAGAGACATGTTTCTATTTGCAGGGGAGACAAAAGCTAGGGACAAATGTGAAATAGTCACTGAAACATCTGATAGGGAATACAGGTGAAACTTGTTCGCACAGGGAATGGCTATATAGGGAAATATGCTACCAAGTAGAGCAATTGAAGTAAGTTGCACGGATGCACTTAAGGAGCGGCTAGATGAGGGGAGACAGATAGAAAATTATTCTGATAGGATACAAGAAAGCTTGTGTGGAGCACAAACACTGGTTGGAATGAATAACCTGTTCTGTAGTGTATGTTTCAGGCTGTTCTCTGAGAAATGTATCTTAATATCTCGCCTGTTGCCGTTATAAGATAGCTTTAGGAGGCCATGTGCTTTCTAATGAGAGTAAAAAGGCACATCTGACAGAAAGCTTGTCTAATTCTTCTTTTCTTGCGACCAGTCCCAATTAGCAGTGAAGTGACAGAGAACAGATGCTTGCTTGGGAATTTGCCTCTGCTCCTTTCCTGCCTGGTGGGGCTTGTTCAACAGGGACTCTTGATGATATGCTCTTATTTTTCATCAGGACATCATCTGGAAAGTCTTACAGTGCAAGATGTTGTCTTCCAGGGTCCTTCCTTGCATTATCCAGGACCTGAGGTGTGAGGTGTTGGGAGAAGTGACATTCAACATTGCATCAATCTGTTTTATCAAGGCCAGTGGTAGGGGGGAGATATCCGGCTAGCCCTTAAGATTGGCTCAAGAGTCTGCTCCTGAGCCTGACCTGAGCAGTCATCCAAGACATGTAAGACCCACAGAAGGGATACTCTGATTGCCTGTCTGACATCATGGACCTATTAACATTATGCTTTGGTGACAAGCTAACAGTATTAGATTGCTAATTATTGAAGTTAGCAATACTTGTAGAATTTATAAGACCTCGTGCTTATGAGTTGGCATAGGTAAAATACTTTTGTTAGCTTGTAATATGAGGATGCTGTTTACCTTGTGAGTCATTTGAGTGTTGAAACTCTGTCTATCATTTGATCTGGATCTTCTGCTCCTGGGTAAATTCCTCTTTTGACATTGGTAGGTCTACCTGGACTAGCTGGTTTAAATCCCAGCTACTTTAATCATGGCAAAATCTCTCTGTTTCTGTCTTGAATACGCATATGAATGTTAACTTCAGTGTCTTTCTCTCTGCATTCCTTTCTGTTCACTTCTGCCACCTTCTCCTTCTGCTGCTGTTTATCTTTCTCTTTTGGTCTCTATCTGTCTTCTTCCTTTCTCCTTCTCCTTTATCTGACTCCCTCGATTATCTTTTATCTCTGTCTCCTCCAAAGGTTCAATTGTATAGATGTACTTCTACATTAAACCAATTACTGTGAGTGGATCACGATCAATGATGACAATAACAAAATTTAAAAGGCATCTGGATGGGTATATGAACAGGAAGGGTTTAGAAGGATATGGGCCAAATACTGGCAAATGGGACTAGATTAATTTAGGGTATCTGGTCGGCATGGATGAATTGGATCAAAGGGTGTGTTTCCACATCTCTATGACTCTATTAAACTTTAGTGCCAACCCTTTGGCTCCTGAGAAGCCTCAATCTTACTGACCAATCTAATGTCAACCATCTCATACATGCACTGTTGGTATCACTGATGATGTCCAAATCAATAAAATGTTGGTATATTGGTGTTTGTGAACACAGATCCAGAGAGGCAGGATACGATGATGCTTCTCTCTTTGATTAATTTTTTCATCCATTATTTTGGAAATTTATATCAGGTAATGAATGTTTTGCTGTGTGATTCTTTTTAGTTAAATTTTACATGAACTCTTGCTTTTTATATATTGAGCCTGTCTCCTGACTTAAATTTCAGACAAACTTAAAGCCAGTTCTATAAATAGCAGATCTTAGGAATCAAAAATGCTTGCTGCTGATCCAAAGTTAACTGAATGAATTCAGAGAAACTGTGCATCTGTAATAAAGGCAATGGATGTATTAAGGTACATGAGGTACCAATCAAGTGGGCTGCTTTGTCTAGAATGGTGTCAAACTTATTGCATGTTGTTGGAGTTTCACTTCGCCAGGAACATGGAGAGTATTCCATTATTATCCCTGGCAGAAGAATTAAATTATATATTGGATCCATCTTCTGAATAGCGAATACAATAAACATTCTACAAATGGAGGTGAAACCAAATGTGAATAACAAGACTTAAACAAATTAGGTGCAGAGCTGGATGAACACAGCAGGCCAAGCAGCATCATAGGAGCAGAAAGGCTGACGTTTCGGGCCTAGATCCTTTCATCAGAAATGGGGGAGGGGAAGGGGGTTCTGAAATAAGTAGGGAGAGAGGGGGAGGCGGATAGAAGATGGATAGAGGAGAGGATAGGTGGAGAGGAAACAGACAGGTCGAAGAGGTGGGGATGGAGCCAGTAAAGGTGAGTGTAGGTGGGGAGTTAGGAAGGGCATAGGTCAGTCCAGGGAGGACGGACAGGTCAAGGGGGCGGGATGAGGTTAGTAGGTAGGAGATGAGGGTGCAGCTTGAGGTGGGAGGAGGGGATAGGTGGGAGGAAGAATAGGTTAGGGAGGCGGGGACGAGCTGGACTGGTTTTGGGATGCAGTAGGTGGAGGGGAGATTTTGAAGCTTGTGAAATCCACATTGATACCATTGGGCTGCAGGGTTCCCAAACGGAATATGAGTTGCTGTTCCTGCAACCTTCGGGTGGCATCGTTGTGGCACTGCAGGAGGCCCAGAATGGACATGTCGTCTGAGGAATGGGAGGGGGAGTTGAAATGGTTCACGACTGGGAGGTGCAGTTGTTTATTGCGAACCGAGCGTAGGTGTTCTACAAAGCGGTCCCCGAGCCTCCACTTGGTTTCCCCGATGTAGAGGAGGCCACAATGGGTACAGCGGATGCAGTATACCACATTGGCAGATGTGCAGGTGAACATCTGCTTGATG
>NC_063333.1:15582165-15599792 GCF_021869965.1 Rhincodon typus
CCCGCCTCCCTAACCTGTTCTTCCTCCCACCTATCCCCTCCTCCCACCTCAAGCCGCACCCCCATCTCCTACCTACTAACCTCATCCCGCCCCCTTGACCTGTCCGTCCTCCCTGAACTGACCTATCCCCTCCCTAACTCCCCACCTACACCCACCTTTACTGGCTCCATCCCCGCCTCTTCGACCTGTCTGTTTCCTCTCCACCTATCCTCTCCTCTATCCATCTTCTATCCGCCTCCCCCTCTCTCCCTATTTATTTCAGAATCCCCTTCCCCTCCCCCATTTCTGATGAAAGGTCTCGGCCCGAAACGTCAGCCTTTCTGCTCCTATGATGCTGCTTGGCCTGCTGTGTTCAACCAGCTCTGCACCTTGTTGTCTCGGATTCTCCAGCATCTGCAGTTCCTTCTATCTGTTAAACAAATTATATTAGTAAAGATGACTGAGCTGGTCTGTAATGAATGAAAACTCAGACATCTGCAAAGCTTTTCAAACTGCCAGGCAGATGGCTGAGATGTAATGTAAAGAGTGTATGAAAAACATGGGAAATGTTTAAACAACTAGTTATTTATTTCACACTGGGCTATGTTTTGTACATTGTACGATGCAGAATAGCAGTTTGTCTGTTAGATGATCTATTGAATATATCTGAAGACCTTTCCACTTTGACAATACATTTTTTTTACTTGAAAGCATGACAGTTATCAGAAGGAACGACGTGACAGCTATATTGTCCAATAGGGTCATGATGACAAATTAGAACCCTAAAGTACTTATGGACATTAAAATTTTGAGTCCATCCTGTACTTATGCCACATGTTGCAAAGCAGAATGACTGCAGATGTAAATTCAGTGACAGGCAGAGTCCTGTGTGAATCCTTAGAATGCTACCCCTGTGCAGAGTCAGGGAATCTTCAAACAGAAAATGTAATGAGAAAGACCACTGTGCTCTCGATGCTGTTTTTCATCTTCCCTCAACTTTGTGTGGTCCCAACTTCAAATACTGGCCCTAAACCTCGATTTACCACGTTAACGTTCTTTCCCTTTGCTGTCTTTATCACATTGTTAATGAATGATCTGTTCAATCCTTCCCCATTGTTTTACGGATAGCCAGAATACAAGAAGGTCAACTATCCTTGAATATTTATTTTCCCACTTCAATCACTCTGTATCCACATTTCTGTAATGGCCATTCAATCAAATCAGTTCAGTGTTAGTAATTCATCCACTTTGTTGCGCAGTCTCTGTGCATTCAGATATAATGCCTTTAATTTTTCCTTTTGTCTATTTTACTCCAGATAACACCTTTGGCCTATTAAATGTCCTATTAAATTTATTAAGCTTTCTCTCTTTCCTATTGTGACCCACTCTGCTTATTTATACTAAGATCACACCTCTTCTCTACAGCTTTGGCATTTCTTGTTGCTTATGAATTTACGCTTCCTGAATCCTCCCACCACTCACTTTTGTTAGTTTAATGTCCTGTCTACTGCCTAATTATTTGAGTTACCAATGCGCTGGTCCCAACTGATTCATGTGGAGCTTATCCCAGTAGAACAGTTCCCACTTCTTCCTCCACTAAAGTACACTGAAGTAAAGCTCATATCACCTACACCTTACTTGTAGCCACACAATTATCCTTCCTTTCTGTTTATTACCAGGGACCTGGGTTCAATTCTACCCTTGGGCAATAGGCTGTGTGGAGTTTGCACATTCTCCCTGTGTTTGCCTGGGTTTCTCCTGGGTGCTGCGGTTTCCACCGACGGTCCAAAGATGTGCAGGTTAGGATGGATTGGCCATGCTAAATTACCCCATAGTGTCCAGGGATGTGCAGACTAGGTGGATTAGCCATGGGAAATGCAGGGTTTCAGGGATAGGGGGTTGAGTCTGTTTGGGATGCTATTCGGAAGGTTGGTATGGATTCGATGGGCTGTAGGAATTCTATGATTCTATGCTCAACACTCGCATGGCTCAGGTACCAAACTACAGATTACTACCTGTGAATTTGTGTGTTTTAATTTGGATCTATCTCATGGGGAGGCAATGGCCTAGTGGTATTATCGCTGGACTGGTAATCCAGAAACCCAGATAATGCTCTGGGGACCTGGGTTCGAATCCCACCATGGCAGATGGTGGAATTTGAATTGAACAAAGAAAATCTGGAATTAAGAATCTACTGATGACCATGAATCTATTGTTGGGGGAAAAACCCACCTGGTTCACTGATGACCTTTAGAGAAGGAAACTGCCGTCTGGCCTGCATGTGATTCTAGACCCACAGCAATGTGGTTGACCCTTAACTGCCCTCTGGGCAATTAGGGATGGGCAATGAATGCTGCCTAGCCAGCAACACCCTCATCCTGTTAATGAAGAAAGGAAAAAAAACTCTTCTAGCAGAACTACATTCCTATATTGTCAGATCCTCCATGAACCATGACTATTGAATCCATCTTCTTCCATTTCTGCTTTGTTTCCCTCTGAGGAGATGTCCTTCACTCTAAAAATGAGAAAGCAGCATAACCGTTGGCAGTCCCTACAAGCAGTATTCTGTCTCTGGGTTTGCAAATACCACAGGAATTTTACACACAATTTGTTTCTAAAATACTGACCCGGGACACTTAAGTGATTTTCTTTTTGGATGCCGCAGGTATGTGTACAGTGAAGGAGAAGCAGTCTGAATTGTGAAGTTCTCTTCCCAACAAGTTCACACAATGCAGGCAGCTGATCCAAAACGTAGCAACGATTTATTGCAAAAACATTTTCTGTTATTTTCGCAGCAATCCTTCTGGTATGCAGCTTTCCTTTACATGTAAAAAGTGTTGAGCACTGCAAACTGTAAGAGGTTTCCATGCGTTTATTTTCATTATTATCATCTGACCTTTAGCAATGAACATGAAACGACTGAAGATGTGTCTTCTTCATTATGTCGCATCATGCAGCATAATTAAAGGCTCTCACAATCTTTACTTGAATCAAGCTTAGATCAATACAGCACAGAATGATACCATTCACCAAGTTGTGTCTGTGCTAGCTCTTTACAAGAATTAACTCATGAAATCCCTTTTTATCCTATTTTTTTGCATGCCTGCAAAATTGTCCATTTCCAGAATTTATATAATTTAGCATGGGACCCTAAACAGTAGTGAGACAAAAGAGAAAGTTGAGGCTAGTACAGAAATTAAAGAGAGTAAGTTAAATAGACAAGGCAGGCAAGAGCACGGCAGTGAATGACGGAAGACTAATGAATTAAACTGCATTTATTTCAATGCAAGAAGTCTGACAGGTAAAACAGATGAACTGAAGGCATGGATGGGTACATGGGACTGGGATATCATAGCTATTATCGAAACATAGCTAAGGGAAGGACAGGACTGACAGCTCAATGTTCCAGGCTACAAATGCTATAGGAAAGGATAGTAAGGGAGGCAAGAGCTGAGGGGGGGGAGTGGTGTTTTTGATTACGGAAAACATCACGGCAGTACTTAGAGAGAATATTCCAGAGATCATCCAGGGAAGCAAGATGTGTGGAACTGAGAAATAGGAAGGGGATGATCACCTTGATGGGATTGTACTCTCAGCGCCCCAATAATCAGCAAAAAATTGAGGAACAAATACGTAGGGAGATCGCAGATAGGTGTACGAATAGTAGAGTTGTAATAGTAGGAGATTTTACTTTCCAAACATAGACTGGAACTTAGTGTTAAGAGCTTGGACAGGGAGGAATTTTTTAAGTGTGTTCAGGAAACCTTTCTCAATCAATACGTAGAAAGCCCTCCTGGCTAAGGGGCAAAACTTAACTTTCTCTTGGGAAATAAAGCAGGGCAAGTGGCTGAGGTTAATAGTGGAGCACTTTGGGATCCATGGCCATAATTCGACTAGTTTTAAAATAGTTATGAAAAAGGAAAAGTCTGGTCAACAAGTTAAAGTTCTAAATTGTGGCAAGACCAATTTTGATGATATTAGACAGGAATTTTCAAAAGTTGATTTTTATTTTTTTTCTTTATTCATTCATGAAATGAGGGCATCACTGGCTAGGCAGCATTTATTGCCCATCCCTAATTGCCCAGAGGGCAGTTAAAAGCTAACCACATTGCTGTGGGTCTGGAGTCACATGTAGACCAGACCAGGTGAGGATGGCAGATTTCCTTCCGTGAAGGACATGAGTGAACCAGATGGGTTTTTCCGACAATCGACAATGGATTCACAGTTATCATTACATTCTTAATTCCAGATATTTATTGAATTAAAATTCCACCATCTGCCGTGGCGGGATTCAAAACCATGTCCCCAGAATGTTATCTGGATTAACAGTCCAGTGATAATACCACTAGGCCATTGCCTCCCACCTCGTCAGATTAGGGGAGCTGTTCGCAGGCAAAGTGACATTAGCAAGTAGGAGGCTTTCAAAAGTGAGATAACGAGAGTTTGAGACAGCATGTGACAAGTGGTGTTTCGCAAGAGTTAGTGTTGGGACCGCATCTTTTCACTTCATACATTCATGATCTATTTGAAGGAACTGAGGGCATTCTGGCCAAATTTGCAGACGATACAAAGATAGGTTGAGGAACAGGTAGTATTGAGGAGGTGGGGAGGCTGCAGAAGGATTTGGACAGTTTAGAAGAGTGGGCAAAGAAGTGGCAGATGGAGTATAATGTGGGAAAGTGTGAGATCATGCACTTTGGTAAGAGGAATAAAAGCATAGCCTACTTTCTAAATGGGGAGAAAATTCAGAAGTCTGAAGTGCAAAGAGACTTGGGAGTTCTAGTCCAGGATTCTGTCAAGGTAAACTTACAGGTTGATTCAGTAGTTAGGAAGGTAAATGCAACTTTGGCATTTATTTTGAGAGGACTTGAATATAAAAGCAGGGATGTACTTCTGAGGCTCTATAAGGCGCTGGTCAGGCCACATTTGGAGTATTGTGCATAGTTTTGGCCCCATATCTTAGGAAAGATATACTGGCCCCAGAGCAGGTTCAGAGGAGGTTCACGAGAAGGGTCCCAGGAATGAAAATCTTAACATATGAGGAACGTTTGAGGATCCTGGGTCTATACTCAATGGAGTTTAGAACGATGAAGGGGGAACTAATTGAAACTTACAGAATACTGAATGGCCTGGGCAGAGTGGATGTTGGGAAGATGTTTCCATTAGCAGGAGAGACTAGGACCCAAGGGTACAGCCTTAGAGTAAAGGGAAGACCTTTAGAACGGAAATAAGGAGAAACTTCTTCAGCCAGAGAGAGGTGAATCTATGGAATTCACTGCCACAGAAGACTGTGGAGGCCAGGTTATTGAGTATATTTAAGATGGAGATAGATAAGTTCTTGCTTGTCAACGGGATCAAGGGTTACGGAGAGAAAGCAGGAGAATGGAGTTGAGAAACTTTCAGCCATGATTGAATGGCAGAGCAGAATCGATGGGCTGAATGGCCCAATTTCTGCTCCTATGTCTTATGATCTTATGGTCTTACGGTTCCTGCTAGTGTGAAGGGCAGGGCTGTCAGGAGTAGGGAACACTGGATGACTAGAGATATTGAGGCTCTGGTTAAGAAAACGAAGGAGGCACATGTCAGATATATGCCACAGGGATCAATTGAATCCCTTGAGGAATATAAGGTGTGTAGGAGTACACATAAGAGAGAAATCAGGAGGGCCAAAAGGTAACATGAGATAGTTTTGGCAGATAAGGTAAAGGAGAATCCAAAGAAATTCTACAAGCATATTAAAGGCAAAAGAATAACTATGGAGAGAATAGACCCCATTAAAGATCAACATGATAATCAATGTGTGGAACCACAGGAGATGGGTGAGGTCCTAATCAAATATTTCTCATCAGTATTTACCGTGGAGAAAGACATGGAAGCTAGGGAACTCAGGTAAATAAATAATGATGTCTTAAAAATCCTATATTACAGAAGAGGAGGTGCTGGAGGTCTTAAAACTCATAAAGGTAGATTAATCTGCAGGACCTGACAATGTCTATCCCAGGATATTGTGAGAAGCTATGGAAGAAATTGTGGGGCCCCTAATTGGGATATTTGTATCATGAAAAGCCACAGGTGAGGTGCTGTAAGACTGGAAGGTGGGTTATATACATTATATATATAATACATATATATACGTGTGTGTGTGTGTAATATAGAGCCCCCACAGCATGAAAACAGGCCATTTGGCCCAACATATCCATACTGACCCTCCAAACAGCATTTCACCCAGACCTATCCCCCCACCTTATCCCTATAATTCCCGTGGCTGATGTACTTAACCTACATATCCTTGAACACTGTGGGTAATTTAGCATGGCCAATCCACCTAACCTGCACATCTTTGGACCGTGGGAAGAAACCAGAGCACCCAGAGGAAACCTGCACAGACACAGGGAGAACAAGCAAACTCCACATAGACAGTCACCTGAGGTTGGAATCAAACCCGGGTGCTTGGTGCTGTGAGGCAGCAATGCTAACCACTGAGCTACTGTGATGCCCTGACATATGGTCAGCCTTAGAAGTTTTGTATTGTCTCCACTTTGTCAAAACCATACTATGCTGCCAACGATTTTTAGGAAAGGTAGTTTACAGATTTATGGAATGTAAAAGCTGAAATCTAAGCAGATGATCAAGAACATCATCATACCAATTAATGGTGATTTATTGAAAATTGTTACTGGTATTTTCAGTTTTGAAAACCAAGGAGATACATGGATATAATGTTAAATAGCAGTTTGGAACTGTTTAAAAATGTCTACACATTTTTAGATTTATATAATTAATATAACATTATTTGTAGCGTTTCCAGACTGAAAAATTGAAAGAGTGAGCAATTTAAGGTCTGTAATCTTCTTTTGACTTTCAGTTGTGTGTGAGGCACATTGCCTGTGTTTGCTTGTTAACCATCAGCAATATTATCCCATGTTGGAAAAGAGGCAGCATCTGTCAGTATTGGCTGGAAGGTAGGAGACAGAGGGTGATGGTAGACGGTTGTTGTTTAGACTGGAGGCCTGTGACCAGTGGTGTGTCGCAAGGATCGGTGCTGGGTCCAGCGTTGTTCATCGTTTATACAAACAATTTAGATAAGAATATAGGAGGCATGGTTCATAGGTTTGTAAATGACACCAAAATTGGTAGTGTAGTGGACAATTAAGAAGATTATCTCAGAGTACAAACAGATATTGATCAGAGGGGCCAATGGGCTGAGAAGTGGCAGATGGAGTATAATTTAGGTAAATGCGAGGTGTTGTATTTTTGTAAGACAAACCAGGGTAGGACTAATGCAGTCAATGGCAGGGCCCTGGGTCGAACAGAGAGACCTAGGGGTGCAAGTACATGATTCCTTGAAAATGGTGTAAACAGTGTGGTAAAGAAGGCATTTGGCACGCTTGCCTTCATCAGTGAGAGCATTAAGTACAGGAGTTGGGACATCATGTTATGGCTGTACACAACATTGGTAAGGCCACTTTGCAGTACTGCAAACAACTCTGGTCAACTTGCTATCGGAAGCATGTTATTAAATTGGAAAGAGTGCAAAAGGATGTTACAAGGATGTTACTGAGACTGGAAAGTTTGAGTTACCAGGAGAGGCTGGATAGGCTGGGATGTTTTTCCCGGACTATAGGAGACTGATGGGTGACATCACAGAGGTTTATATAATCCTGAGGGGTATAGATAAGGTGAGTTGCCAAGGTCTTTTCCCCAGAGTAGAAGAGTCCAAAACTAGAGGGCATGTTTTCAAGGTGAGATTGGAAAGATTTAAAAGGGTCCTGAGAGGCAACTTTTTCACAGAAGGTGATGCATTTTTAGCGCAAGGTTTTCTTGCTCATGTTTGATTGAGACTTTATGGGGTCTGGAGACAATGCTGGGGACTCCCAGGATAACTCCAGTGGTATACAACTGGGACAGAGTTGTCCTGGGAATCCTCAGCATTGTCTCCGGACCCCATAAAGTCTCAATCAAACATGAGCAAGAAAACCTTGTGCTGATTATCACATACTGCACCTCCCTCAGCTGATGAATCAGGACTTCTTCATGTTGAACACCACTTGAAGGAAACACTGAGAGCAGCAAAGAAGGCCCTCTGCATGGGGAACATTCGGTATTCACCTTCAGAAGTGGCTCGGCCTCAGCACCACTGACCGAGCTGGTCGGCTCCTGGAGGGCAAAGCTGCTAGACTGGGTCTGCGATAGCTGGTGAGGGAATCAACAAGAAGGTTGGTTGACCTCATCCCACAAATCTGCCTGCTGCAGAAGTATCTGTCTATCAGTAAGAGTGACCATCACATAATCCCTGTGGAGACAAAATCCCATCTTCACGTTGAGAATACCCGACAACTTGTTGTGCGGCACTATCACCATGTTAAATGGGACAGACTTTGAGAAGATCTAGCAACTCATGTGCTGGACATCAATGAAGCACTGTGGGGCAGCTATAGCAGTAGAATTGCTTTTAACACAATTTGCAACCTCTTGCCCCAGCATATATAGTCTATCATTACATCAAGCCAGGGGATCAACTCTGGTTCAATGAAAAGTGCAGGAGGGTATGCCAGGAGCAGCGTCAAGCACAGCTACAAATGAGGTGCCAACTTGGTGAAGCTACAAAACAGGACTACTTGCAATGCAAATCCCATCAGCAACAAGTGATAGAGTTACGTGATTTCACAAGCGACTAATCAGACGTAAGCTCTGCAGTCCTTCCTCATCCAGTTTTGAAATGATAGTAAACAATTAAATAAAAACTCACTGGAGGAGGAGGCGATACAAATATCTCCATCCTCAACAATAAGCGAGCCCAGCACATCAGTGCAAAAGATAAGGTTGAAGAATTTGCAGTAATCTACAGCCTGAAGTTCTGAGTTGATGCTCCATCCCAGTCTCCTCCAGAGATCTTCGCAGATGCTAATGCCCAGCCAGTTTGAACCACTCCACATGATGTCAATAATCTGCTGGAGGCCCTGGAAATTGCAGAGGCTAAAGCTCTGACAGCACGTCAATAATAGGACTGAAGATGTGTGCTGTAGAGCTTGCTGTGTCCCCCTAGTCAAGCTGTTCCATACAGCTACAACTCTGGCATCTAGCCAACAATGTGAAAAATTGCCCAGATATGTCCTGTAAACAGAAAGCATAACAAACCCAACCTATCCAATTACATCCCCATTAGTAAAGTGCTGGAAGATGTTATCAACAGTGCTATCAAGCAGCACTTGCTTAGTGATAACCTGCTCACTAATGTCCCATTTGGGTTACACCAGGGCCACTCAGCTACTGACCTTGGTTCAAACTGAACAAAAGAGCTGAATTCCAGAGGTGAGGTGAGAGTGACAGGCCTTGACATCAAGGCTGAGTGTGGCATCAAGGATCCCAGCAAAACAGGAAATCAATGGGAATCAAAGGGCAAACTCTCCGCTGGTTAGAGTTATACCTGGCACATCGGAAGATTGTTGTGATTGTTGAAGGTCAATCGCCTCAGCTCTAGGACATCTCTGCAGGAGTTCCTCAGGGTAGAGTCCTAATCCCAACCATCTTCAGCTGCTTCATCAATGACCTTCCTTCCATCATAAGGTCAGAAGTGGGGATGTTTGCCGATGATGACACAATGTTCAGCACCATTCACAGCTCCTCTGTGTACTATCTGCAAGGTGCACTAAACAAATTCACCAAGTTTCCCTGGATAACCCATGGCTTCAACCATTTAAAAGGACAAGGGCAGCAGATGCATGGGAACACCACCACCTGCAAGTTCCTCTCCAGGCGGACAGGCACAGTGGCACAGTGGTTAGCACTGCTGCCTCACAGCACCAGGGACCTGGGTTTGGTTTCACCCTCAGGCGACTGTCTGTGTAGAGTTTGCACGTTCTCCCCGAGTCTGCGTGGGTTTCCTCTGGGTGCTCCAATTTCCTCCCACAGTCCAAAGATGTACAGGCTAGGTGGATTGGCCTTGCTAAATTGCCCATAGTGTTCAGAGATGTGTAAATTAGGTGGGTTTATAGGGGGATGGTTCTGGGTGGGATGCTGTGAGGGTCGGTGTGGAGTTGTTGAGCCGAAGGGCCTGTTTCCACACAGTAGGGATTCTATGAAGCCACTCACTATCCTGATGTGGAAAAATATATCATGGTTCATTCAGTGTTGCTGGGACAAGATCCTGGAACTTCATGCATTGTGATCTATCTACAATGCATTGACTGCAACAGTTCAAGAAGATAGCTCACCACCACCTTCTCAAGGGCAAGTAGGGATGTGCAATATATACTGGGCCATCCAGTGATGCCCATGTTATATAATGAATAAATAAAGCTCATCCAGGTGTGTTGCATTCATGTAACATCTCTAAAGCCTTAGATTAGCGCAATTTCTTTGAGTACATGGCCCAATGCTGAAAGCATTCAAGAACATTTAAAAAATAGGGCATTGCTGTGTAAACACTGTATCCGTATCTACATTCATCTTATCCTTCATCAACTAATTCATTGCAGGGTGTAAAAAGCAATTTGAGAGTTAAAGAACTCTATTTGTGCATTTAGTATAAAATATGAAGGATCTCCTCATTACATGACAAAATGGAAAATGATTGCAATCAATTTTAGACCTGTTGGAGTATGACTCAACTCTAACCCTCATGAATGGTCTATCAGGAGAACAGGGAACAATAATTGTTTTTCACTACTGGGAACTTTCCAGCACATGAAACATTCAAGGAATTGAATCACTTACTTGGTGCAGATCGTTTATATTCTGACAATTTCAATTAGGTTGATCATTACATTAAATCTAGCCCAGGGCTTGTTCAGAAATAGGACCCTGGAGTACCTGAACCAGCCAGGAACTGAAATAAGAACAGAAATTACAGGGAAAACTCAGCAGCTCTGACAGCATCTGTGGAGCAAAAGCATAGTTAACACTTCAGGTCCAATCACCCTTCTTCAGATTAAAATAACACATCTGTACTGTCACTCTTTCTCTGGCAGTTTAAAAGTTCCTCAAGCCTCAGTTTACACCAGTTCAGTCTTGTACTGTACTTTGTCTGGATTCTTAAATTTGCTTAAATTGTATGTACGTAAATGCATAGTGTATACTGAATAGAACTGGGGAGCTGGAAACGGAAATTACTTTGGTGGGGGGGATATAACACAGTAGCATTAACAGAAACGTGGCTCAATCCAGAACAAGGCTACATACTTAACATCCTGGGTTATAAGACTTTTAGCAGAAGCAGGGTAGGTAAAAAGGGAGGAGGTGTAGCAGTCTTAGTCAAAGATAGTATCGTTACCCTTGAGTGAAATGCAGTTCCTGAATTAGAGTCCGTAGGGTAAGATGAGAAATAGGAAGGAAATGGTGGCTGTATTGAATAATTCTTATAGATATTCAAATAATGGGGAGGAAGCAGAAGTGATCATTTGTTGGCAGATTACAGAAATCTTCAGGACAACTAGAATTGCGATAGTTGGTGATTTCAGATACAATGGGGTAAATTGGCAAAAACATAGTGTGTGTAGAACAGAAGGAGAGAAATTCCTGCAATATGTGCAGAACTTTCTGGAACAGTACATTTCCAGCTCCACCAGAGTGGGAGCTATGCTGGATCAGGCCCTAGGAAATGAGGCAAACCAAGTAGAGAATGTCAGAGCAGGGGAGCATTTGGGAAATAGTGATCATAACATAATAAGGTTAAATATTAAGTTGGCAATGGATAAAGATCAATCAATGATTCAGATCGCCAACTGGAATAGGGTAGATTTTGGGTGTCTAAAAATTGAACCACGTTGATTGGAAACACAGTTTGGTGGATAATACAGTGAATGAAAAATGAGAGAATTTCAAACGAGATCTGAACTGGATGCAAGCTAAGTACATACCCATGAAAAATTAAGATGGGTATTTAGCTTGAGTACCCTGGATGACTGAGATATTGATGAGAAAATGAGGAAGAAAAAGGAAGCATACGATGCATACCAGAATCATCATAGTAATAGAAATTGGGAAGAGTATCTCAAATGCAGGAGAGAGAATAAGGCTGGAATAAGGAAGGCTAAGAAGAAACACAAGGCAAGGATAGCAGCCCTACTATGGGAAGGATATTATTAAGCTAGAGAGGGTTCAGAAGAGATTTACCAGGGTGTTGCAGGGTATAGAAAGTTTGAGTTATGAAGAAAAGCTAGATTGGCAGGCACTTTTATCGCTGGAGTGTTGGAGGTTGAGAGGTGACCTTACAGAAGTTTATAAAATAATGAGAGGTATAGATAGGTTTATTGGTAGGTGTCTTTTCTCTAGGATGGTTCGCATGTGGAATGAACTTCCTGAGGAAGAGGTGGATGTGGGCATAGTTACAACATTTAAAAGACAGTTGGATAAGTACATGAATAGGAAAGGTTTGGAGGGATACGGGCCTGGAGCAGGCAGGTGGGACTAGTTTGGTTTGGGATTATGTTCGGTATGGACGAGTGACACCAAAGGGTCTGTTTCCACGATGTACAACTCTATGACTCTAGATATATTTAAAAGTGATGAATTTAGAGGGCTACAAAGATAGGCCTGGAGAGTCGCTCTTTCAGGATCTGGTACAGACACAATAGGTCAAATGGCCTCCTTCTGTACTGTAAAATGCTATAATTCCAAGATTCTGTATTTGGATGTATTCTGACATTGTTGCTCATATGGTGTGTGATCACTTGAGGTTTTCCCAACGTTAGCAGAAGTTACTAAATTTACCTTGTAAAATTTGGCTATTCTTGATAGTGTTGGGGAAAAATTACAACAATTGGGCTGTATGTCTGCCATACATTCTCGATACCATGTCGCCATATTAGAGAGCGCAATTGGTGGGAACATAGTGCTCACCAGTAAGGTTATAGCCTTAGCAGCGTATTAGAGTACAAGAGCAGATTGTTAACAATGTTGTGTACTCTAATTATACATATGTATGCATTTCGTGCAAAGTCCTAATTATCCTAAATTTAGAAAACTTTCTTTTTGCATGAGGTTTTACAGCAGTCAATTGAATTTTATTTTAAACAAAGAATGTTCATGTTAAATAAATACCTGTTGAAGATTCCCTGCTTTATCAAGTGTTTTATATTGAAAATAGGAACAGCATGGTCCGATGGGTATGGATGTAATACTTTGGAACAGAATGCAAAGTAATTTGTAAATGATAGGTGCTAAGTGCGAGAATGCTTAGGAGAAGCAAAAAGATTTGGACTGAAATTCCCAAATTTCTCCATAATTTTTCTTCCACATGTCGGGATCTGTTGTAGAGTAATTAGACGTTGATTGCTATGAATAGTCAACAATCTGATTACTGTTAAATTGTGTGGTAGTTGATGAAGTAGATGGACTTTGATCCTTTATTGTCTCACAATTCATATATTCTTATGTGTCATACAGATAGAATACAGAAAGCGTAAAGAAGTATAGTTCAAAGTTGATTTTCTTTTTAAAAGTAAAAACCGAAAAAACTGCAGATGCTGTCAATCAGGAACAAAAACAGAAGTTGCTGGAAAAGCTCAGCAGGTCTGGCAGCATCTGTGGAGAGAAATCAGAGTTAACATTTCAGACCCAGTGACCCTTCTTCAGAAACGTGATCTTTTTCCATGTTATATCCCATAATGGTTGCAGCAGTCCCAGGAAATTAACCACCCAGTCCAAGAGATTCCAAGATAATTTGGAGAAGTTGATAACCATTTTGCGATATCAATATCAAAGGCATGAGCATTGGTACATATAAAGGTAATGTTCAGGGGATCTAACGTCAAGTACAAGATTGAGTTCTCTCAATTCCACAGCATTTTGTACATATAATGCACAACACGGAATACGTGAGCTCATTTACTTTGCTCCAGGTATCAATAATTCTTGAGAGAATGGGATCATAGAATGGTAACTGCACAGAAGGAACTCATTGTTTCCAAGCATGTTCTCTATAAGACCTACTAAGGTAGTCCCACTTCCTTATTTTTGTGTGCTATTACAGGATGCAAACTAAGAGGCTCTTGCAAGAAGTAATTAAATAGAGCACAGGAAGGATTGTGAGAAAGAAAACACAGAGACAACAATTAAAAAATAGGAGCAGGAGAAGTATCTAAAAATAAATTGAAAAAAAAAGGAGAAAACTGAAGTAGAACTGAGAGAATATAGAGCAGAGTTTGAGTAGGTTGGGCTTGTACTTGATGGAGTTTAGAATAATGAGAGGAAACCTTAATAAGACATGTAAAATTCTTAAATGACTTGGCAGGGTAGTGCAGAGAGATTATTTCCCATTGTGGGAGAGTTGGGAACAAGAGGGGATGATTTCAGAGTAAGGGGCCACCCACTCAAGACGAAGGTAAGGAGGAATTTCCTTTCTCAGAAGGTAGTGAATTATGAAATTCTTTACCCCAGCGGACTGTGAAGGCTGGGTCATTAAGTAGGTTCAAGGCTAAGATGTACAGATTTTTTTATCAGTAAGGGAATCAAGGATTATGGGGGTCAAGCAAGAAGGAGGAGTTGAGGATTATCAGATCAGCTGTGAGCTCTGTGAATGACGAAGCAGACCCAATGGGCCAAAAGGCCTACTTCTCCTCCGACATTGTATGGTTGTATGGAGTTAGGAATGCTGGGAACACCCCAGAGCAAGAGGCTAGAAGTTGCAATAACAGAGAAACAATCAATTTAAAAGAGAATAAAGAAGGATAGAGTGAACAAAAGACAAAACATGGAGAAAGTAGACAAAATAACAGAGAAACACTGATCCAGATGAGAACATTTGTCCAGATGTAAAGCAGAAACTGGACAATGAGATTAAGGAGAAACATAGTAAGAAAGCACATCAAAGTCTCTACTTCCTCAGAAGGCCAAGGAAATTTGACATGTCCTCAATGACACTTACCAATTTTTATAGATGCACCACAGAAAGCATCCTATCAGGATGCATCATAGTTTGGTCTGGCAACTGCTGTGCCCAAGAGCATAAGAAATTATAGAGAGTTGTGAACACAGCCCAGTGCATTGAGAAAATCAGCCTTCCTTCCATTGACTCCGTCTGCACTTCCCGCTGCCTTGGGAAAGCAGCAACATAATCAAAGACTCCTCCCACCCTGGTTACACTCTCTTCTACCCTCTTCCATCGCGCAGAAGATATACAGATTTGAAAACTAGTGCCAACAGATTTAAGAACAGCTTCTTCCTTGTTGTTATCAGACTTATGAACAAACCTCTCATATATTAGAGTTGATCTTTCTCTGCACCTTCTCTATAGCAGTAACACTACATTCTGCATTCTGTTCTATTACCCTGATGTACTTATGTAAGATATGATTTGTCTGGTTAGCAGGCAAAACAATACTTTTCACTGTAGCTCGGTACATTTGATAAAAATAAATCAAAAGTCAAATTAATATCAAAGTAAAGAAGTGATTGGTTGACTGGAAAACTAAATAAAGGGAAAAGAAAAGATGGAAACAGAAAACATTTAGAGAGGCCGAACAAAGGAAAAGAGCAGAAAGAGTACAAGAAAATGTAAGGAAATCTTGCATTTTTTCCCTGTCTGGCCTAAACATGACTGCTGACCCGTAGTTTTGTGGTTGATTCTTAGTTTCCTTCTGAAATGGCCTCGCAAGCCATTCAAGGAAATTAGGGATAGGTAAGAAATGTTGGCCTTTTTAGCAACTCTCAGATCCCAAGAAAGAATAAAGTAAACCTCTGCTATCTGTATACTAAGCTTTATCAAAACCCACTTCACTGTCAGCGCTACCCTCGAAAATTACTTTGCCTTCTGATTCTTCAAAACTTTAAATTGCAAAATTTCATTTTAGTTCTTAAATTGCATCATGGTCCTGCACTTCCCTAATCCTGTGACCACTCCCACCCCAACCTTACAGATCTGTTCCACAAACACATCATTTTGTGCGTCCTCAGCTTGCCCAGCAAGACAAATGATCAGCTTCATTAGAAAAGACAATGAACCAGATGGTATTTTGCGATGATAGTTGTCGTGGTCACAATGACAGAGACTTGCTTATATCCCAGATTCTTTATTAATTGAATTAAAATTCCACTCACTGCCATGGTGGGATTTGAACTCATGTCCCCTGAGCCTCTGGAATACTAGTTCAGACACATCATAGTGATTGGACTCTTGTTCAAGATTAGTGCAGAGAAGGCGTTGGAGAGAAGTTTGTTTTGGTCAGGAAGGAGAAGAAGGAAGAAGGTCAATTGATAATTTCAATCTTTGGTACCAAGACCCTCATGAGCTTCTTACATTTGATTGGTTAGTGGGAACAAGAGAGAGGGTTGAAAGGGATGACTCAGTGAATAGAGAAAATGCCTGGTGTTATGTTTTTATTCCAAGAGGATCCAAACTTTGGCAGTTCTGGCAGGTGAGAATTACACTTGAGAGTACTTGATGTGGCCTATCCATGTCTGGTGATGGTTGAGTAAATCATTTGGGCAGTGGATGTGCTGAAGTTGCCTCCCTTGATCTTGAGGTGGCAAAGGTGGGGCCTAAACCAATGAACCAACCAGACTTGGAGACAGTAAAGATTTTTCTGGAAGAAAAGGCATATAAGGAAGTGGTTGTGTATGCTGGTAGTTACTTTGCCCGCATGAACCACCCCCTCCCCCTCCCACCCCCCCACCCACCCAGTAGCCTTCATTGGTGGCACAGTGGACACAGGATGATATGTTTTGGAAAACCTCACAAAGTAACAGAATGCCTCATCGTGGTATCCCATAAATTGCTGGGCAAGTAGAATTGCAAATTATCGACAAATGATCAGCTTCATTAGAAAAGTTGGGAAGATTGTCAGAATATACAGGTTTGACAAAAGAAAAGGAGGCAGTGGCCTAGTAGTATTATCGCTGAACTGTTAATCCAGGGACCCAGATAACATTCTGGGGACCCAGGTTCAAATCCCACCATGGCAGATGTTGGAATTTGAAATCAATAAAATATCTGGAATTAAGGATTTAAAGATGACCACGTATCCGTTGCCAATTGTCGGGGGAAAAAAACAATCTGGTTCACTAACATCCTTTAGGGAAGGAAACTGCCATCCATGATGAAGGGTCTAGGCCCGAAACGTCAGCCTTTCTGCTCCTATGATGCTGCTTGGCCTGCTGTGTTCATCCAGCTCTGCACCTTGTTGTCTCGGATTCTCCAGCATCTGCAGTTCCTACTATCTCTGCCATCCATACCTGGTCTGGCCTACATGTGACTCCAGACCCACAGCAATGTGGTTGACTCTCAACTGCCCTCTGGGCAATTAGAGATGGGCAATAAATGCTGCCTAGCCAACAACACCCTCATCCCATGAATGAATAAGGGTAAAAAACAAAGCAAATCAGAAACAATTTATCTTATGTCATTTAATTAAAAGCTGGAAGAATCCTGGTATGTGGAATTTCTTCTGGGTGTCAGCCTCAGCTACGTATTTTCAGTGTGGATGCTTTATCTGCTGTAGTTTATACTTGGGCACAATACAGTATACCGAACCTTTTGTTCTAACAGAATATCTAAGTCAGGCACCACAGAAATTTATGAGAGATAGTAGGAACTGCCGATGCTGGAGAATCTGAGATAACAAGGTGTAGAGCTGGATGAACACAGCAGGCCAAGCAGCATCAGAGGAGCAGGAAGGCTGACATTTCGTGTCTAGACCCTTCTTCAGAAA
>NC_063333.1:15600192-15622800 GCF_021869965.1 Rhincodon typus
TTTCTGAAGAAGGGTCTAGACACGAAATGTCAGCCTTCCTGCTCCTCTGATGCTGCTTGGCCTGCTGTGTTCATCCAGCTCTACACCTTGTTATCACAGAAATTTATGAGTCAGCTAATTATTTAAATTTGCTATTTTGTGAATGGTTTATTTATTTAGGGATGAAAATAAAATAGAGTGTTGTGATTAGGAGCATGGGGTGAATCCCTCACCTGATCATATAGCTTCCCCAGCCTCTGAACAAGGAGTGGGGGGCATTAATTTCCATCCATTGAGTCTGGTTTTGTCTCTCCATGGATAGTGCCAGACCTCACAAGTATTTCCAGTATTCTCTGGTCTTTATTGTTACAGTGTGCTTAACTGTCATTCCACTGAATAGACATCACACTAATTGTTAGACACCTAATCAGTAGACAATAATCAAGTGCCTGTAAATGTATCATGATTTCCATCATATCACCGAGCGTTAGCACAAATTCAGGTACTTTAAAGAATTGTTCTTTGCACTTTAAGTCCACAAACCTACAACTTTCAATTGTCTCACGTGTTATAATGTGTAATGATTTGCAGAATGGGAACGTTGCAGACAGAACCTTGCAGTTTTTGTTTTGATGATTTAGCCATGTGAGGTGAAAGCAGGTAGCACATAGTGGACTCTCCTGATCAGCTGCATTGAATGAGCTTCAGCCATATTTATCTCTCACGATTATAATCAGAACATATGCATTTTACTTTTGGCATTTCGACTGATTGAGGCATTGCAATTTCAATTTTCAATCTCTCTAAGTACACTGACATTCACTAAAGGCTAATTAAAATGTGTGAAGTTTGACAAAGGTTTAGCAATGACATTTAGTGAAAGGTGCTTTGCTGCAATTCAGTGTACCGAGTGCCTAACAGCGAGTTGTTCAATGTGCCAGCTGCGAGTTTGCAGTGCTTTTAATGCTTAACGCAGAACATTGAGGATTCAAACCCCATAATAGATGTGGGCTTGAGATGTGGCTCAATACTGAGCAGATAGTTACATTATCATAGCTGCCATACTTCTAGTTGAAATGAGACCATTCAATTAAAAGTAAGGAACACAATGGTACTGTGTATATGTTCGTGTGTGTGTGTGTGTGTGTGTGTGTGTGTGTGTGTGTGTGTTCTTCCTGTGAACAGATTGGTTACCATGTATATCTTGATCAGAACAGTCATGACACTGAAACCTTAACTGACCTTGAGTTGCACTGGTCCTTTGTATGTGAAAGATTGTGTTCTTAAAGTAGATCATCAGCTGTCTGCTGCTTTCAGAAGCCATGAAACATGTATTACTGCAGGTTCTTTGTATTTTTTTTATCCAGTTACACAATCAAAATGACGTTTCTGTCTCTCTGATCTGTCTGCCTACATGCGGGTACAATTACAACATTTAAAAGGCTGGGTATATGAATAGGAAAGGTTTAGAGGGATATGGACCAAGCGCTGGCAAATGGGACAAGGTCATATCGGGATGGCTGGTCGGCGTGGACAAGTTGGACCGAAGGGGTGTGTTTTCGTGCTGTATATCTCTATGACTCTATGTCATCCCACCCCCTCACTACATGTTACAGGCTCCTAATTGGTTCAATCTTCCAACTCTGAAAAGCCTCACAACTGCTATTCCAGGAGCCGCCGAAGAACGGAAAGCAGCTTGCTTACCTTTGGACTTGTTCTGACCTTGATGGGGCCTCCTACTACGTTAACGTGGTGGTAAAGTCATGGTGGCTTCCTTGGTCCTGATGCCATCATCTGATCCCAATCTACAGGTTTTAGAGAGGACTTGGGTTAAAGTTCAGGTTAAAGACTAGGTTAAGTTGGAGCCTGTGACCGCACAGCAGAACCTCAGCTTGTAAGTCTCGTTGGAGATTATAACTGACCAATCACTCAGCTTGCACAATGCATGTCAGGTTAAAATAACCTTCCTCAATCAGAAGGTTCCAAAGTTTAAGATATCTTCTAATCAGCCTGTTCAGAGAGATGTTAGTACAGTAGACAACGTGGTGAAGAGGCATTTGGTATGCTTGCCATTAATGGTCAGTGCATTGAGTATAGGAGTTGGGATGTCATGTTGCAGCTGCACAGGACATTGGTTAGGCCACTTTTGGAATACTGTGTGCAATTCTGGTCTCCCTGCTACAGGAAGGATGTTGTTAAACTCAAAAGGGTTCAGAAAAGATTTGCAAGGGTGTTGCCAGGGTTGGAGGGGTTGAGCTATAGGGGACGACTGAATTGTTTGGGCTATTTTCCCTGGAGTGTCGGAGGTTGCGGGGTCTCCTTGTATATGTTTATTAAATCAGGAAGGGCATGGATAAGGTGATAGTCAAGGTCTTCTTCCCAGGATAGGAAAAGATGAGAGTGCAAAGATTTAAAAGGGCATGGCAAAGGGGACTCATAGCTGGCTATCAGGCCCATGGCCCTTGACAAAGGACTTAATAAGAAGGACTGTGAAGTTGAACACATTTTCCTTATTTCTTTATTTTTCTGCCTTTTTCACGCAGAGAGTGGTGCATGTGCAGAATAAACTGCCAGAGGAAGTGGTGGAGGCTGGAACAATTACAACATTTAAAAGGCATCTGGATGGGTATATGAATAGGAAGGGTTTAGATGGATATAGGCTAAATGCTGGCAAATGAGACTGGATTAATTTAGGATACCTGGTCGGAATGGACGAGTTGGACCGAAGGGTCTGTTTCCATGCTGTATATCCATGACTCTATGATGTCTGAAAGAAGTGAAACTGGATCTGCTAGTTCAGAAGTAGGGACTTGCATTCCTTCTTGAGATTGTTTTGTGTCTGCTAAAGTGTGAAAGAGTGATGCAAAATATTTCCATGTGTAAATTGAATAGATATCAATGCTGATGCTAGCAGTTGCTCTATATGGACAGCATTTGGATGATTTTCATTTATCTGCTATTACCAAGCACAGGAATGTTATAAACTTGTAAATTAAATTCAAGTTTAGAGTCAAGTTGAAACACCATTGCAGTAAATTCCATTCTATTTTTTTGATAGGCTAGTCTCTGGCCAACTCCACCATTAGCTGGAGCATTGCACTTTCGAGCATAAAAGTGGAATATTGCTTCAAATTTGATGTACAAATAACTACCGTACCTTTCACAACAAAAGAGAATGCAGTCAACAGGAACAATTGTTCATTTCTGATAAGATCTGTGAAGAAAATGTCTATTCAGTATCAGCTGGAGTGACAAATAACAAGGACTGTTTCCAAGTATTAGAAATGCTGGGATTCAAAATGCAGTACCATTGAATTTCGAAAACAAAAACCATGTATTCATTGACCACGTATTCAAAAGAAGATATGAATAAGGAACAAGAGTCGGCCACTCGGCCCTTTGAGCATGCTCTGCCATTCAATAAGATCATGGTTGATCTGATTTTAACCTCAACTGTACATTCCCCACATAAATAGGGCCCAGTGCACACTGGAAGCTAGGTGCTAGTGTGGTCTGTTGTACTGAACTCTTTTCTGTAATGCTGGACATTTTATTTCTGTATTGTCTAAAACCTTGTAACTAAAGAAACTGTGCCTCGGTAATTTTGTATCTATTTGGCACTGTAATTGGAGTAATAGAGTCATAAAGTAACACAGCATGGAAATAGGCCCTTTGGCCCAAACTGGTCCATGCTGACCATGGTACCCACTCAGCTTGTTCCAACTGCCCGCCTTTAGTCCATATCCCTCTAAACCCTTCCCATCCATGTACCTATCCAAATGTTTTTTAAATGTTGCTATTGTACCTTCCCCAGCCACTTTCTCCAGCAGCCCATTCCATACACGCACCACTCTTTTCGTGAAGACATTTCCCTTCAGCTCCTTCTTAAATCTTTCCCCTCTTACCTTAAACCTATGACCTCTAGTTTTCAATTTCCCATCCCTGCATTCATCATATACTCATCGAGTATATGTAACAATAAAGGCTATTCTATTCTATTCTAATCCTTCATCCCCTTACTAATCAAGAATCTAACCATCTCTGCCTGAAAAAGATTTAAAGATTCTGCATCCACTGCCTTTTGGGAATTCCAAAGACCCACAATCCTCTGAGCAAAATACGTGTTTTCTCATCTTTGTTTTAAATATGTGGCACCTTACTTTTAAACTATGACTCCTAACTTTAGATTCTTCCACAAGAGGAACTATTCTTTCCACATTCACCCACTCAAGTTCTCTCAGGATCTTGTACATTTCAATTAAGTCACCTCTGACTCTTCTGAACTTCAGAGAATTAAGGTCTTATCTATTTAGCCTTTCCACATCAAGCAATCGACTCATTCCAGGAATTCATCTGGTAAACCTTCTCTAAACTGTTTCCAAAGCAATAATATCCTTCCATAAGTACAGAGATAGTACTTATTCAGTATTCCAGATGTGGGCTTCCCAAAGCCCTGATAAATGAATCATTAGAAACGTAACATTCTGTTCGCTTTCCTGATTATCTGCTGTATTTATTTCCAGATGTCGATACCTTATCTCAATAGAAACCGAAAGAACTGCAGATGATGTGAATCAGGAACAAAAACAGAAGTTGCTGGAAAAGCTCAGCAGGTCTGGCAGCATCTGTGAAGGAAAAAACAGAGTTAACGTTTCAAGTTCTGAGGAAGGGTCACCGGACCCAAAACATTGACTCTGTTTTTTTTCCTTCTCGCATGCTACTAGACCTGCTGAGCTTTTCCAGCAACTTTGTTTTTATGCCTTATCTCTACAGTGTTAACACACAGTTCATTTTTTTCATACTCTGCCTCTCCTAACCCATGTGAGGAATTTTAAATAATTCAGCTTGAAGAGATGGACCCAGTCTTGTGGTTTCTGGATTTTCACAGACCGGACATATGATTCAAGATATGCATTAGAATCCTGCGGAAATCCTGGCATTCAACCCTATATGAGAATTTGCTGGGAAGTTTAAACATACAGTGGGCAGTTCCAGGGATTCTCCGTGACTGTCTGTGACTCTTCGCTCGAATCAGAGACTTGTGACCGATCTGTGGGACGCCCCTGGGTAGTTAACCCCTGAGTCCAGTATGAGACTTGGTGGCAAGAGCAGCAGTTGTATTGATGAGGTGGGCCCGAAGCTGGCTCTGCGGGAGTGGTGATGTTGGGTTTAGGCCAGTGCAGTACCCAGTGGCATTGGTGGCATCTGCATTGGCAAGGACCATTGAGAACTCATATTGGCGAGGGCGTTGGTGGAGGCAAGATGGCATCAAAAAGTGACAACTTACATTCCAGCAGGTGGGAGTAGTCACTGATCCCAGTTTCCCTATGTCCAGTCCTAATTGGTTGTAAAGGGGGACTTGGCAGCCAGGTGTGGGCAAAAAGCGGGAAGGTGAAGGGGCAGGGCGGATTTAATGGCAGAAAAATTATCTTTACTGTGGTGGGCACCTTGTAATACTGTGGCAGGCATAAATAAGCAGAAGAGCAGAGTGCGGGCGTCTCTGGCAGAGCTACACCAAGGTTTATCAAATCCTTGTGGTCATGCTAATGTGATGGCTTAACAGGGAATAGTGCGTTGATAATCATGTCCCAGTGTGGTGAAGGGGACTCATGCCTGGCCACCAGGCCCATCGCCCATGCCGGAGCACTTAACAAGAAGGAGTGTGAAGTTGAATATGTATTCCTTAGTTCTTTATTATTCCGCCTTTATATTCTGTGTTTTGGTTTAGTTTTCTGTGTTTTAAGATGGCGCCGGAGAGTGGCGACACTACACAACACTTTTCACTGAATTTTGTGACAAGATACACATGACAATAAATAAATCAAATCAAATAACGTCAGACAGATTATAATCATCTGACAAAGTCACCGAACATTCGACTGCCCTGCCAACCCCATGGGGTGGTCCTGCCAGCCCCTGGCTAGCTGTCTCTCTGAATGCCTGACAACCAGTCCCAACCTCCTGGCTACTTCTGCAGAACCAACTACCTGATCTGACTCCTCTCCTAAATACCCAATTCATCCCTAGGACCCACCTACCCCCTCACCCACTCATCAACGAACCTGACTACCCACTCGCTAACATGCATTACAGAGAATGGACCTTTACCAGAACATTGAAGTGGGCCACACCCTGTGGCCTCCAATTCTTCTCCACTCTGGTGAAGTTCTCCATGTGATGCTGCGTTGTGCATTTCTTTGGCAGCAGCATCAGGTCGGGAGAAGTTTCATAAGCTACTCGGAAGGCTTGCACCCTAGACCTTTGGTAGCACAAAGTGTAGCAGCTGCATCATTTTCCATGATTTCTAAATAGTTCTCATTAAACATGTATACTCGCAGCCTCTGAAAGATTATCAAACATTAATGAGATGGTTACATTTCTCTGTTTTCAGTGTCACAGACAGATTGCAAAGTGATATCCTTTTGGTATTTTCTGCATGCAATAAATTACTCTCACAAAACACTCAATAATATTTCCGAGAGATGCCATACTTTCAAGAGAGTGTCATCCATCACAAAGGATTTTTCCTTGACTAGTTCTTTATAGATGACGAGCGTGCAGACAGCTTCACTCCTCCCTGATGATTAACGTCAGCACTGTTCCATATTCTGGCCATGAATCAGAACGAGCTGAGCACAGCTGCCATATTTCTTTGCAAGGTGGTGCATTGTATCCACACTTCAGGTTCCAACTTGAAAAGTTGTCAGGGAATCCTATTTGTTCATGACTAGCCTTTGTATCAAGTGAACAAGTGTGTCTCTGCAACTTGGATGAGGAAGGCATTCTTGTGGCATGTTAAAAGATCCAATCTTGTTTCCTGTGTTACCCTGTGAGCTAGGGAGGGTTAAATAAAGCCATTTAATACTGGCAGCTCATAACTGATCATGTCTTACTCAGTGCAATACACAACAACAATTCTAGTGGCTTCTTGAATGGAACGACTGGACAGCTGAGATGTCAAGAAACATCTGACGTGAGTCATCCCCAATCGTAACACCATGCTTCAAATCATAATTACAAAAGTCAATGTTTTTTCTGCCAATCATGCAAACACCCCCAGCACTCTATCCTCTTCTCACCTCCACCCCGCAGAATAGCATAAATGCTGCCCCCTCCACACTTCATGTCAGCTCTGATGAAGAGTCATCTCGACTCGAAAGGTTAGCTAGCTGTCTCTCTGCAGATGCTGCCTGACCCGCTGTGTTCCCCAGCGTTTTTTGTTTTCAATAGATGTATCAGTAGCAGAAGTAGGCCATTAGGCCCTTCGACCTTACTTCTGCTCCTAATTCATGTGTTTGTATGATTGGCAGAAGAAACATCGATTGGTAATTATGATTCGAAGCATGGTTGTAAAGTGGTTCGGGGTTGTCTTTAGGTTGTGAAAAGTGTTATATAAATGCAAGATAATTATGCTATTCATCTCAAACAAGCCAGTTCATCACATTCTCATCACACCCTGAATGAAATGTTTTTCTCCCAATTTTCTTATCAGCTTTATTAACAACTATTTTGCTCCTTGTACTAACTATCCTTGTAGGTGGAAACAGCTTCTCTCATTTACATCTTTTTCATTTACATATAAACACTGAGTGTTGTCATATTTTGGAGAAGTGTAAGTTTTGTCGAGTTTCTTTTTCCCACGAGGTCCAATGAGGTTTCTCACGAAATTTCCTCATATGCACCTCATTAACTACCTACTCCACCCATATGGCAACGCTCCCGTCTGAGACCAGCCAGAATCCCCCATTCCCAATCCCAGAAGAATTTGTCACTGCTGGGATATTCCAGAATAGACTATAAAATCATAAGATAATAGGAGCAGAATTAGGTCATTTGGCCCATCGTGTCTGCTCCATCATTCAATCCTGGGTGATACGTTTATCAACCCCATTCTCCTGCCTTCTCCCTGTAACCCTTGATCCCCTTACTAATCAAGAACCTAGTTATCTCTTGTCTTAAATACGCCCAATGACTTGGTCTCCACAATTTTCTGCAGTGATGAGTTCCACAGATTCATCACCCTATGGCTGAAGAAATCCCTCCTTATCTCAGTTCTAAAGGCACATCTCTTCACTCTGAGGCTGCTAGTCTCTCTTACTAGTGGAAACATCTCCATGTCCAATCTATCCAGGTTTCTCAGTATTATGTAAGTTTCAATCCAATCTCTCCTCATCTTCTAAGGTCTATCAAATGCAGATAGACTATCATCCCTGGTATAGGCACTGTCTTTCACAGGTGGCCATGTACACTCAGCGCTGGAGCTGCCAAGCATGGTGATTGGCATCTGCCCTGGACCATGGCACAGAAAGGGATATCAGTGTCTCGCTTTGTGGACAGAGACCTGGAAGTCATGGTGGATGGGGTGACGCAAAGGAGGGCTGTCCTTTGCCCAGGCTGTGGAGACCACACCACAAGACCCTGCCAACCTGGGCCAACACTGCCACCAGGGTCACTGTGGTTTCAGACATCTCAAGGAAAACACAGCAATGCAGGAGAAACTTCGGTGGCAGCTGGTGAGATAGGACACTGCATATTAATAAAACAGAACTTACAGTTAATGAGGCTGACAACACATACGTAATCCCCATTAATAGGGCATCACACCTATCCATGGAGAGAACCTTGTCTCCCTGCCAGGAATCTATTTGAAAATGCGACAATTTCCTCTTGACGTGGAGAAAGATCTTGCCCAATTACTCACACGATTCTCCCAGATTTCTCACCATAGCCCACATTGTTCGGGTCCCTGTTAGATTCCACCCTGTAGCATTTGAGCTTCTCCATTTCCTAAGGAACCTTCTTGGATTGACCAGTTCTCATTGTAATACTGGCTTCCTTGTACTGTCATGGCGCTGCTCTTCAAGATAACAATGCCATCTTCTGTATGATAATTGTTACAATGGAAATGCTTCCTCTTTTTTACTCACACCTTTACTGCATCTGGAATACACTGCCTGAAATGGTGGAGGAAGAGTATTCGGTCGCAACATTCAAAAGGGAATTGGAGAAGTGCATAAGAAGGGGAGAAATTTATGAGTCTGTAGGGAAGGATTGAAGGAGTGAACCCAATTGATTAGCCCTTTTAGGGCCAGCATGTTGAGCTAAATAGTTTATCATTCTACTATCGAATTGTAAAACATGGTGCAAACAGAGCTGTGTGAACAAATTAATGCTGTACATAATTGAGCAGTAGCAATCTATTTTGTTATTGTTAATTTGGTAAACACGCATTTTTCCAAGTGCATTTGAAACATTAACTGTGGAACAAATGAAAGAGTCCGCAGCAGCAGTGTGCTGGAGAAGCTATTTATCCAACACTGCTTGTTGGACAGCTATTTCATGATGATTTGTTTTACCCAAATGATATAGTAGAGAGCCATTGTTTCTGTGATGTAAACCATTGTTATTACCTTCGTCTATTCAATCTTGCATAAGTGGCACATCACTTGTTGGAAATTTGAAGACCATGTGTCTTAAAGCAGACCTCAAAACCATACCCTTGATAAAGGGGGTTACAAAAAACCCCGCGAAAATCTGTCTTCTTACACATTGTAATCATTTCATGACTATTACATTAAAATATGCAGTGAGTGAAATATTATAAACAAAGTTGCAACCACATCATGCATTTTTGATTTTCATATTTCATATTGTGACTTGGTTGGAATCGGAACATTGGTCTCCTTCAGTGGTATTTTGGTCTTCTACTATGTAATAAAACATCACAGTAGCATGGAAAATCTTATAGCAGTGAATGATGTATGATTCTTATTTTTATTAAGATTAAAAGTGCCGAAAGAGATTAAATTTGTTTTATTGAGAATTGTTTCAGTGCATTATTGTCATGACTTTATGCAATATTTTTATTATTTTGTAATCCCGTTCCAATTTATATGAATGCATAATTTTTTGTGTGTTTTATTTGTAATTTTGTTGACTATTAGACTGATATTTAATATCATAAAACAACTATGGGAAATCATGATTTAAAACCAACATTTAGCAGATAGTAACTGTCGTGTTTTCCAAGACTCCTTAATACTAGTAGCAATGCAGTTGACTCTTAACTGCCCTCTGAAATGGTATTGAGACCCAACCAGTTCAAGTGCAATTCGAGATGGGTAATAAATGCTGGCCTTGCTAATGACACCAATATTTGAATCAAGAAGTTTGAAAAATTACACATGTGGAGAAGAATGCAATTCCTTATCTAGTTAGTTCTTGTCTTGTGTCAAGCAAAGATTGTCCCATTTCCCTGCAGAGGTGTTAAAAAAGTCAAAGGAGTGAGTCTCAGCCTGGTGGTTTCAAATGCTCCCTGCAGCTCATGGTGGGACTTTGATCCAGGTGCAAGCTGACTTTGTCCTCTCTTGGAAGTTGAGGTGTTAAAAGTAGGTGGATCAAAGGTGCAAAGGAAAGGGTCACTCAATGCAAAGCATTAACTCCGATTTCTCCCCTCAGATGCTGCCAGACCTGCTGAGCTTTTCTAGCAATTTCTGTTTTTGGATCAAAGGTGCAGATAAATGTGCACCTCCCTTTTGACACTCCAATCTCGAAGGTTCAGACAGCATCGATTCAAGCAAAGAAAATGGCCAAGGCCGTCAACTTTTCTATTTCATTATTTATTTTACTATTGATACATTTATTAACATTAGTGTCTTGCTCTTCTTTTAAGTTAACCAAGCACTTACAAAGATCTATACCCTGCACCCTGCCTTAAATGGAATCAATCTCACAAAACGTTGAGAGCGCTAAGCTGTGCAAATCTGCATTGCTCTGAGCTTCTGCTTTCCCCTTTTTTGTTTAGGCTTCCACCCAACACTCATGTCCTTTAGTGAAGGAAGCTGCCATCTTTACCAGGCCTACATGTGATCCAGACCTGCAGCAATGTGGTTGACTCTTAAAACTGCCTTTGGGCAATGAGGAATGCGCAATAAATGCTGGCTTAGCCAGCGACGGCCACATCCCGTGAATGAGAGAAAAAAAATTATGAGTCTACTGGAGACCATGTGTCTTAAAGCAGACCTCAAAATCGTACCCCTGATAAAGGTGGCTACAAAAAAACCCTCGAAAATCTGTCTTCTTGCACCTTGTAATCATTTTATGGCTATTACATTAAAATATGGAGGCAGCTTCAATATGGAAGTTCCTGACTTTAGCAGGTCAATTCATTTTAGTTAAAACATTTTGTCAGAGATTAGCATATCTGAGGATTTGAAGGGGCATATTCAGACAGAATGCCTGCAAATGTGCAGGTATATTTGTAGCTCTCCAGTTTGTACATTCTTCCTCATTGTGCATTTTGTTGACTCTTGACTAGTTCATTGTAAAGCTCACTCTGTGTATGAATGCCAGGCTACCCATGTCCCATAGAATGCTGGGAGGCAGAGTTTGGCCAATTTCTGGAACTTAGCCATCACAATTAGCTTTTGCTTTTAAATGTTAGCCTCTTTGAATGCTGAAGGATCAGGTACAAAGTTGGAAGAAAATATTGTGAGAATCTCACTTTTCTTTCCTGCAACTGCTTGAATCTTTAGAACATAAGGACATAAGAACTAGGAGCAGGAGTAGGCCATCTGGCCCTTCGAGCCTGCTCCGCCATTCAGTAAGATCATGGCTGATCCTTTCATGGACTCAGATCCACTTACCCACGTTCTCACCGTATCCCTTAATTCCTTTATTGTTCAAAAATAATCTTTTTTTTAAAAAACATTTACTGAAGTAGCATCTACTACTTCACTGGGCAAGGAATTCCATAGATTAATTCCCTGGGTGAAGAAATTCCTTCTCAGTTCAGTCCTAAATCTGCTCCCTCTAATCTTGAGGCTATGCCCTCTTGTCCGAGCTTCACCTGCCAGTGGAAACATCCTCTCTACATCTATCTTATCTATTCCCTTCATAATTTTATATGTTTCTATAAGATCCCCCCTCAATCTTCTGAATTCCAATGAATATAATCCCAATCTACTCAGTCTCTCCTCATAAGCCAACCCCCTCAACTCCGGAATCAACCTAGTGAACCTCCTTTGCACCCCCTCCGGTGCCAATACATCCTTTCTCAAGTAAGGAGACCAAAACTGCACACAGTACTCCAGGTGTGGCTCACCAGCACCTTGTACAGCTGCAACATAACCTCTCTGCTTTTAATCTCAATCCCTTTAGCAATGAAGGACAAAATTCCATTTGCCTTCCTAATTACTTGTTGTACCTGCAGACCTACCTTCTGTGATTCATGCACAAGGACACCCAGGTCCCTCTGCATAGCAGCATCCTGCAACTTTTTACCATTCGAGTAATAATCCTTTTTACTATTACTCCTACCAAAATATATGACTTCACATTTATTTACATTGTATTCCATCTGCCAGACCTTTGCCCACTCACTCAATGTATCTATGTTCCTCTGCAAAGTTTCACAGTCCTCTGCACACTTTGCTTTGCCACTCATCTTAGTGTCATCTGCAAACTTTGACACCCTACACGTGGTCCCCAACTCCAAATATAAATTGTAAATAATTGCGGTCCCAACACCGATCCCTGAGGCACACCACTAGTCACTGACTGCCAGCTAGAATAGCACTCATTTATCCCCACTCTTTGCTTCCGGTTAGTCAACCAATCCTCTATCCATGCTAATACTTTACCCTTAATGCCATGCATCCTTATCTTATGCAGTAGCCTCTTGTGCGGCACCTTGTCAAAGGCCTTTTGGAAATCTAGGTACAACACATCCACTGGGTCCCCATTGTCCACCTTGCTCCTAATGTCTTCATAGAATTCCAAAAGATTTGTCAAGCATGACCTGCCCTTCATGAACCCATGCTGCGTCTGCCCAACGGGACAATTTCTATCAAGATGCCTTGCTATTTCTTCCTTGATAATAGACTCAAGCATCTTCCCCACTACAGAGGTTAAGCTAACCGGTCTATAATTCCCCATCTTTTGTCTACTTCCCTTTTTAAACAGTGGCGTCACATTTGCTGTTTTCCAATCTGCTGGGACTGCCCCAGAGTCCAGCGAATTTTGGAAAATTACCGCCAGTGCACCTGCTATTTCTCCCGCCATCTCTTTTAGTACCCTGGGATGCATTCCATCAGGGCCAGGAGACTTATCAATCCTTAGCTCCATTAGCTTGCCCAACACTACCCCTTCTGTAATTATGATTGTTTCCAGGTCCTCACCTACCTTCATCTCTTTGTCAATTACTGGCATGTTATTAGTGTCTTCCACTGTGAAGACCGATACAAAATACCTGTTCAATGCCTCGGCCATTTCATCATATCCCATAACTAAATTCCCCTTCTCATCCTCTAAAGGGCCAACGTTTACTTTAGCCACTCTTTTTCGTTTTATATATTTATAGAAACTTTTCCTATCTGTCTTTATATTCTGTGCTAGTTTTTTCTCATGTTCTATCTTACTTTTCCTTATCGCGCTTTTTGTGGCTTTCTGTTGACGTTTAAAGTTTTCCCAATCTTCTCGTTTCATGCTGTTTTTGGCCATTTTGTATGCCTTCTCTTTCAATTTGATAGCCTCCCTTATTTCTTTAGACACCCATGGCAGATTACCCCTTTTCTTACAGTCCTTTCTTTTCATTGGAATATACTTTTGCTGAGCACTTTGAAAGATTGCTTTGAAAGTCCTCCACTGCTCGTCAACTGTCCCACCATAAAATCTTTGTTTCCAGTTTACTTTAGCCAAGTCCTCCCTCATTCTATTGTAGTTCCCCTTGTTCAAGCACAGGACCCTGGTATGGGATTTTATCTTCACACTCTCCATCTGTATTCTAAATTCAACCATACTGTGATCACTCCTTCCAAGAGGATCCCTAACTATGAGGTCATTAATTATTCCTGTCTCATTACACAGGACCAGATCTAGGATAGCTTGCTCCCGCGTTGGTTCCATTACATACTGTTCAAGAAAACTATCACGGATACACTCAATGAACTCCTCCTCAAGGCGACCCTGACTGAGCTGGTTCGACCAATCTACATGTAGGTTAAAATCCCCCATGGTAATTGCCGTACCATTTTTACAGGCTTTAGTTATTTCTTTGTTTAGTGCCCGCCCCAATGTGATGTTATTATTTGGTGGCCTATAGACTACGCCTATCAGTGACTTTTTCCTCTTAGAATTTCTAATTTCCACCCAAATGGATTCAACCTCATTCTCCAAAGAACCTATATCATCTCTCAGCACCGCCCTGATGGCGTCCTTGAATATCAGAGCTACACCACCTCCCTTACCTTCCTGTCTGTCCTTCCGAATAGTCTGGTACCCTTGGATATTTTACTCCCAGTCGTGACCATCCTGTAACCATGTCTCCGTAATGGCTACCAAATCATATTCATTCACGATGATTTGTGCCGGTAACTCATCAACCTTGTTACGAATGCTACGAGCATTCAGGTAAAGTGCCTTTATGCTAGCTTTCTTACCCTCATGATTTCCAACATCTCTAATAATATCTCCTGAGTTATCCTTCCTTTTTGCTTCTTTCATAGTCTGCCTTGAACTTAAACCCTCCTGCACACATGCTAACCTGCTGCTTGCCTTTTTATTTACCATCATACTCCCTGTCGTTTTCTCTTTCCCTTCCCCCCAACTCACTAATTTAAAGTCCTAGTGACCACCCTATTTATCCTTTTCGCAAGAACACTGGTTCCAGATCGGTTCAGGTGGAGACCGTCCCATCGGTACAGATCCCTCCGGTTCCAAAACTGATACCAATGCCCCATGAAATGGAACCCCTCTTTCCCACACCACTCCCTTAGCCACGTGTTTACTTCCCTAATTTTCTTATCCCTAAGCCAATTCGCACGTGGCTCGGGCAGTAATCCGGAGATTATGACCCTCGAGGACCTGTTCCTTAATTTCGTTCCTAGTGCTTGATAATCCCCAAACAGGTCCTCCATCCTAGTCTTGCCTATGTTGTTAGTCCCAACGTGGACCACAACAACTGGATCCTCCCCCTCCCGCTCCAATATCCTTTCAAGCCGGTCAGAGATGTCCTGCACCTGGCACCGGGCAGGCAACACACCATGCGGGACTCCCGATCCGGCTTGCAAAGGATACTATCTATCCCCCTAACTATAGAATCCCCTATAACTACCACTTGTCTTTTTGCTCCCCCCTCTTGAATGGCCTTCTGCACCATGGTGCCGCGGTGAGCTGGCTCATCCTCCCCGCAGCCCTTTTCCTCATCCACACAGGGAGCAAGTATCTCGTACCTGTTGGATAAGGTCAAAAGATGAGGCTCCTCTACTCCTGAACTCAAGATCCCCCTACCTGCCTCACTTGCAGTCACACCCTGTTGTCCCTGATCACTAACTGAATTTGAATTACTTAATCTACCAGGTGTGACTGCCTCCTGAAACAAAGCGTCCAGGTAACTCTCCCCCTCCCGGATGTGCCGCAGTGTTTGAAGCTCAGATTCCAGATCTTCAACTCTGAGCCGGAGTTCTTCCAGCAACCAACACTTGCTGCAGATGTGGTCACTGCCATTCACAATGGGATCAGTCAGCTCCCACATTATACAGCTACAGCACATCACCTGCCCAGCCATCTCTACTTCGTTAATTACTTTATTACTTTATCTCAATTTCTGAGTTAAATACTTTCTAATACTTCTCTGCTATGGTCCTTTCAAATAACCAATTAATAGATAAATAAAAAAAGAAAGTAAATTTTTAACCAATTACACAATACAGAAGAAATAGAAAAAGTATAAAAACCTTATGTTACCTTTATTGGAAGATTTGTAGCTGGAGGATGAGTGGGTGGAGTTGGGGTTAATTTTATTTATTATTGTCACATATACTGAGATATCGTGAAAAGTATTGTTTTGCGTGCTATCCAGGCAAATCATACCTGACATAAGTTCATCAGGGTAATAGAACATAATGCAGAATATAGTGTTGCAAGTTTGAGATGTTCACACACTTGGAAACAACGCTGTACCTCAGTAGTCATCAGTTGAGAGTCTTGTGAAGTATGTGTTATAACTTAGTGATGTTGTCAGAATAACTCAGCTATTCAACACCGATGAGGTGTAAATTTCACACAGTGGATTCAGCTCGTTTCATGGGCCGATCAGAACTGGTAAATATTCAAGCTCCAATAAATATTTGTGTTTCATATCTTGCCAAGGCAAATGTCGGGCTAAATAACTTGCTGAATAACGTGGCGGTGGAACTGTGCTGCCATCAATAAATTGAAGACTATAATGATTCAAGTTGACTCCTGGAGTAACAGACCACCATTTCTTTATCCTTTGCAGGCTTGGTACATTGACACAGCTTCTGTTCAATGAATTAGGAACAGAATACAATCACTTGTCCATAAACCCCTCCCTTTTTAGTTGATTGAGCCACTGTTTCACCTCTCTCAAAGTCCCTGGACCCTAACCAAAGTGCTGTGGTACAGGTCAGGGCAAGTTCAAGTTGCAGGGAGTGAAAAGGAATGTAGTAGAGTTAAGGGGACAGTGTAGTTAGGGAGATAGATACCATTCACTATAGCAAAGGTTTTTTAGCCTTCCTGGTGCTAGGATTGAGGACATCTCTTCAGGGCTGGTGAGAAACATGCAATGGGAGTGATAAGATTTAGTTGCCACAGCTCATGTAGGAACTGACTACATTGGTGGACCTAAGAAAGAGGTATTAGCAGATTGGAGATAAATTTAAAAGCAAAATAACAAAGAAATAACAGTCCTTTGGATTGCTACCTGAGCCACAAGCATATTGACATAAGGTAAATAAGATTAGAGAGTCAAAAGCATGGCTGAAAGATTGGTGAGAGACAAATAGGTTTTGATTCATGGGAAATAACATCAAATACTGAGGAAAGGGACACTGTTCTTTTGGGATGGACTCCACTTAATCTACGCTGGGACCCTTGTCCTGGCTAATTAAATAACTCAGACTATAGATAAGGCTTTAAGCCAAAAAAATGTGTTGGGGAAGGGTTCAACTGACAGGAGATTTAAGAAGTTAACAAGAATGGTGAGGCAGTAGTGTACGGTATCAACAGTAGATAATAATTCCCTGTGAAGGGAACTAGAAGGGACTGAGGGTAAAGAATAGAACATGCCAGCAAATCAGGTCAGAGAGGGATCAATTGTAAAAAGGCAGAATTAAATGCTTTTTATCCGAATGCTGTGTAACAAGATAAGTGGTTTGATGGAACAAATAAAAATAAATGTGTATGATCTGATTTCCATTACAGATATATGGTTCAGCTTCAGCACTGATGAAGAGTCATCTCGATTCAAAATGTTAGCCTGCTGTCTCTCCATGGACGTTGTCTGACCCGTTGTGATCTTTAGCATTTTTTTTCAGTACAGATTCCAGAATCTACAGTAATTTGTTCCTGGAGGAAAGAGAATATTCTTCTTTACCCTGTCAAAATTTTTCACAAGTTTGAACATCTCACTAAGGTCACCTCTTAATTTTCTCTGCTCCAAGGAGAAATAAACCCAATTTCCCTCACTTTCCTTTCATCTAAAATACTTCATTTCTTCAGGGCTTTAACATCTTTCCTTAAATAAGGTGCCCAGAATTAAACACAATACTCCAATCCTCAATAAATTCACCAACACCTCCCAAACTCCACGATGTTCACCAACCAGGAAGATAAAAGTAGAAGGTTTACAGATAAATGATTTGAGACACAGCCTCAGAGTGGAGGACTGACCATTTAGAACTGAGATGAGGAAGAATTTCTTCAGCCAAAGGGTGGTTAATCTGTGGAACTCATTGCCACAAAGGGCTGCGGAGGCCAAGTCATTGAATGAATTCAAAACAGAAAGGCAGATAGGTTCTTGATTTGTAAGGGGACCAAAGTTTACAGGGAGAAGGCAGCAGAATGGGGTTGAGAAAAGTATCACCCAGGATTGAATGCAGTGCAGACTCAATGAGCTGAATGGCCTAATTCTGCTCCTGTATCTAATGATCTGATGGATTCTTCTGTTAACAAAGGATGAGATTCGCACAGTGGGTAATTCTGTTAATGATGGATAACTAATGCAGTGATAAGAAATTATCTTTGCTGGAAGATCAAGATCTAGAATCATTTTTGATGGCGATGAGAAAAATGTTAAGATAAAGAAATCACTAATCATAATCTATCAGTGCCTTAATATTAATTACACTTTTTATCAGAAGATGCATCGAGAAATAATGGGGCCTTGTCAAAAAAAACAGGGAGAAACTTACAATAATCACAATTACTGAAGGAAAAGGTATTTTGAAAACTAGAAGGGCTTAAGGCTGATAAGGCCCCTGAATGTGCTTACCTGCATCCTAGTTTTTTTTTTGAGGATGTGACTGCAGAGAGAGTGGATACATTGGTTGGAATCATCCAAAATTCCATAGGTCTAGACAGGTTCCAGCAAAATGGAAAAACATGACTGTAATGCTTCTATTTGAGAAAAGTGAAAGACCAAAAGCAGGAAACTACAGTCCACTTAGCCCAACAGCTGTCATTTGGAAACTGCTGAAATCTGTTCTGTTCTCACTACTATTTACGATGCCCTCAAATCCCCTCCCTACTAACTCCCTTCATCAGTGAATCTAGAACTAGAGGGCACAGTTTCAGAACAAAGAGCCATCTGTTTAAGGTGGCCTTGAGACAAATTTTACATGAGACCAAAAGACTTAGGAGCAGAAGTAGGAGATTCAGCACATCAATTCCACTCCACTGCCATTCAATGAAATCATGAGTATTCTGATAATCCTCAACTCCAGTTTCCTGTCTTTTCCACATAATCCTGGATTCCTTTATGATTAAAAATCTATTGAATATATTTAATGACACAGCCTCTTTAGCCCTCTGCTACATTACCTTCTGAGAGAGAAAAAAGATATTCCTGATCTCTGTCCTAACTGGGCAACCCCTTTCTCTGAGATTATGACCTCTAATCCTAGACTTTCCTATGATGGAAAGCAACCTCTCCGCATCTACAGAGTCAAGTCCCTAAGAATCTTATGTGTTTCAACAAGGTTGCCTTTCATTCTTCTAAATTCCAACAAATAGAGGCCCAGCCTACTCAACCTCTCCTCATAAGACAGATCCTCCATCCCCAGGATCAACCTAGTGAACCTTCTCTAGACTGCATCTGATGCCAAATGTCATGGAATTAACCACATGGACAAACATGCAGTGTAGAATTGTAGGTCTATAATGTAATGAACATTTTGTGAAGTTATTGCAATAACTCTTCCCGTTTGACCTGTTAGTTAATTTACTGTCCCTGAACTACACTAATGACAAAGATTTCAGATACAGTTAGTTTTATGTAAAACAGGAATAACTAGTTATTACTAATGAAAAGTACTTTACAAAATTTTAGGAATGGTAATGGTACAAACTTTTACAAGAAACACTAACTAACAAGCTGGCACTTAAACCTGACGCACCAGACAAAAGGTTAGAAGTGGGAGTTTAGATATTAGGTTAAAGATAGAAAGAGAGGAAGGTAATAAGACATGTGACTGGACTCAGTGTATTTGATCCTCAGTCTAGCAGCTCGAATTCCAAATGTACTAAACCCCTCCGAGCAACCCTAAGACAGTTTGGTGATGAAAAAGCTGAAATCTTTGAAAGAATTGCTGAGCTGGGTTGGTTTGTTCTTTTGGGTAGTCTCCTCCTGGTAGCCTACCAATTGAACACTCACAAAACTGCTCCTCGCCGAAAACGGTTTTCCAGTCGACCTTTGCTGTTCCAGTCACAAGTTTTCAGTTCTTTGTTTCAAGCAGTTTCTCTGTGGCTCCACTTCAGAGGTCAGTTAAGATTCATACACTTTTGTTGTGGATCTGGAGTTGCACGTGAGCAAGAGCAGGTAAATTCGCCAGATTTCCTTCACTAAATGATGTGAGTGAACCAGATGGTATTTTGTGACAACACATGACGGTTTCGTGCTCCCCGTTAATGAGACTGGTTTTACATTCCAGATTTATTAATTAAAAATAAATGCCACCAGCTGCCGTGGTTAAATTTGGTTGCATGTCCCCTGAATCTTAACCTAGAACTTCGGATTTCTCATCCAATGACATTACCACACTGCCCCCATGTCATCCGTTTTGCAGGTGCCACAATGTTTAACACTTACCTTTCAGAAAGTGCCCTGATTCCTTAACAGGTTCTCCTGTTTTCTTCACAAACTCTTAAAGATGGTGTACCTCCAATAAGCTTCCATAACTCCGGCTACCATCTGAAAATTGTCTGTGGGAGGAAATGCAATTCTTATTCCCCTATTTAAAATGGGGACTATAATTGTTGGGCCGGGGGTGGGTGGTGTGGTGGGTGGTGGTTGGTGGCAGCATTACAATTGGACCTGCATTTTGCACCCTTAGGCGTTCCTAACCCACTGAAAGGGCAGAGGAAACTGACGCAGGGTCAGAAATGCAGCGGAAAAATCAGATACTTGTCCCTTGCCACCAAAAACATACAGTGTACTGAATCAGGCCTCTGCATCCAGTTGAAAATTTGGCCCAATTTCCCACATCAAACGTTACCGCTAGTCCAAGACTTCACTTTGTAAATTAGGGAGCACATAAATTAGGTTCAATAATGCATGTGGCTTGAGATTATAATGTTTGCATGCAGTAAAGGCAGTTTTTATGGACAGGTCATCGCTCATCAATAGTTAAGTATTGTTTAGCTGGAACTCCAACCCTCAAGAAAGCCATTTCCAGAGAAAATCAAATTAAAATGTAAGTGATTTGGTAAAACGTCTGATTTGTAGTTTAACACCATTGTATACTTCATTTATGTTTACTTACAATGCAGCAGAATGATATTGTCCTCATACAAAGATTAGACGCTTGAATTTGTTTTTCTAGCTAGCCTATTGATCTATTGAAGGGAGCAGTGGTGACAGGAGTTCATGCATTATTGATGCACAGGAAGGAGTGGTACCAGGGGCACTGCAATTAAAGTTACTTGTCATGTGATCACAGTGGTTCAGTTCTAATTAGCACATCTTGAAAGTGTTATTCCTCGCACTGTTTTTAACAAGCTGCAATGCTATCCTCCGGGTTTTCAAAAGTAATTAGTATTTCCCTGTGGGGGAAGATAGATCATGCTAGCTTTGAAATGATGAAATTTCCTTTCAGATGGCTGCAACAGTCAGTACTTCAGACAACTTCTACAGATTTTGTTTATTAACTTGGACAGATCTGTTGTGGTACACCTTTGGAGCAGGTGGGACTTACACCCAGGCCTCCTGGCCCAGGGTTGGGACATTTTGACAGCACCACAAGAACACCTCAGGCTACTTCTAAATGTTGACAGACAAAATCAACTCAAGTGATGGGAGGAATTTTGTGGAGATTTCAGCCACCTGCTGGACAGGTGGAAAGAGCCCCATGTTACCTATTTTCTTTTTTTAATCATTCATCGTTGTTGTAAGGATCATTTTCTTTCAGTTTACTGGGGGGAGGTAATGGCTTAGTGGTATTATTGCTGGACTGTTAATCTAGAGAGCCAGGTAATGTTCTGAGCCTGGGTTCAAATCCTGCCAATGAACTTGAATTCAATAAAAAAAATAGCCAAAGAGCCTAATGATGACCATAAATCCATTGCCCATTGCCAGGAAAATCCCATCTGGTCTGGCCTACATGTAACTCCAGACCTAAAACAACACAGATGATTCTTAACTGCCTCTGGGTAATGAGGGACAGGCAATAAATGCTTCCTAACCAGTAACACCCTCATCCTGTGAATGAATTTTAAAAAATCCAAATGTTTGGTCTGTGAATAGAAAGAAAAAAGTTACACCGATTAATTAAGAATAAAACACCTACAGAAAACTAACCAATCACATCTGTCATGTCTTAATATTCAAACCAAAAGTCTGGAACGAGCACAAAATAAAACCATCAGCTTGTCTGAAATATTATTTTTGATTCTTTACATTAATATTATATTCATATACTTTGTAATAGAACAGAAACACAGTGATGAAGTAAATGATTGAAACCTTTTTTGATTACTTAGACAAGGTAAACGCAGAAAGAATGTTCCTGAAGACCAGGAGTCCAGAACCAGGAGACACAGTTTAATGATAAAGGATAGGCCATTTAGGACTGAGATGAAAAGAAATTTCTTCACCGAGAGAGTGGTGAGCCTGTGGAATTCTTTACCACAGAAAACAGTTGATGCCAAATCATTGACAACAAGGTGCAGGGCTGGATGAACACAGCAGGCCAAGCAGCATCATAGGAGCAGAGAGGCTGACGTTTCGGGCCTAGACCCTTCATCAGAAAAGGGGGAGGGGAAGGGGGTTTTGAAATAAATAGGGAGAAAGTGGGAGGCGGATAGAAGAGGGATAGAGGAGAGGATAGGTGGACAGGAAACAGGTCGAAGAGGCAGGGATGGAGCCAGTAAAGGTGAGTGTAGGTAGGGAGTTAGGAAGGGGATAGGTCAGTCCAGGGAGGACGGACAGGTCAAGGGGGCGGGATGAGGCTGGTCGGTAGGAGATGGAGGTGCGGCTTGAGGTGGGAGGAGGGGATACGTGGGAGAAAGAACAGGTTAGGGAGGCAGGGACGAGCTGGACTGGTTTTGGGATGCGGTACGGGGAGGGGAGATTTTGAACATCTGCTTGATGTGGAAAGTCTTCTTGGGGCCTGG
>NC_063333.1:15627800-15646879 GCF_021869965.1 Rhincodon typus
ATTCAGCCCATCAAGTCTTTTCTCAGTTTGGCTGATTGTATAATCCTCACTCCACTTCCTGTCTTTTCCCTATAACCCTCAATGTCCTTTCTGATTAAAAATGTGTTGATCTTAACCTTCGATGTACTTATTGATTCAGCCTTGATTGTTGTAGCAAAGAATTCCACAGATTCACTGCCATCTGAGAGAAGAAATTTGTCCTAGAGACACTAGATCTTAAATGTGTACCCCCCTTATTCTGAGATTATGCCTGCAGCAACTTGAGGCAAGGCAGGTCCATCTGTTCCAGGATAAACTTCCTGTTTGAGTCCTGAGCATACATGGTCAAATCCACCAACATCAAGCCAGTGTTCTTGCCTTCTATTGCCTGTCAATTTTGAGGGCATTGGATGTGAATGTGAGATTTTTAACCCACCCAAAAGAAAAGATTGACCTCAATAGGGGTTAGAGATGCTGGACATCAGTGAGCTCACTAGTGAAAAGGAGTCAAGGGAAACATCGAGAGTGAGGCTGTCCAACCATTATACATGGTGCAGCATGGGTGGCCAAAATTAAATTTCTCTCTCACTCGGAGGACGTGGTGAGAAAAGTTCAGAAAGATAAGGTTTGGCGCAACATAAAGTGAACATGAATTTTAGAAAAAAAATTCAAAGCAATGAATTGATTATTTAAACAAACGAGTGGTTAATTTTAAAATAGAAGGCATAAAGCAGTAACATAACTAATAATTTTTGTCTTTTGTGAAGAAGCAGAGCTTGAGAAACAGAAACTAGCCCCCAATCCTTTTGCCTCTGATGGTGCACATGTCAAGTTGAGCTCAGCAGAGTTCATAAGCAATGTGAGGGTCAGAAGCTGATTAAGTTTCATTCTTGGTTTCCATCGTCGCAACCTGCTATGATGTGGTTGGCTCCTCAGGTGGGAGAGGGGATATATTTAAATATGTGACTCACTCAGATGCAGGACTCATGCTTTCTTTCTCTTCCCCCCTCCCTTTCATATTCCCACCTTCGCACCCACGCTGTGTGGGCGCAGATCGCCCACTCTGTCATATTGACTGCAGTCCTTCAGGAGGCTGGCACGTGTGTGTGAAGAAGAGGTCTCATCTTACCCCAAATACTGACTAGAAGCCTCTTAAAACGTGTAATTTCTAAGCTATTTGCCAAATTGGAGCTTCTTGCCCCAAACCTTGGCCCCAGCCCACTCCTTGCCTCCTCCATAGACCCGCTCACCAACTCCCAGCTTCGAACCACTCCATCAGCACACTCTCCCTTGCACTCCTCCAGATCTTCCCACTGAGATGTGCAGCTGTTGTTGGTATCCTGGCCTCGGGTCAGATGATGCATTTACACAGCACACCACTCTTTCAATCAGACGCAGTTTCCCTCTCATGTCGATGAGCTTGTTGGCAGATTTGGATTGGCCCAGACCTGCTGTATGAGTGGTTTTGGCTACGAGCATTTGAGGAGAAACATTGCCATCCTTAACTACAAGTAAAAAGGGGAAAAGGAGGAAATAAGAAGTTAGTGGCCCATTTTATTGCTTAACATGGGTGACAACATTCTTTTCAAGATTATTGCAAACTTAATCAAGTTTGATATGGAATTGGTAATCCATCTGATCAGACATGTCCATCACCCAGCAGGAAGATCCCTGAGAGCCCTGTACTGTCCAAAGTTATAATCACCAATGCACACGGTGGTCACCTGCCTCATCAGATTAGAACGAGAGAAGGGCTTTGATAATATACCACACACCTGCATAATGGGTGTATTCTCCAAAATCCATTTGGTAAAGGAATTCTCAACTGGATCCAATTTCTGCACATGAACAGCAAAAGCACGGTTTCAGTCAATGGGTTCGGGATTGTAAAGCTTTCCCATAAAATCTGGGGTCCCATAGGCTGCCCCTTTTCCCTGTTTTGTTCTGCCTTTGTGTCCTCTTGTGAAATTCTTCACCACGGAGGCCTGTCCAAGCTGGGTTATATATCCAAGGCTGAGACAGACAGATTATTAATCAGTAAAGGAATCAGGAGTTATGGGGGAAAGGCAGGGTACGTGGAATTGAGGTCTGTCGGGTCGGCCATGACCATATTGAATGGCAGGGTGGATGCGATGGGTAGAATGGCCTACTTCTGCTTGTTCATCTTATGGTCTTATTATGATCTACCCTGTATTGAACATTTGTCGAGTCCACCAGGAAGGGTGCGGGTGTAAGAAGAGGGACAGTCGCATGCAGTTGAGGCAGTCAGGACAAAGCTTCCCTGTACATGGCCTCCATCACCAACTTCTGATCAGATCCGCTGTCAGTTCACAGACTTGCGAACATCTGCGGCTTGCTGAGCTCGGGGGCCCATGTAACATTTACACTCGGGTAGTAATTTATGTTGTTTAAGTGCGAACCCCCCAACGTTTGGCCGCTAAATCCTTTGTTTTCCTTATGCATTGTGATAATTTTGGGAGCAGGATTATAAATGTTCTTTTCTCAGTTGAACGTCTGATATGAAGCCTGGGAATGGCAGTTACCTGCCGCATTCAGGACCATGGCCAGCGATCAGGGTCAGCGTCATTAGCGGCAGTTCCAAAGAACCGACGTGGATTCAAAACCCATGAAAGTATTTTTCTCCTTTCTTCACTCGAATGGACATAGGCGTCGCTGGTTGGCAAGCATTTCTATTGCCCATCCCCAGTTACACTTGTGAAGGTGGTGGTGAGCTGCCTTCTTGAACCACTGCATTCTATGTGCTGTAGGTAGTCCAACAATGCCCATTAGGGAGAAAATTCCAGGACTTTGTTCCAGCGACAGTGAAGGAACTGCCATATATTTCCATGTCAGGATGGTGAATGGCTTGGAGGGGAACTTGCAGTTGTTGCTGTTTCCATATGCCTGCTGCTCTTATCCTTCTAGGTAGAAATGGTCAGGTTTAGAAGTTGCTGTCAAAGGATGTTTGTTCATCTTGTAGATAGTAAACACTGCTGCTACTGAGCATTGGTGGCAGAGGAATGAATGTTTGTGGATGGGGTGCCAATCAAGCGAGCTGCTTTGTAATGGATTGTGTCAGGCTTATTGAGTGTTGTTGGAGCTACCACATCCATGCAAATGGGGAACATTCAGTCACACTCCTGACTTAGCCTTGTATCTGGTGGACAGGCTGTGGGGAAACAAATAGTGAGTTACTCACCACAGTACTGTATTCCTACCCCCCGAGTTGCTCTTGTAACAATTGCATTTGTATGCTGAGTCCCTTGATAAGGTGATGGTAAACCACCTTCTTGAACCATTGTACTCCATGGGGTGTACCCACATTACTGTTAGGGAGGGAGTTCCAGGAATTTGACCCAGTAATGCTGAAGCGATAACAATATAGCTCCAATTCAGGATGGTGTGTCATGTGGAGTGGAATTTGCTATTGGTGATGTTTCCATGTATCTGCTGACCATGGACTTCTAGGTGGTCCTGATGCTGATCCTGATCGCTGACCATGGTCCTGAATAAATTTGGCAGGTGCTACTGAAGATACTTGGTTAGTTACTACAGTGCATCATGTGGATGGTAAACCCTGCTGCTGTACATCAGTGGTCAAGGGACTCGTGCTTGAGCCAATGCATTGAGAAAAATATTTGCAAAACGGTTATTCAAAGATGTCATATTAATTAGTTTGCAGAATATAAGGTCTGTCAAATAAAAGAGTATGCATCCTCAAAACTACATTAAAATAATGGAGTTAATATCTTTGGTATAAATCTCATGATCAGTGTGCCGCATAAGGAACCTTTCATGCAAAACATTGCTAAGATCTTTGCTTAGGGCTATGAGTCAGGAGATTACACTTTGGGCTTCGAGAGCCTCATTCTAGTTGATCATTAAAAACTGATTGCAGTGACCTCAATCCCATCAAATCTTAAAATAAAAAGTTTGATTTATGCTTTGTATGAATATAATAAAAGTGGAAACATTGTATTATTTTAAAATCTTTCACTACCAATCACCAAAACGTATCATATTAGAGTTGAGTTAATGTTCACGTGAATATTTCATCCTTGGAGTGTCACCATCTTCCAAAAGCATTAAAATAGTGGTAGGCAATGGCTTAGTGGTACTATCACTAGACTATTGATCCAGAAACCCAGGTAATGTTTTGGAGACCTGGGTTTGAATCCTACCATGGCAAATGGTGGAATTTGTATTCAATAACAATCTGGAAATAAGAGTCTAATGATGACCATGAAACCATTGTTTGGGGAGAAACCCATCTGATTCACTAATGTCCTTTAGGGAAGGAAGTCTGCCATACTTACCTTGTCTGGGCTACATGTGCCTCCAGACCTACAGCAATGTGGTTGATTCTTAAGTAACCTTTGGGATAATTAGGGCTGAGTAATAAATGTTGGTCTAGCTAGTGATGCCCAAATCCTGTGAATGAATAAAAATGATGTCTTGAAAAGAAAGAAGAGCTTTCATCACCTTAGAACACCCCAAAGCACTTCAGTATCTAAGAAGTACTTTTTTGAAGTGTCGTCATTTTGGGAAATCTTGAAACCAATTTGTGCAAATAAAGAAAGAAACAATGGTGTGCTAATGATCAGATTGATCTGTTTTTATGATTACACTATGTCAATTAAAGGATAAATATTGGCCAGGAAAGCCTCATTGCTGTCCTTCCTGAATAGTACCATGGGATATTCTAAATCTATTTGAAAGGCCAGATGGGTCATCTGTTTAAAGACTCATCTGAAAGAGACACGTCCAGCAATGAATCACTCCGTCAGTACTGCATTGTGTTGTTGGCCTGTTGTTTAGTGCTCATGTCCTGGAGTAGACATGGATCCAAATGTTCTGACCCAAAGGTGAAAGTGCTACCAACTTAGTCATGGCTAACTCTATGTATGATGGAAGTGTGTAGTTTATAGAACTAGATCAATACTTGCTCTCACACTGTTGTAATGCTTGCTAATGTGACTAATACATACTGAGTATGTTGTGAACAGATTTACAGGTTATCGAGCTTGCCAGCATCAAGTGATCAACAACCAAGCTCTTAAATGGAGCTATTTCATCATATTGTACTGAGGAAATCCAGGAATGTTTCTCTCCAAATTTTACCTTCATGTTTTATTTTGTTTTATTTAATAGTGGGTATGGCAACTCAGTAGCAGTATTGCAATGAATAACAAACGAAATGTACGAGAAGGTTTTCCTGTTTTAAAATGCAAGATTTCACAAAACAATTTCCCACAGATTAATCACAATGTAGCATTGTTTTTACACCAAGGGCTTAAATAGAGTTGTAATTTTATTAATAGCTACTGTGAATTGAAAGCAAGAAAGTTTTAGTACCAGTGGTGTGGTAGATATGGATAAACATCTGAGAGTGTGACTTGAAGTTGCACCTGAAAATTATGAAATATAACTAATAATTATTCATTCACAAGCAGTAAAATGGCTTGGGGTCCTGTTAGATTGGTGTTGAAAATCTAACAGCCATCACCACAATTTGGTCTGGTCGACTTGAGTCGAACCCCATATTATGTGGGTGAGTACCCATACCTACTGGATTAATTTAGGAAACTGGCCAGTCATTGTTTCAAGAAAATCAACCACAATTGGGTTTCTACCAATGCCAGCCACATGCCAAAAATAAATGTTTTTTTGTGAGAAGCATCCAGCCCATTACTTTTTCAGAAGCTGAGCCTGATGTCACTGTTTCATATGAAGATTCAGAAATAAGTTCATTCAGACTTCTAGGGAAGGTTCTCTGGGGTGGGATGTTAGAATAAAAATTGAAGGGAAGAAATTAATTTTGCAGAAGGCTGCTTCTGTGTTGATTGCCTAGAGAGAAGATACTAGTGTGGAGTGTTAGATTCAGCAAAATGCTGCAAGGCGCTGGATTGCGTTGTGCAGAAGACAGTGCAGAAAGAGAAGAAGCAATTTATAAAAATAGTTCCAGGAACGAGAAACTTCAGAGATAAGGATAGTTGCAAGAAGTTGGGACTGTTCTCCCTGGAGAGATAAAGGCTGAGAGAAGATTTGGTAGAGATTTTCAAAATCATGAACAGACTTGACGGTGTAGATAGGAAGAAGCTGTTCCCATTTGTTAAAAATATGAACAAGAAGGCATAGATTTAAATGATGTGCAAATGAAGCAAAGGTGAAAATGTTTTCACACAGTGAGTAATTAGGGTATGGAGTGCACTGCCTGAAGTGTGGGGGAGGCAGGTTCACTCAAAGCATTCAAGAGTACATTGGATGGTTATTTGAATAGAAATGGTGAGCAGGGTTATGGGAAGAGACAGGAAATTGGCACAAGGAATGAAACCAGTGCAGGCACAATGGGCTGAATGGGCTCCTTTTGCGCTGTTACTATTCTGTGATATTGTGAATGCTGTCTGACTCAGGGAAACACTGGAAGTCTATACCACATAACCGATAATATTTCCAAAGTGTAGAATTGTTGCTCCAATAATCTGCCACCAGTGGTGTTTATTGTGGTTTCTGTGCCAAATCCTGAACACAATCAGGAGACTTTTCAAAACAATGTTTTACATACTTTGAACAGAACTAGTAGGGAGGTGAAATAACTCTTTTTGTGCATTGAGTTATGATGATGTGGAATGCACTTCTTGAAAGAGTGACAGAAGCTGATTCAATAACAACTTTCTGCAGTAAATTGCATTTTTACTTGATGGGCTCCTCCTATGCCCTGAGTTTCGATGAATATTTATAAAATGTGAATACTGACATCTGGTGGCTGATAGAAAGAAAGAAAGAATTACAATTTTGATATGTACTGAACGCTAACTTTTATATGGGCAGGTTAATTTGAACAGATATGCTTCAGTGCAGGGCCTATGGCAATTGTAACTGCACACTGCCCAATTTGAAATGCTGCACTGTTCAATAAGATCATGGGTGATCTGCTTTTAATCTCAACTCTACATTACTGCATTCACTCGATAATCTTTCATCCCCTTGGCAATCAGCAATCTGTCAACCTTTACCTTAAATATACTTAAAAATTCTGTTTGGACTGCCTTCTGAAGAAGGTAATTGCAAAGATTCTCAACACTTTGAGAGAAAAACATTTTCCTCATCCCTGTTTTAAATGAGCAATCCCTTGTTTTTAAACTAAGAGCCCTAGTTCTAGATTCTCCTATGAGGGGAAACTTCCTTTCCACATCCGTGTGATCAAGTCCCCTTAGGATGTTGCATGCTTCATAAAATCATGCAACACAGATTGGGGGCTATGGTCGCTCAGTGGTTTACCACTGCTACTTAATAGCGTTATGGATCCAGGTTCGATTCCATCCTTGGGTGACTGTCTGTATGGAGTTTGCACGTTCACCCTGTGTCTGCACGGTTTCCTCTGGGTGCTCCTGTTTCCTCCCACAGTCCAATGATCTATGGGTTAGGTGGATTGGTCATACTAAATTGCTCAAAGTGTCCAGCAATCCACAGGCTAGGGTAGATTAGCCATGGGAAAATGTAAGGTTACAGGGATGTGGTGGTCTGGATGGGATGCTCTTCAGAGAGGTTGGGGTGTAGACCTGAAAGGCTGAATGGCCTGCTTCCACACTGTAGGGATTCTATGATCTATTCTAAAAAGTCATATGGCCCATTGAGTCTGAACCTAAAAAAAGCCACTTTAAATGTACACTATTTTTCAGAATTAGCCCTGTAACTGGGATCCTCCACAGTCATTTTAGCGTCAATCAACCGGACTTCCATAAGCCCCAGTTATGTCCACAACAAAATTCCTAACTTCTGGATGCTTTCTCCTGGTTTGGCTTCATGAAGCTGGGAATTATCCCCACTCTACCAGGAGGAGAAATTCAGGCCTTTGTTCAGATGCTCAAATGCGAGTGACGCACAATGACGCTGACAAATGCTAACAGCATGGATGAGAGCTAATCTTAAACCATGCACAGGTCAAAAGGAGTGGAGAGTATGAACTTGAGCTGTTTGCTCAATTTAGACATCTTCTGCAATTTTTTGAAGGAGAAATTGGAATTGGCTGACGCTGACCATCCAATCTCAATTATGTCTGAACTCTCAAAAAGACATCTGATAGATTGTCCATTTGTGACTTATGAAAGGAAACTGAGTTTCAAATTAAACAACAGCCATAAATTTGCTGAGTAACAGAAAGTAGTGATGACTCATGGTGATAAATAAAACAAAATCTCTGGCTGTGAAGTTTTACCAAGTGGAACCGTGCAGCGATCTATCCTGGCTCTTTGGCTATTCATAACAATTTTACACAGGAGCGTTGTTTTGTGCATTAAAACATGAAATTTGTTGCAATCTGGTGAAAAGATTAAGTGAAAGCTTTCAAAGTTATCCAGACTAATTGACTCTTGGACGAAGAACTAGCAGATGGATCTTAATGTTGATAGCTGTAAAGTTGTCAGTTTTGGAGCAGAATTAATGAAATGTAAAAACATTGAAGGGGTGTCCATTAGAAAAACTGAATAGGGCCTGGATGTCATTCTAAACCCATCACAAAGTGAAGCTGAGAAGGAAACAGCAGTTCAAAGCAAATTGGTGATAAGAGAACTTTAATCAAGTCCTTGAACCAGTCACTGGAGTTCTGTTCAAGACATCCTACCAAGAAAATGATTTTGAACTGTTGAAGTAAGTTTTGATAAATATGACAGACAGTAATTTAAGAAATGAAGTCCCTTGGATATAAAGACAGATGTGTAAAGATGAACTTTGGTGTACAATAAGCTAGTTTTGTAATGGCCTATTATGCCTATACTATAACACCATAAGGCCATAAGATATAGGAACAGAATTAGGCCATTCAGCCCATCGAGTCTGCTCCGCCATTTGAACTTGTCCAATGTGTTTCTCAACCCCATTCTCCTACCTCCTCCCTGTAACCTTTGATCCCCTTATTAATCAATAACCTACCTATATTGTCTTAAATATACTCAATGACTTGGTCTCCACACTCTTCTTGGCAGTGAGTTCCACAGATTCACCACCCTCTGGCTGAAGAAATTCCTCCTCATCTCAGCTCTAAACAGTCATCCCTTCACTCTACGGCGGTGGCCTTGGGTCCTAGACTCTACTACAAGTGGAAACATCTTCTCCACATTTATTCTATCCAGGCTGTTCAGTACTTTGTAAGTTTCAATCCAATCCCCAGTCGTCCTTTTAAAGTCCATAGAGTACAGACCCTAGGCCTTAACCACTCTTCATATGACAAGCCCTTTTTGCCAGGATCATTGTTGTCTCCCCTCCCAATACCAGCACATCCTTTCTTAGACAGTGGACGCAAAACTGCTCGCAATATTCCTGATGCGGTCTGACCAGAGCCTTATACAGCCTCAGCAGTTCATCCCTGCAGTTGCATTCTAGCGTTCTCAAAATGAATGCTAACATTGCATGTGCCTTCCTAACTGCCATCCGAACATGTTAACCTTAAGAGAATCCTGAATTAAGACTTCTAAATCCCTTGTGCTTCAGATTTCCAAAGTCTTCCCCTATTCAGAAAATGGTCTCTGCTTATATTCTTCCTATCAAAGTGCATAACCTCACGCTTTCCCACATTGTATTCCACCTGCCACGTCTTTACCCACTCCCCGAGCCTGTCCAAGTTCAGCAATTGGAACCTATAGTCCATTACTCCCTCTTCGGACAACTTCATAAGTTGTTACAGACTTTCCGAATGATGTCATAAGTTGAATTGGGGTACAGGAATGTGATCACTTTAACTATCAATTGAATATCCACCTATTGTATAATCTTGGGATAAACTTCTAATCTCAAGTAATGTTCATTAAGTCTCTTGCAAATATTTTATTAGTTTAGTCAGCTCTACTTCCTTTACCAGGGACCAAAAAGGTTCATTGTCTCAACCTAGAATTAATATTTATATAATTCTATGGACCAATGCCTCAGAAAAGGGTCATTCAGCCCATTTGGTCTATGCTGATGTTTATGCTTCACGGGTCTGTGAGCAGTGAAATGCCACAAGGATCAGTGCTAGGCCCACTGCTTTTCATTAGTTATATAAATGATTTGGGCGTGAATATGGTTGGCATGGTTAGTAAGTTTGCAGATGACACCAAAGTAGGTGTTGTAGGAGACAGTGAAGAAGATTATCTCAGAGTACAATGGGACCTTGATCAGATGGGCTAATGCACCAAGGAATGGCAGATGGAGTTTAATTTAGATAAATGTGAGGTGTTGCATTTTGGGAAGGCAAACCAAGGCAAGACTTATACAATTAATGGTAGGGTCTCGAGTGGTCTTGCTGAACAAAGAGACCCAAGCTTGCAGGTGCATAGTTCCTTGAAAGTGGAGTTGCAGGTAGACAGGGCATTGAAGAAAGCATTTGGTATGCTTGCCTTCATTAGTCAGTGCATTGAGTGTAGGAGTTGGGAAGTCAATATTGCAGCTGTACAGGACAGAGGTTAGGCCACTTTCAGAATATTGCGTTCAGTTCTGGCCTCTCTGCTACAGGAAAGATGTGAAACTTGAAAGGGTGCCGGAAAGATTTACAAGGATGTTGCCAGGGTTGGAGGGTTTTAGCCAAAGGGAGAGGCTGAATAGGCTGGAGCATCAGAGGCAGAGGGGTGACCATATAGAAGTCTATAAAATCAAGAGGGGCATAGATAGAGTGAATAGCCAAGGTCTTTTCCCCAGGTTAAGGAAGTCCAAAACTAGAGGGCATAGGTTTAAGGTGAGAGGGGAAAGATTTAAAAAGGACCTGAGGGGTAACTTTTTCCCACAGAGGGTGATGCATGTTTGGAACAAGCTTCCAGAGGTGGAGGCTGGTACAATTACAACATTTTAATGGCATCGGGATGGGTATATGAATAGGAAGCGTTTAGAGGGATATGGACTAAATGCTGGTAAATGGGACTAGGTCACGTTGGGATGTCTGGTTGTGAGGATGAGTTGGACCAAAGGGTCTGTTTCCATGCCGTATGACTCTATGACTCTCTAAAACTTTGCCCTCATCATCTGCATTATCTTTTGCACTCCCAACATTACCCTGCCTCCCCCCCACCCATCATAACACCCTGACTACTGGACAGTTCAATTGAAAAATATCAGCTAATTCAGGCCTCCACAAGTACTACAGAGCTGGACATGGTAAAAATATGAGTCTGATGTCGGTTGTGAGGAAGATGCCAGAATCCATTCTCAAGGATTTTTTTGCATAGCAAATGGAAAGCAGTGGTGGAATCTGACACAATCAGTATGGATTTACAAAAGGGAAATCATGTTTGACGTATCTACTGGAAATCTTCCAGGATGTAACGAGTAGATAATAGTAGTGGATGTGGTTTATTTGGACTTTCATGAGGCTTTTGACAAAAGAGATTAATGTGTCGAATTAAAACTCATGGAATTGGGAATAATGTATTGAGATGGTTATAAAATTGGTTAGCAGAGAGGAAACAAAGAGTAGGAATAAAGGAATCTTTTTCTGAATGGCAGGCAGTGAGTCAAGGATCAGCACCAGGACCTCAGCTATTCATATTATATAGTAATGATTTAGATGAGGGAACTGAATGCAAATCTCAAAATTTGCAGATGACACAAAGTTGGGTGGAAGGATGAGCCATGAGGAGGATACAGACACGTTGCAGTGTGATTTGGACAGGCTAAGTGAGGAGGCAAATGCATGGCAGATGCAGTCTAATGTGGATAAATGTGAGGTTATCCAATTTGGCAGCAAAAATAGGAAGGCAGATTATTATTTGAACAGCTATAAACTTAGAGACAGGAATGTTCAACAAGACCTGGGTGTCCTGATGCACCAGTCAAGAAAGTAAGTATGCAGGTGCATCAGTCGGGAAAGAAGGCCAACTGTGTGCTGATCTTCATAGCGAGAGGATTCCATGGAACAAGGATGTCCTTCTGTATATGTACAGGGCCTTGGTGAGGCAGCACCTGGAAAATTGTGTGCAATCTTTGTCTCCTTATCTGAGGAAGGATGTTCTTGGTGTAGAAGGAATGCAGTGAAAGTTTACCAAATGGAATCCTTAGATGGCAGAACTGACATATGCGGAGAGATTCGCTCTGTAATGGTTGTATTCACTGGAGTTTCGAAGAATGTAGGGAAATCAGAATGTAGGTGGCATGGTGGTTTCAGTGGTTAGCACTGCTGCCTCACAGTGCCAGGGACCTGGGTTTGATTCCACCCTTGGGCGACTGTCTGTGTGGAGTTTGCACATTCTCCCTGTGTCTGTGTGGGTTTCCTCTGGGAGCTCCGGTTTCCTCCCACAGTTCAAAGATGTGCAGACTTGGTGGATTGGCCATGCTAAATTGCCTGTGGTGAACAGAGATGTGTAAATTTTGGGGGATGGTTCTGGGTGGGATGCTCTGAGTGTTGGTGTGGACTTGTTGGGCCAAAGGGCCTGTTCCCACACTGTAGGAATTCTATCACATAGAAACCTATTAAATTCTGACAGGACTAGACAGGTTAGATACAGGGAGGATGTTCTTGAGGATGGGGAAGTCCAGAACCAGGGGTCACAGTCTAAGGATAAGGGGTAAAACTTTCAGTGAGGAGAAATGTCTTCACCCAAAGAGTGGTGAGCCTGTGGAATTCACTGTCACAGAAAGTGGTTGAGGCCAAAACATTGTATTTTCAAGAAGGAGGTAAATATAGCTCTTATGGCAGAAGGGATCATAGGGTATGGTGAGAGGACGGGATTAGGGTATTAAGCTCAATGATCAGCCATGATCATATTGAATGGTGGGGCAGGCTTGAGGGATAAAATGGCCTACTCCTGCTCCTATATTCTAGGCCTCTATGTGTCCCAACACAGATCTGATGGACCAAACAGCATCCTTCTGTGCTGTCCCATTCTATGACTGTGTGATATCGCCAACTTGAGATGTAATTTGTGGATCACAGTTCGAAATACAGTTATTGCATGTGCAGATGCAGAACGGTGCCAATAACATTTGTGATTGCTTTTCTTCATTGGTTTCATGTACAGAATATTTTCTTGGTCAGAATGTGGCATTGGTGTGTCATTTTAATTCTAGGCAAAAGGGAGAAATTTTTTCAGAGATAGTAGGAACTGTAGATGCTGGAGAATCTGAGATAACAAGGTGTAGAGATGGATGAACACAGCAGGCCAAGCAGCATCAGAGGAGCAGGAAGGCTGACATTTCAGGCCGAGACCCTTCTTCAGAAATGGGTAGTACCTGGTTTGCTTCAGGACATGGTCGAGCAGTTTCAAGGCCGAAGAGATTACAAGAGAGTTGCCGTGGGAGAGAGATCCACTGAGGTTTTTCCAGAGGGAGGAGGGTAACTTCTTCAGGGTAGGCATCCTTAGAAGAGGCTTCGCAGTGGGGTTAAAATTATTTCAGAGATAGTAGGAACTGCAGATGCTGGAGAATCTGAGATAACAAGGTGTAGAGCTGGATGAACACAGCAGGCCAAGCAGCATCAGAGGAGCAGGAAAGCTGACTTTTCGGGCCTAGGCACTTCTTCAGAAATGGGTTGATAGCTCAGTTGGCTGGATCACAGTTCCCTGATACAGGCTGATGCTAACAGCATTGGTTCAATGCCTGCACATTCTGATAATGTTAATAGGGAAAAAATTTTTTGCTGTGTAATCAGCAGAGCAAAAATAATAGGCATAATTAATTTCAGTGCAGTATCTTTAAGCTTTCCATTGAGTGTGAATTTGGAAAATTTGCAACAAAAAAAAGTGTCAATGTGAAACGGTCCCCATCTTTTTGAAGCTGAAATGATTGATGTCTACGGCTTCAGACGATGAAAGACTTGAGCTTTAACTGTAACAAGGCACTGACACTGAAAGGCATAGAAGGCAAGCAGCACTGCTTTCAAATTAATACGGAACAGTAAGATGGCAAAAATTATTTAGGATTGAATGCTGCATTTTTTAGGCCATCGGGTAACCCAGCATGTCCCAGTAGTTTCTTTTTCCTGTTCATGGGACATGACATCTCTGGAAGAGCCAGCATCTGTTGCCCATTCATAATTGCCCTTCTAGAGGATAAAGTTCATGAGTTTTTAAGGTGCTGACAGAGGAACCTTGGTTCACCTTGTAGCAGTACACTTTTGTAAGTGATAAATATTACTGCAATTGTGTGATGATGGTGAAGGGAATTAATTTTGATTGTAGATGGGATGCCTGTTAAGTGGGCTGCTTCATCCTGGATGGTGTTAAGCTCCTTGAGTGTTGTTGGAGCTGTACATTTCCAAGTCAATGGAGAATATTGCAACACACTCCTGACTTGTGCCTTGTAGATGGTGGACAGGCTTTGAGGAATCAGGAAGAGAGTTACTCACTGCAGGATTCCTGGCTTCTGATACATGCAGCTGCAGTGTTTATGTGGCTCATCCAGTTTGGTTGCTGGTCATTGGTAACTCTCAGATTGTGGGTGATTCAGCAATGCAAACGCTATTGAATATCAGAAGCAATGTTTGAATCTTTCTCGGTACGGATGGACATTGCCTGGTACTTCTGTGGCACAAATATTACCAGCCACTTGTCAGCCCAAGCCTGGTGGTTGTCCAGGTCTTGATGTACATGGACACAATCTAATTCAATATCTGATGAGTTGTAAGTGATGCTGATTGTCATGCATCCATTTGTGAATGTCTGAACACTGACAGAGGGAGGGTCATTTATGAGGCAGTTAAATTTAGAAGCTTAAGTGGTGACCTGATCGAAATCGTCAAGATATTAACAGGAAAAGACATGGTAGGTGAAGATAACTACTTTGACTACTTGGAGACTCTAGACTAGCGTAAAAAATAATGTCAGACCAATCAGGACAGATCTCAGGAAGCAGTTCTACATACACAAGGTGATAGAGGTTTGGAACTCATTTCTGCAAACTTCAGCTGATAATAGATCAATTATTAATTTTAAATCTGAGGTAGATACATTTTTGTTAAGCAAATGTATTAATGGATATGGGCCAAAAGAATATCGAATTAACTATGATCTTATTGAATGGCAAACAGGCTCAAGGGGCTGAATGGCCAACTCCTGTCCCTATGTTGGGTTTAGGACACTATCTTGAGGAACTCCTGCAGTATCACCTGGGGCTGACATGATTGACCTCCAAAAAAGCACAGCTACCTTCCTTTGTCCTAGGCATGATTCCAAACAGTGGAGAGTTTTCTCCCTGATTCCAATTGACTTCAGTTTTGCTAGGACTCCTTGAAGCCACATTTGCTCAAATGCTGCCTTGATGTCAAGGGCAAGCACTCTCAACTCATTTCTGGAATTCAATTCTTCCTTTCATGTTTGAACCAAGGCTGCAATGAGGCCAGGAGCTGCAATTCTGAGTAGGTTATTCCTTTGCAAGTGTCACTTGATAGTACTGTTGACGACCCCGTCCATCACATTGCTGAGGATTGAGAATAGACTGATGGAGCAGAAATTAGCTGGTTGTATTTGTCCTGTTTTTCGTACACAGGCCATCTTGGGCAACTTTCCACATTGTCAGGTAGATGCTAATGTTGCAGCTGTATTGGAACAATCTGGTTTGGGATGCGGCTAATTTTGCACCACAAATCTTCCATACTATTTCTGGAATGTGTCACGGCCCATAGCTTTGACAGTATTTAGAATTGTCAGCATTTTTTCATATCCCGTAGAGTGAACTAAATTCATTGAAATCTGCATGTGTGATGCTTGCGGCCTCATTAAGAGGTCGAGGTGGATCTTCCACTTGCCAGTTTTGGTTGTCCATGGAAACAAATATTTCGAGCCTTACTTTTTGTACTGCTGTACTGCCCCCCCACCACCACTATTCAGAATGGTATATTCCAGCTTCATTTGTTGACTAATGGTCACCGCCATTCACAACTGCATGTAGCAGGACTGTAGAGCTTAGATCTGCTCTTAGATCTGGGGTGGCTTTGCCCTCTCTGTTACATCCTGCTTCTGCTGTTTGGTGAGCAAATGGTCCTGTCTTGCTGCCTGTCTTTAAATACATTTCTATATTCAAAACGCGTACATTTGTTTAAATGGCATTTAGCCTTTCCATTTATGAATTTGGTTATTTTAGATAAGTAGTAATTCCATTCACCCCTGTTGACACTGAATACAGACGGTGGGTTGAACTATTTTATTTCTGACAACTAATTATCAATCCATTCTCTGTCTTGAGCACACTTTATCAAATGCCTTCTGAAATTTTGTATTTAGCATTCTGCGGTAATTATCATATAAGTTAGCTGCACGTAAATGAATCTTGTAAAGCTGTGCACATTCTTCTGAAGTTAGCTTGTAGTTTTCTAAGCAGTCACTTTTTCTGTCCTTAAATAACAGATTGTAACAATTTTCCCACAACTGCTATTAAACATGCAGGGTTGTGACGACCTGGTTTGTCTTCCCTTAATGAATGTGACATTTGTTACCACATACCTAAACCCAGTGAGGTTTTGGATAATTAACAAGACTGTGTCCATAATTTTCCATCCTATTTTACTATTCAAAGGACTTTGGCTTAATCATTTTGTTTCAGTTCCATTAGTTTGTCGATTACATGCCCCTATTTCTAATTTCTAATCTTCCTTATATGGTTAATACATTGCGTCTTTTTCCACTGCAGAAAACTGAAGCAAACAGTAATTTAACAAACCAGTCGTGTCCTTATCCTCTACAACTGTATTTGCAAATCAGCATACAATGAGTCTTCAACCTTCTTTATTTCTCTTTAATTCTAGATGCAGTGATAAGGTTAATGGCTACTACGTCCAATTCTGCTTGCATTTTCTTTTACTACATCACATTTAACCTAATTATTGTCCTGCAGTTGGATTTTGCATTTGCAAATTGGGACTGCTGCCATCCTGTACATGTGTAAAATCTATCATGATAATGTCGGGTTACAAACTTAATGTCAACATGTCAGTTTTCCATAATACAGGCGATGAAATTGGCAGTTCACTTCTGTTTTTAAAAACGGTTGACAGGCAATTGAGCTTGTTTCAAAAATGAAGTGACTTGAATATTATGCCACCTAGGACATGATGCATTCAATGTGGGTGGGTGCATTAGAATGGAGTTGTGCTTACTCACCATAGAGCCATAGAGCTATGCAGCTTGGAAACAGACCTTTCAGTCTAGCTCATTCATGCAGACCAGATATCCTAAATAAATCTAGTCCCATTTGCCAGCATTTAGCCCATATCCCTCTAAATCCTTCCTATTCATATTTACCCATCCAGACACCTTTTAAATGTTGCAATTGTACCAGTCTCCATCACTTCCTCTGGCAGCTCATTCCATACACACACCGCTGTCTGCATGAAACCATTGCCCCTTAGGTCCCTTTTAAATCTTTCCCCTCTCATCTTAAACCTATGCCCTCCAGTTTTGGACTCCCCTACCCTGAGGAAAAGACCTTGTCTATTCACCCTATCCATGCCCCTCGTGATTTTATAACCCTCTATAAGGTCACCCTTCAGCCTCTGATGCCTCCAGGGAAAAGTGTCCCAACCTATTCAGCCTCTCCCTATAGCTCAAACCCTCCAACCCTGACAACGTCCTTGTAAATCTTTTCTGAACTCTTTCAAGTTTCACAACATTCTCCTTATAGCAGGGAGACCAGAATTGCACACAGTATTGAGAAGTGAATTGATAAAGAAGGAAAAGCCAGAGACTTTTTCCTAGGGTGGAGGTAGCTATTACGAGGGGGCATAGTTTTAAAGTGAGTGGAGGTAGATATAGGGAGGCGTCAGAGGTAGGTTCTTTACTCAGAGAGTGGTCGGGGCGTGGAATGCATTGCCGGAGAGGGTAGTGGAGTCGGCCTCATTAGGGGTACACCCTCATTAGGGGCATTTTAGTGGCTATTAGATAGGCATATGGATGATAATATAAGGTGGAGGTGGAAGTTAGATAGACCTTAGGTTTAGAGTAAAAGTTCGGCACAACATCGTGGGCTGAAGGGCCTGTACTGTGCTGTACTGTTCTATGTTCTATGTTCTATGTTCTAAAGAAAGGGTTTGGTGTGTGCATCCTTCCAAGGGATGGTCGTACATAATGCAGGGGGTGGGAGGAAGTGGGGTACCCAACCAAGACAGTTTCGAGTTATCTGCCTCCTCACCTGGCCTCTGAAGCCTACTCACTCGCCTTCACTCCTGTCTACCTTCATACTAACATGCGTAATACCTTCCACACCATTAATGATATGAAATGCTGTGATTGACAACATTATGAGAGGGTAAAAGGATATATGTGTTTGAAGAAGAATATCAAATTCTTTTTTATTAAGTTGGTGAATTATGATTGGGAATGCCTCATGGCTTTTGACTCCTCTGAGAGGCCATAAACCATGTCTATATGCAGGAGGGGCCCAACTTTACTAAAATTCTGATGGGTTTTGAAATGTTTACCCTGCAGTGGAACTGACAAGGGAAGGAGTGGTGGCTACCAATGCTTTCTGTTACCCCAGGCTGATGAAAAATGCTGGAAGTGGGAACAGGGTTGGAATGTTGACCTAGAATCTAGTCTCACCTGAAGTTTTAACAGGCTCCAAATTTCAGTGAGTAACTCACCTCCTGACTGCCCAAGCCCTGTTCATCATCCACAGGGCATAAGTCAGGAGTGTGATGGAATACTCCCCACTTGCCTGGATGGGTGCAGCTTCAACAACACTCAAGAAGCTTGACACCATCCAGGACAAAGCAGCCCTCTTGAATGGTAACGCATCCACAAACATTCAGTCCCTTTACCACTGACACTCAGTCACAGCAGTGTGTATTGTGATAATACTATGGGTTTAAGAAGTATATTTTGTCTTTTTTTTAATGAAGAGAGGTTGAGACAGAGGTAGCAACCAGTCTGCTCCCAGCCAATAAAGTGAACAGCTTGTGAGGCCTTGGGTCTTTTTTTTACAGCTGGAACAGTAGAAGCAGCCTGAGGGGATGTGGTCAATCTCCTACAGAACCAGGATTTTAGTTTAACTTTCAGTAGCTGTTGAGATTTGGAAGCTGCTATACATTACTCACTGCTTTAGCAAAATGCTTCAGTTCTGTCTCTCTCTCTCAGAGCTTTCTCTTGATATTCTTTCCTCCTGGACTGGAGAATAACATGTGAGACAATCTATTTTACTGAAGAGAT
>NC_063333.1:15651879-15728919 GCF_021869965.1 Rhincodon typus
GCCAACTTTAAGGGCATTTAAATGGTCATTGGATAAACATATGGATGATAATGCAATAGTGTAGGTTAAATGGGCTTCAGATTGGTTTCACAGGTCGGCGCAACATCGAGGGCCGAAGGGCCTGTACTGCGCTGTAATGTTCTATGTTCTATGTTCTATGTTCTTCCCACCCTAGTTTCACCCTGCACCAACATCTAAACAATCTTTCTATTCACCTTTGGAGAAACGCCACTATTATTCATCAGGGTTTCCATGTGGGGAGTCTGCCTGTGACTTTAATGAACAGCAACAAAATGGTTTTCTGTCCAGCCCATGAACAGATTGGCTGAATACATAACCACTTGTGAAAAATTCTTGCTAATTTTTGTTCTCCCATCTGATGAAAGCATGTCTCAAGGACAGAGCATTGTTGCAGGGTATCTGTAGACAGGAAAGCAAGCAGCTCTGCTGCTGACAGCTTTCAAAAAATTGAGATAGTAGGTGACACATACATTCCTACCCTTGTGTTATTCTGTAACAGGAGACTGATACAAAAAAGACTCTTGATAACACTTCAAAACATGACAACATGCCTGTGCAACATATCAGGTCATCAGAGCCCAAAGCTTCTGGTTCAATCATACACATTGCGTTAGCTGCATTTAAAAAGTACTTGGCAAATTTTGCCACGTTAGTATCACTCAGATTTGCCACACCCATGGTGTATATGCCATTTGTTTATGGGAGGACTATGAAGGCAGAGGATCAGGTGCCTACACATACTATGGCCTTAATATTACCCAACTTCACAATGGTTGGGAGAGAGATCAAAAAAAATTGAGCCCAACTCGCCTCACGTGCGGACCCTAACTTTTTATAGCTACAAATATCAGATGTCCAAGAGTCTCATCTGGAAATGCCAGGTGTGTTGATGAAATGAATTTACATCAGGCCCTTACAGTGCAATTGAGAACCAATTCAAAATTGAGTTTGGGTTTTCCAGCGTAAGTGTCACTTTTTTAGGATCAAATAAAAGGTTTGGTTCTGATCATGGCCTCCTCCAGTTCACCCCAGTCCCTGTTATTGACCTTCCCTCTCCCATCACCTCAACCTTCTGCCACATAACTGTTGGCACCAATGTGTATGTTGCTAGCACTAGTTCCACATGATCCTAATGTGTTAAAATGGCCCCAGAAGTATACCAGCTGCAGGAATGCACTACCAAATTTCACCAGCTCAATGCCAACTCCTTTCCCCCATCAATTAGTTCATCTCTTTCTCCATCCATCATTATGGCCTGCCTCTCTGACACCTTGTCTATTTACCCTATAGTTTAACTTTTGCCCAAATACACCATAAGTAAGGACAGAAGTCTCCACTACAGTTCTTTATATTTTAAATAACCGATTCGGTGATGCTATAAATGGGAGTAAGTGGGACTCGAACCCAGCCCTCCCGGTTCCATTACAGTTTACGCAGCAAATACCAGTTTCACTTCCACACCTTTTGCACCCACCCCTGTTTATTAATTTGCAGGGTCAGGAGTTTGTGCTGGGACATGTTATACAGGCTGTAAAATATTGAAGGTAAGCAAACCATCAGCTTTCACCCGATGCATACAATAGGTGGCACTGTAGTATAGACACAAGCTAATATTCCCTGCACTGTTTCAGAGATAGCAGGAACTGCAGATACTGGAGATTTCTGAAGAAGGGTCTAGGCCCGAAACGTCAGCCTTCCGGCTCCTCTGATGCTGCTTGGCCTGCTGTGTTCATCCAGCTGTACACTTTGTATTCCCTGCACTGTGTCAGTATTTGGAGATTGACTGCTGCAATTACATGTGTTTGTGCAAGGCTCTTATTACTATGCACTATAAAATAATGTCTTCCTGCAAGTAAGCCCAGGAGATATTTTTCTTTATTCCTTCATGGCATTTGGGCATTAATGTCAAGGCCAGAATTTGTTCCCCATCTCTGTATTTTTTTTGAGCTGAGTGATTTACAAGAGCAGTTCAGAGGGCAAATAAGAGTCAATGACATTACTGCAGGTCTCTGGTTTCCCTTCTCCAAGGGATATTAGTGAACCAGCGGAGTTTTTTGGTATACCAAGGTGTAGAGCTAGATGAACACAGCAGGCCAGGCAGCATCAGAGGAGCAGGAAAGCTGGTGTTTCAGGTCTGGACCCTTCTTCAGAATCATGAATAAAGTATATAATTTTCTGACGAAGGGCCCAGACCCGAAATGTCAGCTTTCCTGCTGCTCTGATGCTGCCTGGCCTGCTGTTTTCATCCAGCTCTACACCTTGTTATCTCAGATTCCAGCATTGGCAGTTCCTAATAACTCTGAGTGAGTTTTTTGGTGGATATTGTCAGTCATGATCACTGAGAATATCTTTATATTCTTGATTTATGAATTGAATTTGAGCATCATCAGCTGGCGTGGTGCGATTTGAACTGGGGTCCGAAGAACACTAAGTCCAATGCCTCGGGTAATTGACATTACCATCACATCATCATTGCTCCTTTATACTGGTATGAGTCACATAATCATGTGGATGTATCAAAATAAAAATTATTATGGATTAACTAAATCACAAAGAATGCAAATAAATGGCAAGGTAAACTATAGCCTTAAATCATAGATTAGAATCCCTACAATGTGGAAGCGGGCCATTCAGCCTATTGAGTCCACACTGACCCTCTGAAGAGCATCCCTGCCAGACCCACCCCATCCCTGTATTTCCCATGGCTGATCCACCAACCTGCACACTATGGGCAACTTAGCTTGGCCAATCCACCTAACCCCCACATCTTTGGACTGTGGGAGGAAACCAGAGCACCCGGAGGAAACCCACGCAGACACGGGGAGAATATGCAAAGTCCGCACAGACAGTCACTTAAGGATGGAATTGCTTCCAGTCCCTGGTGCTGTGAGGCAGCAGTGCTAACCACCGAGCCACCATGCCACCCCTTAAATCCACCACCTGACCTGCAGGCCTCCACAGAGTCGGATGGAGAAACAGTTCCTGCTTTGTAAAATAATAAAGAACCAGAGGGCAGAATTTTAAATTGTTTTTGCAAAAGAAGCAAATGCGAGGTGAGAAACACTGGTTCATGCAGCGAGGATATGGAATACATTTCCTGGAATTGTGGTGGAGGCGGGTCCAATTGAAGCATTCAAGAAGACATTGGGTGATGATTTAAATTGAAATAGTGTCCAAGGTTACGAGGTAAAGGCAGGAGATTGGCAAGGAGTTAAAACACCAGAGAGCTGGTGCAGACATGGTAGGCCAAATGGTCCTCCAATCCTGTAATTCCTACAGCAGATAGAGCTGGTGGAAAATTTGTGGATTTGAGTGTTGCATTCCTGTCGTGGAGCTGATATAGACAACATCGTGCCTTTGCCACCGGAAGCCTAACCTACCAATAGTGCAAGGGGTAAGGAGCACATAAAATGTACATATAGTGTGCTGTTTAAACAAAAATTTGAGGACAAGTGTATGTCTGAGCCACACAAACAAGAAAATAACCTTCAGCCGACTAGTGGAAATGGAATTGCAGTATCAGTTGGAGGCCACTGGAGTGTAAAATCTGATTTGCCACACGAGCTGTCGGCAGCAAAACCTGACCAGCTTAGTAACCGTGCCATCAGACTAGCAGAGGGAGTGTAAGAAAAATAAACACTTACGTTCATCTAGGACTTTGGAAGACACAAAGTGCTTTCCAACTTATGAACTATTTGAAGGGAAGTTGTTTCCACAATGTAAGAAAGAGAGCAACCAATTTGCACGCAGCAAGTTCCAACAGACAACATGGTGATAGTCACCAGTCTGTTTTCCTGATGTTCATTTATGTCTGAACTTTTGCTGCCAACACCAGGGATTTCTCTCATGCTGTTCTTTCAATTAACAGCGTGCCATCCACTATGTCCATCTCAGAGAACTCCGTGGACAATACATTGGAGTGCAGGCTTCACTTCTATGCTCAAACCTTGAGGATTAATTTTCAGTGTTCATGACAGCTAAAGTTGAGCTTGGTGTGCCCAGATAGTAGATTTTCCAGGACGCACCACTGCCATTCATTGAGGGAGTTAGTTTTGGCAGGCTTAGTCAGGGTTGGGAGGTGTGCTCACCTTTTTTATTAATTCAGTTGTGAGATGTGCGCATCGCTGGCCGGCCAGAATTTATTGCACATTCCTAGTTGCCCTTGAGAAGGTGGTGATGACCTGCCTTCTTGAACTATTGCAGTCCATCTGTGGTGGGTTGACCCACAATGCCATTAGGGAGGGAATTGCAGGATTTTGACACAGTGACAGTGAAGGAATGGCGATATATATCCAAGTCAGGATGGTGAGTGGCTTGGAGGGGAACTTGAAGGTGGTGATGTTACCTTGCAACTGCTGCCCTCGTCCATCTAGATGGAAGTGGTTGTGTGTTTGGAACATGCTGTCTGAGGATCTTTGGTGAATTTCTGCAGTGTATCTTGTAGATAGTGCACACTGCTGCTACTGGGCATTAATGGTGGAGGGAGTGGATGCTTGTGGATGTGGTATCAATCAGGTGGGCTGCTTTGTCCTGGATGGTGTCAAAGTTCTTGAATCTAAGGTTTTGGAGTAGATCTGTAGCTCGGGTTGTGGGTGTTGAGGTTAGTTGGCTCGCCGAGCTGGTTTGTTGTTCCGCAGACGTTTCGTTACCATGCTGGGTAATATCATCAGCGCAGCCTCCGATGAAGCGTCAGTGTGTTTTCCCGCCTGGTTTTTAAACTCTGGGGTCCATTGAGATGGATTGCCTCACTTCCGGTTTTCCTTCATAATGGAATGTATATGGGGTCGAGTTCAGTCTGTTTATTAATAGCATGCTTCGTGGAGTGCCAGGCTTCTGGGAGTTCTCGTGCCTGTCTCTCCCTTGCCTGTCCCAGGGTTTTGGTGTTGTACCAGTTGAAATGGTGGTTCTCCTTGTCCATGTGGATTGAGATGAGTGAGTACTAGTCGTGTCTTTTTGTAGCCAGTTGGTGTTCATGTACTCTTGTTGTTAGTTTCCTTCCTGTTTGTCCGATGTAGTGTTTCTCACAGTCTCTGTAGGGGATCTTGTCGATGACATTGGTCCTGTCCATGGCGGGGAGTGGGTCTTTAGTTCGGGTGAGCATTTGTCGTAGGGATGACGTGGGGTTGTGTGCCACTCTGATGCCCAGCGGTCATAGAAGTCTTATGGTGAGTTCCGACGTGTTCCTGATGTAGGGTAGTGTGATGAGTGTGTCGGGCCGCATAGTATCTTCCTGATGTCATTCGTGTAGGCATCTTCTGACCCAGTTTTTTGGATATCCATTATCCTTGAAAACCTGGAAGAGGTATTCCTCCTCCTCTTGGCGTAGTTCCGTGTTGCTGCAGTGTGTTGTTGCCCTTTTAAATAGTGTTCGCACGCAGGTTCGTTTGTGTGTGCTGGGATGGTTACTGTTGAAGTTCAGTACCTGGTCTGTGTGTGTAGCTTTTTGGTGTACTTTCGTTTGCAGTTCCCCATTTGTCTTGTGCTCTACCATGATGTCCAGGAATGGGAGCTGTTTGTTCTTCTCCTCCTCTCTGGTGAATCTTATTCCAGTGAGGGTGTTCTTTATAAGTTTGTGTGTCTCCTCTAGTTTGGTCCATTTAATGATGACAAAGGTGTCGTCCACGTAGTGTATCCATAGTTTTGGTTGGATTTGCAGGAGGGCCATCCTTTCTAGTCTTTGCATCACTGCTTCTGTTATGAGTCCGGAGATGGGTGATCCCATGGGTGTCCCGTTGATTTGCTCGTATGTTTGGCCGTTGAAAGTGAAGTGGGTGGTGAGGCATAGATCCAATAGTTTGAGCATGTTGTCCTTAGAGCTGGTTTCACTGGGGTCATGCTGTTGTTCCAGTAGTGTTGTCATTGTTTCCCTTGCTAATGGTATGTCTATTGACGTAAATAGGGCAGTGACATCAAACAATATCATGGTCTCTTCGTCGTCAGTCCTTATGTCTTTGAATGTTCTTTGAAAGTTCTTGAATGTTGTTGGGGCTGCACTCATCCAGGCAAGTGGGGAGTATTCCATCACAATCCTGACTTGTGCCTTGTGGATGGTGGACAGGTTTTGGAGAGTCAGGAGGTGAGTTACTCTTTGCAGTATTCCTAGCTTCTGACCTGCTTTTGTAGCCACTGTGTTAATGTGGTGAGTCCAGTTGAGTTTCTGGTCAATACCCCCAGGATGTTGATACTGGGGTATTCAGTGATGGTAATACCATTGAATGTTAAAGGGCGGATAGTTTTATTGTCCCTTATTGGTAATGGTCATTGCCTGGCATTTGTGTGGCGCGAATGTTACTTGCCACTTGTCAGCCCAAACCTGGATATTGTCCAGATCTTGTTGCCTGTGAACATGGACTGCTTCAGTGTCCGAAGAGTCACGAATGGTGCTGAACATTGTGCAATCATCAGCAAACATTCCCACTTCTGACCTTATGATGGAGGGAAGGTCATTGATGAAGCAGCTGAAGCTGGTTGGGCCGAGGACACTACCCTGAGAAACCCTGCAGAGATATCCTGGAGCTGAGATGACTGACCTCCAACAACCACGACCATCTTCCTATGTGTCTGGTATGACTCCAACCAGCTACTAAGTAACGACAAAGTCTCCCTGGAGCACTTGCTAAAAGGCTGGGGAGGGCCAGGAGAGGATTTTCAGTGTGGAGACTGAAAAACATGAACATTAAATGTGTTCAGCTGCCAAGAACAAAGAGGGACCCATTATGTGACATGTCTGGTAAACAATGGAAAAATCAGACAAAGAACTGCAGATGCTGGAAGTCTGAAACAAAAATAGAAATTCCTAGAGAAACTCAGCAGGGTCTGGCAGAATATCTGTGGAGAAAGAAACAGAGCTAACATTTCTTGACCAGTAACACTTCTGCAGAGCTGACAGCATTGAGGAAAAAGTGGCATTTATCTCGATGACAAGGGTTGAGGAGGAAAGGAGTGACTGGACAGGTGGAGATGGAGCCAAGAGAGAGGGGTGGGGTGCGGGGGTGTTGAGGGAAGGTTAGGCAGACAAATGGATTGTTGATGGTAAGCCAGGGAAGAATAAAAGGTAATAATGGTGGCTATGAGAGGATAAAATTGTGTTGGTTATGCTGAAAGCAGCCTAGGTCATGACAGAATGTGGGGTGTGGGAGTGGGTAAAAGACATGGAAGGAGGTGTTCAGGTTCTAAAGTTATTGAACTCAACATTAAGTCCTGAAGGCTGCCAGGTCCCCAAGTGAAAGGTAGGATGCTGTTCCTCCAGCTTGCCCTGAAGCACCACAGCAAGCCTGAGACAGAGATGTTATCATGGGAACATAGTGGGATGTTGAAGTGGCAGGCAACTGGAAGCTCATGTTCCCCTCCCCTCCCTTGTCACCTTTCGCAGGGGTCATTCCCGCTAGGATACCCTGGTCCACTTCTCCTCCGCCCCCAACATCTCTCCAGACTCCCATGGTACCTTCCCATGCAATAGAAAATGCAATACGTGCCCATTTACCTCCTCCCTCCTCATTTCCAAGGCACCAGACACAGCTTCCAAGTGAAGCAGTAATTTACCTGCACTTCATTTAATCTAATTGACTGCATTCACTGTTCACAATGTGGTCTTCTGGAACGATAAAACGTAGACTCGTTTTTCTTCCTCTCTGGCTTACTGTCAAGAATCAAAACTGAAAGAACTGTGGATGCTGTAAATTGGGAACAAAAACAGAAGTTGCTGGAAAAGCTCAGCAGGTCTGGCAGCATCTGTGAAGAAAAAATCAGAGTTAACATTTTGGGTCCGGTGAACCTTCCTTGGTACTGTCAATAATCCCTTTGTTTGCCTAACATTTCCTGTCTCTCTTGATCTCTCTCTCTCTGAGCTCCATCTCCACTTGTCTGCTCACTCCTTTAACCTGCACCCACTATTATCAAGATAAATGCCACTTTTCTCTCGATGCTGTCAGTTCTGAAGGAGGATCACTGGACTCAAAAAGTTAAATCTGTTTCTTTCTCTGCAGATGCTGCCAGACTGACTGAGTTTCTGCAACGATTTCTGTTTTTGCAATGGAAACAACAGATTGATTCACACAGAGCCAGTCAAGTACCTGACACTTTATTGCTGGGTCATTTGTATACACAATAATGCTACTGGCCCAATGATCTCCAGCCTGCTGTGTTATAGAATGCCTTATGCAGCTGCTGCCTGCCTCTGAGATCAACAATCCAGTGGTCAGTCCCATTCCCAGTGCAGTTCCTGACAGCACTCATCATCTTTCCATTCTAAAACAGCGTTGCACTGGAGATGCATAGGGATCCTGAACTGATGATGCAGCTCCTGGAGGACAACTTGAACTGCAGACTGCAGACTGAAGTATTCATTCACAAGCCATTTAAGACCTAGCATCCATCTTTTAAACAGGGGATCCCTCTGTTGATTCGATTTGATTTATCATTGTCACATGTACCTAGGTACAGTGAAAAGTTTTGTTTTGCATGCAGTGCAGGCAGATCAGGAGAGCTACCAGATTGCACAGAGTAACAGTAGGTCCAAATTCTCCCGCCCTCCATCACTAGGCTTGATGGCACTGATATGTGCTGGCATACCTGTGCCAACCCGAGCTCTCTGACTTTGTGGGTGGGGCCAATAAGTGAGTGTGGCCCAGCCCACATCTGACAGTTGTAGGTGATGAAGGATCTTGGCGAAGTTCCTGCTTAGGAATCGGGCGATTGTGTCGCGTTGTTGCTGCTACTGAGGCCAACTCCAATACTATCGTAATAAAGACAAAATACTGCAAATGCTGGAAATCTGAAACAAATGCAGACAGTGCTGGAGAAACTCCACAGGTCTCATCGCATCTGTGGAGAAAAAAAACAGAGATAAAAAGAGCTGAAGAAGTCATACCGGATTTGAAACATTAACTCTTTTAGTCTCTCTACAGATGCTGCCTGACCTGCTGACTTTCTCCAGCACTCTCTGTAATACTACAGTGTTGCTGGAGAACAGTTAATTCAGCACTGAGCTGGGAGTTTACTGAACTGTGGCTCACACTGGATAGGGTGAGCTAACTGTATGGGACGTGTTACTTGAATACAATATTCCATTTGCGTGATTGGTCGCAGAAATTCTTATTTCTATCACTCTCACACATTGGATCAATTTTAACCTAACTCTCTGACAGGTCTGGATGCAATGCTGCTTTTATCTGCCTGATATCTTTCCCTCGTGACTTGAATAGTTGCCTTTTCCATAAATTCTTCACCTGATTTTATCCATTTAATGATATTCGCAGGATCTTTATGCCGAACAAAATTAATTATTGCGTTTCTTAATGCATTATGATATTTTTAAAATTTTCATTCTTCCCAAATGTCCACATAATTCTACAATAAAGTAGTTTCATTATTTGGGTTTGTTTCCAACAGTTGGGTTGAGAAAATGTAATTAAGGAGGCACCCAAAAACATTAATCATAAGAAATGTACAACTAATAATGAGAAGTTGCTATGACAAAATAACCTCGGAATCTTTGCTAATCCAGGTAACTCCATTCCATTTATACTTGAGTTGCAATCTATCTTGGGTAGAAGTCAAAACAAACGTACACCTTTCATAGTACTCAGTTACAAGTCAAACATCGGCAAAATCTTCCAAACTTTCTTCTAACAGCAAAGCACTGCAGAAATCTGAAATAAACACAGAAAGTAATGGGGAAACTCAGCAGGCATGGCAGCATATGTGGACAGAGAGAAAAACAGAGTAAATGTTTTGAGTCCGATATGACTTCTTCAGAACTCAAACTTTTCCAATCTCACAGACTTTTCCTATTTGCAACTCGCTTGCTACTGAAGCCAGTCCTACCTTGGTGTAAACTTGTTCCTTCAAACAGCTTCTCCTGTCTGCACAAAATAGAGAAAAAAAAACATTTTTTTATTCTAGCCCAATGATGAACCATATTGTCAATTGTTGGAAAACCCGTCTGGGTTCACTAATGTCCTTTAAGGAAGGAAACTTCCCTCTGGGCAGTTAGGGACGGGCAATAAATGCTGAACCTGGCAACAATGCCCAGAATCCATGAATGAATTTAATAAAGGTTTGGTGGGTGGGATTGATGGGAACAGTCTCTGATCTGACGTTCTACTGGTGTGCCTTTGTAAACTCTGAGGTAGTAAGACAATGTGAAAAGGTTGATTTCAATTATATATTGCTTATGTACAAGTTGACCCTTTACTTTCTTAACTAAAAGATTTGGTCTCAGAAACTTAACTATCTAAGGAAGGTGGTAAGGAAAAGCCAGAGAACTATATACTGGTGAGCCTGATATTAGTGATGGGTAAGTTGTTGGAAGGGATTGAGAGGGAAAGGATTTAGACGCGTTTGGAAAGGCAAAGACTGATTAGGGATAATCAGCACAGTTTTGTGAGAAATCATGCCACATTAACTTGATTGAGCTTTTTGAAGAAGTGACAAAAAAGATTGATGAAGGCAAAGCTGCAGATGTTGTCTATATGGACTTTGGCAAGGCATTCAATGAGGTTCTGCATGGTAGACTGGTTAGCAAGGTTATATCACATGGAGTCCAGGAGGAGGTAGTCAATTGGATACAAAATTGCCTTGAAGGTAGGAAACAGAGGGTGGTGATGGAGGGTTGATTTTCAGACTGGAGGCCAGTGGCCAGTGGTGTGCCGCAAGGATCGATGCTGGGTCTGCTGCTTTTCGTCATTTATATAAATGATTTGGATGTGAATACAGGAGGCATGGTTAGTAAGCATAGTTTGCAGATGACACCAACACTGTTGCTGTAGTGACTAGTAAAGAAGGTTATCTCAGAGTACAACGGGACCTTGATCAGATGGGCCAATGGGCCGAGGAGTGGTAGATGGAGTTTAATTTAGATAAATGTGAGGTGTTGCATTTTAGAAAGGTAAATCAGGGTGGGACTTATACCCTTAATGGTAAGGTCCTCAGGAGTGTTGCCAAAAAAAGAGACCTTGGAGTACAGCTTCATAGTTCCTTGAAAGTGGATTCAGTAGTCAGCAGGGTGGTGAAGAAGGCATTTGGCATGCTTGCTTTCATTGGTTGCTGCATTGCGTATAGGAGTTAAGGTATCATGTTGTGGCTGTACAGGAAATCGGTTAGGCCACTTTTGGAATACTCCATTCAGTTCAGCTATAAGGAAGATGTTGTTAAACTTGAAAGTGTTCAGAAAAGGTTTGCAAGAATGTTGCCGGGGCTGGAGCATTTGAGTATAGGAGAGGCTGAGTGGGCTGGGGCTATTTTTCCTGGAGCATCAGAGGCTGAGGGGTGACCTTATAGAGGTTTATAAAATCAGGGGGTCATGGATGGGGTAAGTAGTCAAGATCTTTTTCCTAGGGTAGGCAAGTCCAAAACTAGAGGATATAAAGGGGAAAGATTTAGAAGGGACCTAAGGGGCAACTTTTTCACTCAGAGGGTGATGCATGTATGGAATGAGCTACCAGAGGAGGTGGTGGATTTGGGTATAATTTAAAAGGCATCTGGATGGGTACACGAATATGAGTGGTTTGGAGGGATATGGGCCACATGTTTGCAAATGAGACTAGATCAGTTTAGAATATCTGTTCGGGATGGATGAGTTTGGCCAAAGGGTCTGCTTCCATGCTGTATGACTCTATGACTCTGCGTATATACAGAACTTCACAATATGCATGGGACAAATGCAATTGGAGCGAGTTGGAAGGGGAAAGTGTAATCTGATCAAGATTCAGCTTCTTTAGATTAACTCTATTAAGGGAAAAATCCCTTCTAAAATCCTTGCGCGCTGTTTCTGGCACTGATTAAGCTCATTTTATAGGAGGCCAGGATGCTGGTAATAGCAGAAGTGCACAGGACACTGTGGTTGCCTTAATAAGAAGAAGAAACTGTCTGCTGAGGATGTTTAGTATTTAAACTCTTTTCCTTCGGCTTGCCCTCCAGCAACTGTTGCCTCATTCTGTTCAGCTCAAAGTGTACTCTATGATGCTGCTTGGCCTGCTGTGTTCATCCAGCTAATCACCTTGTTGTCTCGGATTCTCCAGCATCTGCAGTTCCTACTATCTCAGTGCAAGATGTGCCTTGTCACTGCCAGCTCTGCTGTAGAACCACACTGAGCCACTAGGAGGTGGCATTAGCCCAAGAAGAGCTGGGTATTTTCAATTGTTTTTCTTTGAATGGAAATTGTGCAGCTTAGAACTAAATTGAAGTCTCGCAATTATCCTGCCTCTTATATTGGGGGATTTCAACTTCCTCAAACGTTAATTGGGACAATCATAGTGTAAAGGGTATAGAGTGGGGCAGATTTTTCTTGGAATACATTCAGGAGAATGTTTTATATCAACATGTAGAATTCTGGGGACAGAAGCTGAACAGGTGTTAGAGATGGCAATGGGAAAGCATTTTGTCGGTAGCGACCACAATGCTGTGAGTTTTAAGTATGCTGTGGAAAAGGAAAAAGATGGTCAGCAAAAAAAAAAAGTATTGGATTGGGAAAGGCAGGTTTTATTAAAATAAGGCAGGATTTGGCCAAAGTATACTGGAAACAGCTGCTTATGGGTAAATCTACAGGAGTTCCTCAGGGTAGTGTTCTAGAACCATCTTCAGTGGCTTCATCAATCACCTTCACTGCATTATAAAGTCAGGAGTGGGGAGTTTGCACAATGTTCAGCACCATTCATGACTCCTCAGATACTGAAGCAGTCCTTGTCAAATGCAACAAGATCTGGACAATAGTCAGGCTTGGGTTAAAAATGGTAACATTCGCGCCAGACAAAAGCCAGGCAATGACAATTACCATTAAGAGACAATCTAACCACCATCCTTAACATTCAATGGTATTACTATCACTGAATCCCCCACTATCAACATCCTGGCGGTTATCATTGACCAGAAACTCAACTGGACTCACCACATAAACACAGTGGCTACAAGACCAGGTCAGAGGCTAGAGATACTGCAGAGAGTAACTCACCTCCTGACTCTCCAAACCCTGTCCACCATCTACAAGGCACAAGTCAGGAGTGTGATAGAATACTCCCCACTTGCTTGGATGAGTGCAGCCCCAGCAACATTCAAGAACCTTGACACCATCCAGAACAAAGCAGTCCATTTGATTGATAACACATCCACAAGCTTCCACTCCCTCCACCACCAACGCTCAGTAGCAGCAGTGTGTACTATCTACAAGATGCACTGCAGAAATTCACCAAAGATCCTCAGACAGCACCTTCCAAACCCATGACCACTTCCATCTAGAAGGACAAAGGGCAGCAGATACATGGCAACATCAGCATTTGCAAGTTCCCTTCCAAGCCACTCACCATCCTGACTTAGAAATATGTCACTGTTCCTTATACGGATTTCAGCAAAGCCTTTGACAATTTCCAGCATGAGGCACTGATAAAGAAGATAAAAGCATATGCGATCCAGGGTAATTTGACAAGTTGGATACAAAATTGTCTTAATGGTAGGAGAGAGAAAATGGTGGTAAAAGGCTGTTTGTATGACTGGAGGCTCGTGACCAGTGGCTTACCACAGAGATCAGTGCTGGGTCCCTAATTGTTCATTGTATATATTAACAAAATAGAAGAAAACTTGGGGATATGATTTTTATTTATTCAGTCATGGGACATGGGTGTTTGAGATGAAACAAAGATTGGCTGGGTGGTTGACAAGGAGGAAGGAGGTCTTAGGTTACAGGAGGATATAAGAGCATATGAACTGGCAGCAGGAGTAAGCAATCCAGCTCCTTGACCCTGCAGCACCATTTAATATGATCATGGCTGATCTCATTTCAGTCTCAACTCTACTTTCCTGCCCACTCCTCATATCTCTTCAATCTGTTACTAATTAAAAATCCATCTATCTCCTCCCTAACTTTATTCAGTATCCCAGCCTCCATCACACTCTGGGTAGTGAATTCCACTGATTCACAGCCCTCTGTTTTAAATCTGCTGCCTGTCATCTGAAAACTGCGGATGGATTGGTCAGATGGGCAGATCAGTGGTGGATGGACATTTAACCCTGCTAACACTTCAGAAGAAGTAACAAGACGAGGGAGGACACAAGGAATAATGGGACTCTAGGAAGCTCTGAGGGATCTTTGAATCCCTGACTCCAATGGCATTTCCTGGCAATTGTAAAGAACAAAGAACAAAGAAAATTACAACACAGGAACAGGCCCTTCAGCCCTCCAAGCCTGCGCTGATCCAGATCCTCTATCTAAACCTGGCGCCTATTTTCCAAGGATCTGTATCCCTCTGCTCCCTGCCCATTCATGTATCTGTCTAGATACATCTTAAATGACGCTATCGTGCCTGCCTCTACCACGTCCGCTGGCAACGCGTTCCAGGCACCCACCACCCTCTGCGTAAAGAACTTGCCACGCATATCTCCCTTAAACCTTTCCCCTCTCATCTTGAAATCGTGACCCCTAGTAATTGAGTCCCCCATTCTGGGAAAAAGCTTCTTGCTATCCACCCTGTCTATACCTCTCATGATTTTGTAGACCTCAATCAGGTCCCCCCTCAACCTCCGTCTTTCTAGTGTAAATAACCCTAATCTACTCAACCTGTCTTCATAGCTAGCACCCTCCATACCAGGCAACATCCTGGTGAACCTCCTCTGCACCTTCTCCAAATCATCCACATCCTTTTGGTAATGTGGCGACCAGAACTGTACGCAGTCTTCCAAATGTGGTCGAACCAAAGTCCTATACAACTGTAACATGACCTGCCAACTCTTGTACTCAATACCCCATCCGATGAATGAAAGCATGCCGTATGCCTTCTTGACCACTCTATCAACCTGCATTGCCACCTTCAGGGTACAACAGACCTGAACACCCAGATCTCTCTGTGCATCAATTTTCCCCAGGGCTTTTCCATTTACCGTATAGTTCGCTCTTGAATTGAATCTTCCAAAATGCATCACCTTGCATTTGCCTGATTGAACTCCATCTGCCATTTCTCCATCCAACTCTCCAATCTATCTATATTCTGCTGCATTCTCTGACAATCCCCTTCACTGTCTGTTACTCCACCAATCTTAGTGTCATCTGCAAACTTGCTAATCAGACTATCTATACCTTCCTCCCAATCATTTATGTATGTCACAAACAACAGTGGTCCCAATACGGATCCCTGTGGAACACCAGTGGTCACAGTTATCCATTTTGAGAAACTCCCTTCCACTACAACTCTCTGTCTCCTGTTGCCCAGCCAGTTCTATATCCATCTAGCTAGTACACCCTGGACCCCATGCGACTTCACTTTCTCCGTCAGCCTATCATGGGGAACCTTATCAAACACCTTACTGAAATCCTGGGATGCATATCCACAGATCCCTGAAGGCAGCAGGACAGGTTAATAGGGCAGTTAAGAATGCATATGACACACTTGCCTTTATCAGTTATGCATAGATTGTTAGAGCAAGGAAGTCATATTGGAGCTGTGGAAAACCTTGATCAGACCACAGCTGGAGCACAGTGTCCAGTTCTGGTCACTTCACCATGGGAAGGATGTGATTGTGCTGCAAGGGTTACAGAGGAGATTTGCCAGGGTATTTCCTGGGATGACACAGCTGAGATATAACCATCGGCTCGATAAGTTCAAGTTATTTTCTTTGGATCAGAGAAAGTTGAGGGGGGAGCTAATTGAGGTGTGTAAGATTATGAGGGGCATGGACATGGTGGATAGGAAGGTGATGGCCTAGCGGTATTATCGTTGGACTGTTAATCCAGAGACCCAGGTAACGTTCTGGGGACCTGGGTTTGAATCCCGCCACGACAGATGGTGGAATTTGAATTCAATAAAAATATCTGGAATTAAGAGTCTAATGATGACTGTGAATCCATTATCAATTGTTGGAAAAACCCACCTGGTTCACTAATGTCCTTTAGTGAAAGAAACTGCCATCCCTACCTTGTCTGGTCTACATGTGACTCCAGACCCACAACAATGTGGTTGACTCTTAACTGCCCTCTGGGCAATTAGGGATGGGCAATAAATGCTGGCCTAGCCAGTGACACCCTCATCCTGTTAATGAATTTTTAAAAAAGCTGTTCCTCTTAGTTGAACTGTCAATAACAAGGGACCATAATTTTAAGATGAAAGGCAGGAGGTTTAGAGAGGATCTGAGGGGAAAACATTTTCACTCAGAGGGTGGTAAGGTCTGGAATTCACTGCCTGGGAGGGTAATTGAGGCAGGAAATTTCACAACCTTCAAAAAGTACTTGGATGAACGTTTGAACTGTCATAATATTCAAGGCTATGGATAAAGCACTGGAAAGTGGGACTCGTGTAGATTTAGAGTTCTTTTTAACCAGTGCAGACTTGATGGGCCAAAGGGCCTCTTCTGTATTGTATGATTGTATATAATGAGAGAAATGCTTCACAGAATATGCATCAATTTATTATTTTAATAGGACACGGTTAATATATCTTTATGTATTAATATATAAGAGGAATATCATGTGATCATCTTGTCCTTTAGTAATTTCTTGGCCTTAATTTGCAAAACTGTGCTGAATGTGAAATAGCCCTTTATCCCAACTGGTGAATTTCTTCTGCAGCGTGAGCACAACACAGATCAGAACATTAGGACTTTTTATATGTCTTCTCGTGACACAACAAAACAAAAAGGTTTGCAAGATTGCTCCTTCTCCCACAGAGGTTCAGTATTTATCATCAGTTTGGTTGTGAAACTACATGCCTGTCAATGCAGTCAAGTCAGACTCAGAACTTGCAGCTGAGACTGCAACTAAACTGGTGACAGATATCCTTACGGGATCTGTTTTTATCTTGTTTTGCGAGAGCTGACTGTACTTTCATAGAGGACATGCTGCTTCTATCGGAAAATAGAATATGTGCAGGGAATGCATTATTAAAGGGTTATAATTTCTACATTTTAACCATGTTCTGACTGAATCTTTCTGATGCCTTCATTTATTATTCAGACATTTTTGGCATAAAAGTGATGTGTCAACAAAACCCAAACAACAAAACACACAATGACTGAGAACTGAAAACTAATTGCTATCACATCACAACCTAATTTGCCTCAGCATGTTATGGTATTTTAATGAGTTCAACAATAAATCTATAATTTCATTAGCAGACCCAAAGCAAAATATTTCAAAAGTAACTTTGATTTCAAGTAGGAAGCAAAGTACATCAAGGCGATGCTTGTAATGAAGAGGTTGGCAGGTTACCCAAACAATCAATGTTAATGTATTCATGAGGCTGATAATTGTAATGGTTTCTGTACATAGTCCTAAAGTGATATAATCAATGGGATCATAACGTTGAGAGCAGATCAACACCTGCATTCATTAACTTAGTTTAATATTCAGCCAGACTTCAGAAGTCAGGAAGATTGGTAAACCCTTAAAATGATGAGAGGCTCCTGAATCAGGGAGTGCTGTCCCTGTTTCGGACAGATCCAGTTTTGTTGGTGGGGGGAAGTGGAAGGGGTGTGACTCCCACAACAGGGAAATCTAAACTCAACAGGACCATTTGAATTCAGCAGTGAGTTCAAACAGATCCCACTTTGCCTACTTCAACGGCCTTAACCAGAAATCTCATTAAGTTTTGTACTGGGCAATGAAAGGAAATTAACATCTTGTATAAGTATCATGATCTGAAGGGTTTTTTTTTAAGGTTTCTGCTCTTTAAACATGAAATCAAAATAAGCTGAATCTGCCATTTGGAATTTTGAAAAAGAAACTTCCCCTGGAATGCTTTGGTTGACAGGCCATCTGATCTAGGATAGAAAAAACAAAATGTTCAAGCAGTTTCAATAAGGTCTTTGTTAACATTTCATGTGTACTATTGCAGTATAGCTATAAAGCAGTTGGCTGATATTTAAAAGTGACAATTATCTGAACAGAAAGTTCTGAGTTAGCATTTGGCTGACAGTTTAAAGGAGCTATGACAGGATTAATTGACTTTGATTGGGTCTTTGTTTTTATACATGATTTGCAAGTTTCTCTTGTGGCACAGTGGTAGTGTCCCTACCCGTGGACTGAAAGACCCAGATTCATGTGCCACCTGCTCTAAATTATGTAATAACACTGGTTCATTAACCAATTGATTAGGAAAAACAGGTTAAATTTAAAAAGTAATTATAAGTGATTTGCCAGTTGAGGTTTAAAAGCTTTAGATGGATTCCATGATTGTCAGACTTCTCATGTGTGCTGGAGTGAGAAGTAAATTAGAGAAACTAGCTACACAGATGGCACGGGGTAAGAGAAGTTATGGGATGGGTGGGGGGCCATGAAATGGCTTGGTGGGGGCATGTAGATGGTAGGGGACATGAGTTGACATGGAGGAATCAGGAGTGTAGTCTTTTTTTATTATTCATTCACAGGGTGAGGGGGTCGCTGTCCAGGCCAGCATTTACTGCCCATCCCTAATTGCACAGAAGGCAGTTTAGAGTCAACCACATTGTCACATGTAGGCTGGACCAGGTAAAGATGGCAGTTTCCTTCCCTAAAGTGCGTAAGTGAACCAGATAGTGTTTTCTCCCCGACAATTGACAGTGAATTTATGGTCAACATTAGACTCCTAATTCCAGATTGTTATTGAATTGAAATTCCACCATCTGCCATGGCAAGTTTCGAACCCAGGTCCCCAGAACATTACTTGGGTCTCTGATTAACAGGCCATTGCCTCCCACTTTGGCAGTATGGTGGGTGAAAGCTAGAGAACCTAAGATTTTCCAAACAAATGGTATGATGTTTCAGAGAATCTTCTAACCAGTACACCTCAGTGCTCAGCCAACCACATGGATGCCTACGACATGTATCCAGGTTTGGCAGGTTGGACCCTGTTCCTTCTGTCCTACCTTTAATGAAATAAACCAAGATTTCCCAACTTGTGTTATCTCTGACTCCAGCATGGGCAGTTCTTACTATCTCTGCATCAATCTTGAATGTCCAGCCCCAAATGACAGCATTCTAACCCAACATCCAGTACTGGATGAACAGAAATATTCTCCAATTCAATATTTCGAACACTGAAGCCATTACTTTCAGCAGCTGGACCAAGTTCCCTTCCCTAGAAACTGGCTAAATGTGAACCAGACTGTTTTCAATCTTGGTGTTATATTTATCCCTAAGATGAGATTCTGACCATATATTTATGCTGTTAATGGCCAATTCCTTGGCGGCAACCCCAACTTGTTACAATTCCGGATGGGATACCTTGAACTCGGGACGTACAGTGGCTCTGTGGTTAGCACTGCTGCCTCATACTGCCAGAGACCCGGGTTCAATTCCACCCTTGGGTGACTGTGTGGAGTTTGTACATTCTCCCCGTGTCTGCGTGGGTTTCCTCTGGGTGCTCTGGTTTCCTCCCACAGTCTAAAGATGTGTAGGCTGGGTGGATTGGCCATGCTAAATTACCCATAGTATTCAGGGATGTGTCGATTAGGTGGGTTATAAGAGGATGGGTCTGGGTGGGATGCTCTGAGAGTCGGTGTGGACTTGTTGGGCTGGACATTCAAAATTGCTGCAGAGATAGTAAGAACTGCTGATACACAAGTTGGGAAATCTTGGTCTATTTCATTAATGGCAGGACAGAAGGAATAGGGTCCAACCTGCCAAATCTTTCTCCCAGACCCAAATGAACTTTAAAAGAAACCAATTAAATAGGCCTACTTGTGAAAAAAAAGAGTGAGTTTATTAATTAGTAAACATGACCAGAAATAATGATATAACATACAGATTAGAATGAAGAGGTCAGTCCAAAAAGCTAAAAGCTTTGAAAATAAGCTATATGCATCAGTGTCTGAAGTTTGCATGAAGAAAAAAATCATTGAACTTTGTGGTCTTTGCATCAATGAAGTGCTAGCTGAACCATCAATTTCAAGATTATTGGTTTTATAGATTGACTGAAACTCTTTTGTCCTGGTTCTTTTCAGTTGTTGTTAACTAGCAGAACACAGTGAGACAGTCTTTTCCCTTTTCTTTAATTGTAGTGCAGAGGGTGTAAAAGACTATTCTGACAGCTGTGATGCTCACTACACACTAGTGCATACAGTAGGATATCAGACCAGTAGCAAAAAGGGATGGAGTTCACTTTTAACCCCTATCCTTGCGTATTCTTGAAAGGAGAAAAGCACAAATATATCTCTCATCCAGGCTGCTTGTTTTTTGATGATCATTTTCACTGTCTGAGGTACTGTCAGGAGATCACAAGTTAGGTTTGCAGTGCATTTCTCCCTTTGAAGCCTCTTTGACACCTTGTCAGATGTGACATTCCAGAATCTCCCTCTCTGCAGGCAGCCTCTCAATTTATATCGGCACTGAGCCTTTGGCTGTATGTCTTTTTTTTATCAAAAGAACCTCATAATTAAATTCAGTATGTCCATAGATATTCCAGGATTATAACCTTTGGCCATTACTCAGACCATCGGTTTTCCATCTCAGTAACATTGTCTGACTTTGAACCTACTTCAGACCATTTGCTGTTGAATCCATGATCCCTGCCTTTGTTGTCTCTTGCTGTGACTACCCCAAAATGCTCCTTGCTGCCATCCCACTCCCACTTAAACTTAAGGCCCTCCGCAATTCTTCAATTCATGTACTTTCCCTTTATCCCAAGATTCCTCTGAGAACAAAGCATCATTCAAATAATGCATGGAAGGGCAATGATTGGCAGCTCAAGGTAACCTAGGCAGCAAGTATCCGATGAAGAAATCTCAAGCATTCAGATGAGAAAACAACGTTTCTCAAAGTTTACATTATCATAATGTCAAACTACATATTATCTGCATTTCTATGGACAGTTTATACAGGTTTTTGCAAAGTACTGTGCTGAAAGATATGGCAGTGGAGTGATATAGTTTAAATAAAGATTGTTGTTCACTTTAATGACTCTCCTAATGCTGTTTCCCATCAGTTGAAACAGACAGATGCAAACTGTTGAAGGACTTGAAAGGAAAGAAAAGCAGGAGGGCTCTTGTGGCTCAGTGGTAGTACCCCTGCCCCTGGTCTGGAAGGCCCAGGTTAAAGTCCCTCCAGCTCCAGAGCTGTGTAGAATGGATGAGGGAAAAATAGGGTAATTAAAAAATATAAAGGAGATCCAGTCCCCTCCTTCTGTGCCAAGTTCTAATGAAAGAAGAAATAAAAGGATATGGCAAGTAGATAGGGCTAAAGAGTTGGTGGAATATGCAGGGATTCAGATTTTTGGATCATTAGGATCCAAGAATGTTCCTCTTGCCCGGAAGTTGAAATGCCTGAAGAAGATGAACAGCCATTCTGACAAGCGAAAGAGATCATCTCAGTGAACCCTGTGGGCAGGAACTGCCTTCCCAGTTTTCTCCCTCGACCATAACACTAATTTCCATATGTGTGTGTGGGGAGTTTATAGTGGGTTGGAGTTTTAACTAGCAGAGCTGCATGTGAATGATTAATCGTGGTTTACCTGTAGCTAGATTCAATTTATTTATCCCTCAATGTCAGCAAAACTCTATAGACCTGATCACTGACTTCAGGAAACAAGGAGGAAGGCGCGCCCCTATCTACATCAATGGAGCTCAGGTGGAGATAGTCGAGAGCGTCAAGTTCCCAGGTGTGACTATCACCAACAATTTGTCCTGGACCACTCACATTGATGCGACAGTCAAGGAGGCACAATGACGCCTCTTCTTCCTCAGGAGGCTAAGGAAATTTAGCATGTCCCTAAGGACTCTCATCAACTTTTACAGATGCCCCATTGAAAGCATTCTGTCAAGATGCATCATGGCCTGGCACGGCAACTGCTCTGGAAAGGACTGGAAAAATCTATAGAGAGTTGTGAACACAGCCCAGTCCATCACACAAACCAACCTTCCATCCATTTACTCCATCTACACTTCTCACTGCCTCCGAAAGGCAGCCAACATAATCAAAGACCCCTCCCACCCTGGTCCTCTTCCATCAGGCAGAAGATCTCAAAGCTTAAACACATATACCAACAGATTCAAGAACAGCTTCTTCCCTGCTGTTACTAGACTTCTGAATGGACCTCTCAAATTTCAGATCTAATGTTGATCTTGCTTTTTGTGCACCTTCCCTGCAGCTGTGACTTGTATTCCTTATGCTGTCCAATCACCCTGTGATCTTTGTATGTTATGATCTGTGCCTGTACTGCACACAAAACAAAAACTTTTCACTGTACCTAGGGACATGTGACAATAATAAATCAAATCAAGTACTAATTCTTATTAAATACAGAAAGCTGATCCATGCTTTCTGTCAACCTGGGTCTAAAAAGATAGGTAAATTAGGGGAAGTAATTTTGGGGATTTCGTGCATTTTGATAAAATCATTAACTTTTGCGATGACTGAAAATAAGGAGACACAATTTCAAATGCACTACCCTGTGAGGCGTGACACCATTTTTACATTGCCTTCGGTTCCTCAACATTTCAAAACTTTATCTCCTCTTTAAACTCTTTCAGTGATCTGACCTGTTCAGCAGCTCTTGATAAATCAACCCTTTCATCTCAAGAATTAAACTAATTAATAATCTCTTTTGAACTGCCTCCAATGCCTTTTTGCAGTACTGAAAGTACTAATGGATGCAAGCCAAAATAGCTTCTTAAATAAGAAAATAATAGCATACTTCAATCAATATGTCTTTTTTTGGTCCCCTGGTCTCACTAATGGGAGATTGAAAACTTTATACCTCAGCACAAAATGGAAAATATTATACCAGGCAAATAGTATAAATCGATGAGAAACAGGAATACAGCCTAATCCCACGCTTAGGACTATTTATTACCAACAAATAGTTTTCAAACTTCCTTTAAGAGCTGTTTACATTTTTCTGCAAGAGCTGTTTCTCAAAACAGGAAAATCTATGTTAGTTTGAACAAACCTATTCCAGCAAAAGAACAGTTTGACCCATCCACTCCTGTTCATGTTGATCCTCTACAATCCCATTAGTCATCATCCCATTTGCCTCCCTGCTCCCATATCCCCTCATTCCTCTTTTTATCAAGCACCTTTCTGACATAGAATCACAGAATTGTTACTGTGCAGAAGGAGGCCATTTGGCCCACTATGCCTCTGCCGGTTCTATTACCTAGCCCCAATCTCCTGCCTTTTCCCAATATTCCTGCACACCATTACTATCCAAATAACCATCCCAAACCCTCTTGAATGCCTCAATTGAAGCTGCCTCCACTACTCCTATTCAGAAAGGAAATGGTATATTGGCCTTTATGACAAGAGGATTTGAGTTCAGAAGTAGAGGCCTTGGTGAATCCATGCCCAGAGTACTGTGCATAGTTTTGGTCTCCTTACCTAAGAAAGGATATACTTGTCACAATCGGGGTGCAGTGAAAATTTGCTAGGCTGATATTGCAGGACTCTCTTTTGGGAAGGTATTGGGTCGACTGTGTGCTAAAGTTTAGAAGGATGAAAGGGAATCCCTTGAGAAATATACAATTCTAACAAGGCTGGACAGACTAGATGCAGGGAGAATGTTTTTTTCTGGTCAGGGAGTCTAGAACCAGGGACACAATATCAGGTGGTAGACCATTTAAAACTGAGATGAGGAAACCTTTCTTCACTCAAAGGGTAGTGAACCTGTGGAAATCTCTACCACGGAATGCTGTGGAGTCTCGGTCACTGAATATATTCAAGAAAGAGATAGATACATTTTCATGTTTTAAACGCATCAAAGGATACGAGGAAAAAGTGGAAATTTGACATTGAGATAGATGATTGGCCTTGATCATATTGAAAGGCGGAGCAGGATCAAAGGGCCGAAAATTCTACGTTTCTACTAAATTAAACCATGGCAATATTACATAAGATTATTCCCAGTGTTCAGTATTTATCTTCAGCCAGCATCACTGAAACAGATTATCTGGTCCTTTATCACAGTGTCTGCTAATTGACTGACACATTGCAAAAGGACTGAAACTCCCAATAATACGTTCATTAGCTGTAAAGCGCTGTGGGACATCCTAGGATTGTGAAATGCACTGTACAAGCACAAGTTTGTTCTGTATGTCTGTCTATCTAATACATGTTTGCCAATTTTATAAATTTATTTAAAATTCTGAATTGTTCCAGGTTGATGGGTTTTGATAATAAATAATAATGGCACTGTACAATGTAAAGAGAGAAGGGAATTCTCATTTATGTAAGAGATAGTAGGAACTGCAGATGCTGGAGAATCCGAGACAACAAGGTGCAGGGCCTGCACCTTGTTGTCTCATTTATGTAACACAGGTTGTGACCTCGGATATTTTAGTTATCTGTAGCTAATGGATTATTTTGAAGTAGAGTCACTTCTGTTTAGAGTAGGTTAGATGGCAGCGATTCAATGCAGTCTGCCTTTGTCAGCTCTTTAGAAGCGTAGGCCAATTCATCCCCACTGCTCTATACTTGCACTGCACTTTCTTGCCATTTAAATGTAACTCAAAATTTCTTTTGAAAGTTGCTACTGAACCTTTATCCATTACCCCTTCAAGCATTGCACTGCTGACCACAACAGTGCCTTGTGCATTTTTTTTTGCTGCCTGTGATTCTTTTGCAAACTATCTTAAATCTGTATCCGGTGACAGACCTGCTAATCAGATGGAGGGGTCTAGGCCCGAAACGTCAGCCTTTCTGCTCCTGTGATGCTGCTTGGCCTGCTGTGTTCATCCAGCCCTGCACCTTGTTGTCTCAGATTCTCCAGCATCTGCAGTTCCTACTATCTCAGGCCTGCTAATCAAACTACTTTGCACATGATAAATTCCTTCAAGCAGAAATCATAGAATCCTTACAGTATGGAAGCAGGACATCAAGTCCACACCAACCCTCTAAAGAACCTCCTTCCCTGACTCCACTCTATCCCTCTAATATCCCACAGCTAACCCACCTGGCCTGCACCTCCCTGGACACTATGGGCAATTTAGCATGGCCAATGCACCTAGCCTGCACATTTTTGGACTGTAGGAGGAAATCAGAATACCCAGAGGGTACCTACACAGACACAGGGAGAATGTACAAATTCCACACAGACAGTCACCCAAAGGTGGAATCGAACTGGGGTCCCTGGCTCTGTGAGGTAGCAGCGCTAACCACTGAGCCACTGTGCTACCCAGTGACCAGGTAATTTGCTAATTGTTGGCCAGGACACAGAACACTCTCTGCTCTGTTCTAAATAATGTCTTAGGATCTTTTTTTACATTTTATTCAATCAAAGGCTAGGCCAGCATTGATTGCCCAAGTACACTGCTCTGGGTATAAGGTCAGATTTCTTTCCCTGAAGGACATTGGTGAACCATATAGATTTTTATGACAATCAACAGCATGATCACCATAGGCCACCTTTCTATTCCAGATGTTTTTGTTGGATCTGGTGGGGATTTGAGTCCATGCCCCTAAACATCAGCCAGGGGCTCTGGATTAATAGTCCAGTGACATTCCCACTAATCTGCTGCCTTCCCATTTGTGTTCACCAGAATTGGACAACCAGTTCTTGGTTTAGTTTATTCTTTGAGTGACAGCTGAGTGAAATTGGGCCCGGTATCACCTTTATTATTCCGCATTGTGTAGCAGTACAGAGATGGCATTAACAGTGTACATACACAATTCTGATGGGAACTGCACTGGATGCTGATTTGTAAAGGGATTTGCATGCAGAACCTCTTGATCAGTGGCAGTATGTAGGGTGTAAAAATTGGGATGTCACACCACCATGCAGCAACACGTTTATACCTCTTAATCTCCTGCAGTTAAACACACTTCTGACAGAAATGTAACCCCACCTCAAAACCACCAGCATTGTATAAAGAGATCATCAACTACGTTGTCGCTCAATTACCACTTCTGCCTGTTGCTTTAATTTCTTTTATTCACTTATGCAATATGAATGTTGCTGACTGGCCAGCATTTGATTGCTTGTCCCTTGTTGCCCTTGAGAAGGTGACAGTGAGTTACCTTCTCGCACTGCAGCAGTCCACATGCTGTGTTTTGACACACAATGTCCTTAGGGAGGGAGTTCCAGGATTTTGATCCAGCGACAATGAAGGAACGGTGAGTGACTTGGAGGGGAACTTACAGGTGATGGTATTCCCACGTATCTGTTGCCCTAGCCCTTCTAGATGGAAATGGATGTGGGTTTGGAAAGTACTGTCAAAGGACATTTGGTGAATTTCTGCAGTACATCTTGTAGATAGTACACACTGCTGGTACTGAGCATTGGTGATGAAGGGAATGGATGCTTGTGGATGTAGTGCCAATCAAGCAGGCTGCTTTGTCTTGGATGGTGTCAAGCTTCTTGAGTGTTATTGGAGCTAACCCAGCCAACAACACTCACTTTGCATGAATTAATTTAAGAAAAGATACTAGTCAAATTCTGAAGTTCATGAATGCAGAGTTGAAATAAACACACATGCACTGAGGAATTACTGTGAGCTTCATAGACCAGTCATTAGTGAGTTGTGTTATCTAGCTTTGTTCCTTTAAGTGTTAATTTCAAAGACAAACCCATTGAATAAAGAGGTTAAAATCTTAAGAGTATATTACCTTGCAAATTATCATTGTATGATGATGATGATGATGCTTTGCACTCTACCTTACTACTGGTCCACAATATCAACAGATTGTGCTATATGAAACATTCACACCATCCTCATTAGCATTGGACACCCGCTCAGCATCAACATTATTTTAAGGCTTTAGCCTTATCTTTTAAACGTCTTTTTAATCAATTTCATTGAATGAGAAAGTGCCCTATCTGACAAACAATTTAAAATGCATTACGAATCCTGTCTTTATCCCAGCAACTAATTTCCCACGTCTTTGACATAATGCTCCTAATCGCAAATAATTATGTTGTGACCAATCTGGGCACTATGCCAGGCTTTGTTTTATACCTTGATCATTAGGTTAATACTGTTGACAATTTTACAAGGATATGTAGGTGTGCTCCATTAGCTTTCTTCAGACATGAGAGTGACTGTTGCTCCATAGTAGCTGCGGATTGTCGAAATGTTTGAGGATACTCAATGGCAGCTAACAACATGTTGCAGTGATTGTTATGGAACAGATCTGTGTGGCTTGTAGGAATGTGAGAATTAATGTGAGAATTACCTCAACAATCATAATTTTTATACACTTTTACTATTGTAGGGACTGTGTTTTTTGCAGAATGTGTACATCAGTGGCTGTTGCTGCCTACCCCTAATTGTCCTCAAGATGTTGGTGAGCCACCTTTTTAAAGAGTTGCAGTCTATGTGGTATAGGTCCCTCCACAGCGCTGTTAGAAATAGTGCTGTTTCAGTTTTTCGACTCAGCAATGGCAAATGAATGGCAATGTGGTTCGAAGTCAAAGTGATGTGTGGATTGAAGACCAATGTGCAGGTGGTGGCATTCCAATGTATTATGTACCCCTGTCCTCCCTGTTGATAGTGGTCATAGGTTTGGAAGATGCTGTTGAAGGAGCCTTGGTGAGTTATATATTCTGTATATCTTACAGACAACTGGTGTCTCGGTGGCTGAAGGAATGAATATTTCAAATGGTGGATGAGCTGCCAGTCAAGCAAGCTGTTTTGTGCTGGATGTTGTGCAATTTTATGAATGTTGTTGCAGCGACACTCATCCAAAAAAGCAGAGTGCATTCCATCACAATCTTCACTTGTGCATTGTAAATGGTAGAGAGGCTTCGAGACTGGATCGGTTAGGACTGTATTCACTGGAGTTCAAAACAGTGAGGGAGGATCTCATAGAAATCTATACAATTCTGACAGGACTGGACTGGGTAAATGTACAAAAGAAGTTCCCAATGCCCAGGGAATTCAGAACCAGGGTCACAGTCTAACGAGATGACAATGTGTAGAACTGGATGAACACAGCAAGCCATGCATCATCAGAGGACCAGGAAAGCTGAAGTTTTGGGCCTAGACCCTTCTTCGGAAATGGGGTAGGGGAAGGGGGTTCTGAAATAAATAGGGAGAGAGGGGGAGGCAGATAGAAGATGGATAAAGGAGAAGATAGGTGGAGAGGAGACAGACAGGTCAAAGAGGTGGGGATGGAGCCAGTAAAGGTGAGTGTAGGTGGGGAGTTAGGGAGGGGATTGATCAGTCCAGGGAGGACGGACAGGTCAAGGGGGCGGGATGAGGTTAGTAGGTCGGAGATGGGGGTGGGGCTTGAGGTGGAAGGAGGGGATAGGTGGGAGGAAGGACAGGTTAGGGAGGCGGGGATAAGCTGGGTTGGTTTTGGGATGCGGTTGGGGGAGGGGAGATTTTGAAGCTTGTGAAGTCCACATTGATACCTCTGGGCTTCAGGGTTCCCCGTGCTCCTGCCCCACCGCATTGTCTCCGCCTGCTCCTGCCCCACCGAACTTATCTCTACTTATCTCGACTCCATTTTCTCCCCCTTGATCCAGCAACTCCCCACCTATGTCTGTGACACCACCCACGCCCTCCACCTCCTCCAGAACTTCCGATTCCCTGGTCCTCAACACCTCATCTTTACCATGGACGTCCAGTCCCTATACACCTGCATTCCCCATACAGATGGCCTAAAGGCCCTCCGTTTCTTCCTGTCCCGCAGGCCCGACCAGTCCCGCTCTACTGACACCCTCATCCGCTTGGCCGAACTCATCCTCACCCTCAACAACTTCTCTTTCAATTCCTCCCACTTCCTACAGACAAAGGGGGTGGCCATGGGTACCCGCATGGGCCCAAGCTATGCCTGCCTCTTTGTAGGTTACGTGGAACAATCCCTCTTCTGTAGCTACACTGCCCCTAAACCCCACCTCTTCCTCCGTTACATCGATAACTGTATCGGCGCCGCCTCGTGCTCCCACGAGGAGCTTGAACAGTTCATCCACTTCACCAACACCTTGCACCCCAACCTTAAGTTCACCTGGACCATCTCTAATACCTCTCTCTCCTTCCTGGACCTCTCTGTTTCCATCTCTGGCAACCACTTGGAAATGGATATCCATTTCAAGCCCACCGACTCCCACAGCTACCTAGAATACACCTCCTCTCACTTGCCTTCCTGCAAAAAGGCGATCCCCTATTCCCAATTCCTTCGCCTCCGCCGCATCTGCTCCCAGGATGAGGCATTCCACTCCTGAGCATCTCAGATGTCCTCGTTTTACGAGGACCGCAACTTGCCCCCTCAGTGGTCGAGAACGCCCTCGACCGTGTCTCCCGCATTTCCCACAACTCATCCCTCCCACCCCCTCCCCGCAATAACAACCAAAACAGAATCCCCCTCATCCTCATGTACCACCCCACCAACCTGTCTGTCTCCTCTCCACCTATCTTCTCCTTTATCCATCTTCTATCCGTCTCCCCCTCCCTCCCTATTTATTTCAGAACCCCCTTCCCCTTCCCCGGTTGGCCCGAAACTTCAGCTTTCCTGCTCCTCTGATGCTGCTTGGCCTGCTGTGTTCATCCAGCTCTGCACCTTGTTATCACAGTCTAACGATACAGGTAGGCCATTTATGACTGAGATGAGTAGAATTTGATTTCACGCAGAGCGCAGTGAGTCTATGGAATTTTGGCCTGAGGTTGAGGCCAAAACATTGAGTGATTCCAAGAAGGAGTTCGGTACAGTCGTGAGGGCTAAAGGGATTAAGGATACAGGGAAAGAGCAGGAACAGAGCATGAGTCAGATGGTCAGCCATTACCATGTTGGATAGCAACACAGGCTCAAAAAGCTGAATGGCCCTATTCCTGCTCCTGGTTTCTATGTTGCTATGAGAGGCCTCTTTGCAGTAAGGTTACAGAGAGTCAGTGGGAGGAGAACCATAAGTGATCATTAATCGATCACTTAAAGATCTCATCTCATGGCAAGATGGGAAGTCCGACCACTGGCCTTAGGTGGAGGTGGGAGGGCATTCGAGTATCAGATACCATCATTCCCTCTTCACCCAACCTGATTAAATGTCCTGCCTGCCTCCAAACATCACACAAGAGAGGGCATAAAATCGTCACATTTGTGTCTCATTACATGCAATGTTTCTGCATTATGGAGTCTGTAAACGAGCAGAGGACTGTGTATCTGAAGCAATTTTCACCAATGACAACCCTAACAGCTATTGTAGATCACTTGCCCTCTCTGTTATTTAGTGTTGATCTATTCCTGATGTATCCATGACTGCTTGTTGAATGCCATCTGTTCTATAATATGCCTTGTCCCATATTCTGGTTTCTGCTCCCTTCCTCACCTGTCTGGTGGAAATGGTTTTCTCTTGCTTCAATGTTCCTTGGAAGTCTCTTTGTTATTCTTTGAATATGAGCTTGGCCATTGCTGCTGCTGAGTCAGACTGCTGTAAACTTGAGCCTCATAATCCACACTGAGATACTGAAACAGGATAAAGGGATTGCTGCATTGTTGAAGGTGCTAGATGTTAGATTGAGGCCTCACAGGCGAAAACCAAATGTTCCACAGCATAATTGGAAGAAAAGCAGGTAGTTCTCCTCAGGATATTCAATTGACATTGGTTCCTCAACCAATATCACTGAAAATATCACTTGCTTAGAAATAACCTGCTCACTGATTCTTGGTTGTGCTCTGACTGGGCCACTCAGCTCCTGACTCATTGCAGCCTTGGATCAAACATGGACAAAAGAGTTGGACATCAGCAGGGAGGTGAGAGTGACTGCCCTTAGTGTCAATACTTTAGTTAACTGAGTGTGGCATCAAGGTGAACCAGAGGAAAACTGGAGTCACTGGGAATTGGAGGAAAGTTCTCAGCTGGTTGGAGTCATGCATGGAACATAGAAAATGGTTGTGGATATTAGAGGTCAGCCATCTCAGCTTCAGGATGTCAACTGCAGGAGTGCCTCAAGGTAGTCTCCTCGGCCCAGTCATTGTCAGCTGCTTCAGCATAAGTTCAGAAGTGAGGATATTTGCAAATGATTGCACAATTTTTAACACCATTCGTGATTCCACAGATAATGAAGCAGTCCAGATGCAGCAAGACCTGGACAATAGCCCACTTTATCGGTGTGCCTTCCATTAGCGTCAACATTCACTCTGCCCACCACTGACACTCAGTAGCAGTAGGGTGGACCAGTCACAAGATGCACTGCAGAAATTCACCGAAGAGTCCTTAGACAGGACCATCGAACCCGCAACTATTAATATCTGGGGGAGCAAGAGCAACACTGACAAGTTCCTCACCAAGCCAATCACCATACTGATCTGGAAATATATCTCTGTCCCTTCGCCATGACTGGGTCAAAATCCTGGAACTCCCTCTATTACAGCACTATGATTTTACTTACGGAATGTAGACCACAATGGTTTGAGAAGGTAACACACCAACATCTTTTCAAGGTCAACTAGGAATGGGCTATAAATACTGGTCCACTGGTGACACCCAATCTTATGAATGATTTTTTAAAAAATTAGAATTTCCTCTCTAAACCTCTCTGTCTTATGTTCTCTTGATGTTCTCCATAAAAAGCAGCATTGTGGGTCCACTTACATCAAATTGACAACAGTGGTTCGAAAGGCAACTCTCCGCCACCTTCTTGAGAGCAAATAGTGATGGGCAATATATAATGACCCAGCCAGTGAAGACCACACCCACTGAATGAATAAACAAAAGGATTAGTCAGTCATTAGCACATTGCAGTTTGTGAGACCTTACTGTATGCAAACTGACGACCACGGTTTTGAATTACAACTTTGGCAATTTTTAAAAAGAAGTTCATTACCCGATTGTCAACCTTGTAACTAAAGTCCTCCATAGCGTCACTCCTAGTTATCTCTAACCTCCGCCAACCCCACAATCATCTGAAATGCTTGCTCTCATCTAATTCTGGTCTCTTATGCATTACCAGCTATAATCGCTCCACCACTATACTGTGCCATAAGTCGACTAGGTCCCAAGTTCTGAAATTCCCTCCCTTCATCCCTGCACTTCTCTACTTTCTGGGCTATCTCATTTCTTCCATGTAATACACCAGTATTTCAACTGCCTCCAATATCTCCTGATCTATTTCCTTCATAACTCCTCCTAACCCTTTCTCAACCCTTTCTCTAGAGCTCCCAGTGCACAGCTCAACATCTTTAGGTATTATTCTTCAAACAAACATGCTATCAACTGTCCTCAGCAAAGAAACAGATATGACCAGAATCTCTCTGTGACCTCCACAGTACGTTTTCAGCTGGACAATCTTCTCTAAATTTCCAACTAAGTCTCCTTTGGAGTCTCATTGCCTTCCTTACTATTAACTCAGGGCCTTGTTTCTGCTGGGCCAGTTCACAGGTTCGCCTGTCCTTTTTCTGTTTCTTTTACCAAAGTTTTTCCTCCCATATATTTCCACTCCCTTAGCACCTGCTCCTCTTTCCTGACAGCACTGAAGGTTCACTCCCAGGACTGAATGTTGCCTTGGCTGTATCACCAGCTGAGATGACTGGTTTACTTAATTGATGATTATCTACTCACCCTTAATAATCATAGACCACAGTGGCCACCGATATTAAATAATGTTTAAACCTTGTCATTTCTTTCTTTATATATGTGTATATATGAGACAGCAGCAAATTAGAATTTGGTGTATTTTTCAGTACAGAAGATGTTAAAACATTCAGTCATTAATTATGTCACTATTTTAATAATGCATGCCTAGTCTTAAGAGTGGAGAGACAATTTTAAAAGGAGACCTTCATATGTATACTATTAAGTTCAATTTACTTTTGAGGTATATTTTGCTGTCCAATATGCTGTCCTTAATTGCTGATGTAAAGATGTGCATTAAGATATTAATTGAATCTGCAATGATGTTGGGAGATTTTAATTACACCTCACGTATGGTCATAAATAACATGTCATCTATCGCAATGTCAAATCCTTCAAGCTTATTGATATGCAAGGGTGCACTGTAATGGTTACTGTGCTGTGGATGCCCCTGCAGCATCAAATATAGATTAAACAAGAGTAATTAGGGATGGGCAATAAATGCTGGCCGAGCCTGTGACACCATACCCCGCGAATGAACAAACAAAAACTTAGTCAGCAATGTCATTTATTCATGCAATTTAAAACTTGAGAAGTCCACAGAGATCATGAGAAATGACTATTTCAGGTGAGCAGTCTCCATGTGTTTACCCAGGCAAGACATCGTAAATGTGCTGACTCTGAACATGCATTATGTTCATTTGATATTTTTCTGATCTGCCATTTTAATAGAAACAAGAGTCCAGTTGAAATGAACAGGTTGATGTCTCTGGTAAAAGGAATGATGTGGTTAATCTATTATTGCCTAATCAGAATTGTTAGAATATAATATAAATGTACAATAACCCTACCAATGAAAAGAAAATAAATGGAATGGGAACCCGGTGGCCCAGTGTTTAGCACTGCTATCTCACAGTGTTAGGGACCTGGGTTCGATTCCAGCTTTGGGTGACTGTCTTGTGTGGAGTTTGTATGTTCTCCCTGTGTCTATGTGGGTTTCTTCCCATAGTCCAAAGATATGTAAATTGGCCATGGTAAATTGCCACATAGTGTGCAGGTTAGGTGGATTGGCTCTGGTAAATGCAAGGATAGAGTGGGGGCTGGTTCTGGCTGGGATGCTTTTCATAGGGTCAGTGCAGTCTCAATGAGCTAAATGGCCTCTTTGCAACTGTCAGCATTCTGTGACCCACTTATCCATCTTCCAGACAATTTCCTCATGGGTGCAATCCTAGCCAAGTAATTTCTTTAAGGAAATCTTGATATAAATGCAGATGAAAGAGTGGTATTTAATGTAAGATAACAAGGTGTAGAGCTGGATGAACACAGCGGCCAAGCAGCATCATAGGAGCAGGAAAACTGACGTTGCGGGCCTGGATCCGTCTTCAGAAATGGGGGAGGGTAACGGGGTTCTGAAATAAATAGGGAGAGAGGGGGAGGCAGATAGAAGATGGATAGAGGAGAAGATAGGTGGAGAGGAAACAGACAGGTCAAAGAGGTGGGAATGGAGCCAGTAAAGGTGAGTGTAGGTGGGGAGGAGATAGGTCAGTCCAGCGAGGATGGACAGGTCAAGGGGGCAGGATGAGGTTAGTCGGTAGGAAATGGGGGTGCGGCTTGAGGTGGGACGAGGGGATAGGTGGAAGGAAGAACAGGTTAGGGAGGCGGGGACGAGCTGGACTGGTTTTGGGATGCGGTAGGGGGAGGGGAGATTTTGAAGCTTGTGAAATCCACACTGATACCATTGGGCTGCAGAGTTCCCAAGCGGAATATGAGTTGCTGTTCCTGCAACCTTCGGGTGGCATTGTTGTGGCACTGCAGGAGGCCCAGAATGGACATGTCGTCTGAGGAATGGGAGGGGGAGTTGAAATGGTTTGCGACTGGGAGGTGCAGTTATTTATTGCGAACCGAGCGTAGGTGTTCTGCAAAGTGGTCCCCAAGCCTCTGCTTGGTTTCCCTGATGTAGAGGAGGCCACAACGGGTACAGCGGATGCAGTATACCACATTAGCAGATGTGCAGGTGAACATCTGCTTGATGTGGAAAGTCTTCTTGGGGCCTGGGATGGGGGTGAGGGAGGAGGTATGGGGGCAGGTAGCACTTAGTGCCAGGTGTGGTGGAGCTGGAGGGGAGTGTGGAGCGGACAAGGGAGTCACAGAGAGAGTGGTCCCTCCGGAAAGCAGATAAGGGTGGGGAGGGAAAAATGTCTTTGGTGGTGGGGTCGGATGTTGTTGACTTTCGTTCAACCTACTGGTTGGGGAAAAGGGAATGCAGACAGTTAGCATGCAGCTCCTGCAAGCAATTAGGAAGGTAAATTACATGTTGGCTTTCACAGCATGGGAATGGAATACGGGAATAAAGAAATTTTGCAACTTGTCACAACCCAATTACAAAGAGCGCACACAAAATCAAGTATCACCATTCCACAAACTGTGACAAATGTGTGTGAATCTAATTAAAACCATGAAAATCAACTTACCTAACTGACTGTAATTAGGAACCCAAAATTAATACACACCAGGTTTCATCACGAATAACTCTACAAACACTTACATGTTAACAGAATGACAAAGAAGAATTTTTTTTTAAATTACTGAACTATGACTACTATTAAATTTAACCCTTTTACCCCAAACACACACTAATTCATGAAAATCAAAATCACAGAATACAGGCAGTCTGACCCAAATACTATGGTGGGAGAAATATATAGTCAGACAAAACGTAGCTGTGTATTACAGGTCCAGACCACCAAAATAGAATTGGTTGTTCTCACAATCCTCTTGCTTTTTGTTGGTGATGACACTATTTGTCTGTAAAGTGATGAACAATCTTTACTTCACTGATCGATCAGTTAGACCCTTCCTGTTTGCATATGTTTTAGGATGCTTTTTATCAGTGCCAGGGGATTAGAAAGATTATGTTGCAACTGGCTCCTGGAGGTTTCTGTTTGCATTTCATTCACAGTATTAAGTTGTAGCCAGACCAATCAGAACCTGTTACTACACTGAGCTCTCCTGAAACCACTGAAGAGATGGTGCCAATTTGCCTGGACCCACCGTATCAAAAATGTAACATTGCTTAGCTTCACTTGCTTTTTCCAAGTTCCAACCAAACATGAAAATTCTTCACATTTATTAAAGCAGTGCCCATGTTTCCATTTCACCGATCAAACTAAAAAGATGCGGTCTTTACATACAACTTTAGTGAGAGCACACCTGAAATACTGTGTGTTGTCTTTGTCTCTAAGTTTAAGGAAAAACTTACCAGATTCAGAGCCAATACAGCAAAGATTGGCTGCTGGGTTGAGAGACTGAGTACATAGAGATTAGAAGAATGAGAGGCGATCACATTGAAATGTACAAAATTCTGTTGGATTTTATTGAATAGCCACTGAAAGTTGGTTTCCACTGTTTGGGGAATCTCAAATACAGGGACATGGTTTCAGGGTCAGTGGCCAATTATTTAGGACTTGGATAAGAGAAATCTGCTTCTCTCAAAGGCTTGTGAATCCTTAGAACCCCTCTACCAGGGGCTATAGGTATAATTTATATTTAAGATTTGGAGACACAGAGTCTTGGCCTTTCTCGGAGGGATATGGGACTGGGCAGGAAAGTGCATTTGAAGCTCAAGGCTGAAATCTTATTTAATGGTGGAGCAGGTTTGATGGGCCAAATGCCTTTTATTTTGTGTGTTCTTGGGAAGCCCATAAAGCTTCTGAGGGTGAGCCCTGACTGGATCAAATACCAATCAGGCACTTAAACATTCAGCAGCAGATTTCCTGGGATCAAATTATTATCTCCCCTACTCCACCTAAACTATCTTCACCAAATGTTAGCTGACTAAAATGGCAAAATAAAGATAAATGTCCCTGTTTCATAAGGGTACAAAAAAGTCATTTTCCCTATCTGGAAGTTTCTGGTCAGAAATTTTGAGTCCAAATAAATGTGTACTGCCGCAAATTACAATTGATACAAAATGTAGAAACATAAAATCATAGAAAATAGGAGCGAGAGTAGGCTGTAGAAAATGGACACTAAAGGCTCCATTCTCAAATGCTCTTCAAGTGATGACTTTCTAGTTACTGGTCACAATGGGGTCCTTTGGACCTGATGTGCTGGGAGAAACTAGCTGGCTTCAACAAATACAATGCTTTGCAGTATTAGTGTAGAAACATAGAAGTAGTAAGTGCAGGAGTAGGCCTTTTGGCCCTTCAGACCTGCTCCAAAATTCAAACATATCACGGCTGATCGAACAAATCAGTACTGTGTTCCTGCTTTATCCCAATACCCTTTGATGCTTTCGCCTGAAGAACTATATCTAACTCCTTCTTGAAAACGTTCAGTGTTTTGTCCTCAACCGATTTCTGTGGCAGAGAATTCCCAGGCCCACCACTCTCTAAGTGATAAACTAACGAAAATTAATGATCTTCACAAACCATAGTTCCAAATGAATTCATGTTGGTAAGACTCTAATATAACTTTATGCCAGGATTTAAAAAACGACCAAATATAAAGTAAAAAACCGAAAGAACTGCGGATGCTGGAATTCTGAATTCTGTGGAGGGAAATCAAAGCTCACGTTTCAGGTCCAGTGACTCTTTTTCAGAACTGATGGTAGCTAGGAAAGAGTTTTTTTAATGCAGAAGACAGCGTGGGGGGAGGGGGTTCAGGATCTACTGAATCTGGTAACTTGACCTTGCAATGCACTTCTACAAAGTGGCCAGCTGTGATGTGCACCGCATTGGCCTCCCAAAGGTATGAGCTTGTTGGGTGGAGGGGTGGTGCTGAAAGGGTCAGTCCAGCTCGTCAGGGGAAGAGCAAGAGATGAGAGAGTTTAAGAAATTGATGGCAGGTGGAAATGATATGAAATAGAGAACTGCCCCTGATGAGGTGGCCTCCTCCTGCCACCCTCCAGAAACATGACCCCTCTCCTAGTCCAGTTCCAAGACCTACCATGCCATTCCATCCCTGTGGTGTAATGAGATACTGCAATACTATTGCTGTCCAGACAACCAGCCTCCTCACTGGTGACAATAGCAAGTGTCTGAAACCTGCCTTTGTCCCTGGCCCCCACCCACATTAATTGGAGAGACAATATGTCCCTCTATCAATAAAGGACATTTCCCCGGGGAAATTTGAGACTCAGCCAGTTTCTTACTAGAGGCGGGTTTGCTGTCGTGAAAATAGATCCAGCTTCTGTTTCCCCTGTCTAAGGGGTAAATCAGAACTAAGATTCTAATTTGTCCTGCAGTTCATAGAATCCCTACAGTGTAGATAGAGACCATTCAGCCCAGCATGTCTACACTGACCCTCCAAAGATAATCACACCCAGAACCACTCTCACACAGTATCCCTGGACTTTCCACGGCTAATCCACCTAGCCTGCACATCCCTCAATGCCACAGGACAATTTAGCAGGCAAATCCACCTAACCCGCGTATCTTTGGACTGTGGGAAGAAACCGGAGCACCCAGAGGAAACCCACACAGACAGGGGGAGAATGTGCAAACTCCACACAGACAGTTGCCCGAGGCTGGAATCAAACCTGGGTCCCTGGTGCTGTGAGGCAGCAGTGCTAACCATTCAGCCATCCTGCGACCATACCTCCTTCACAGGAATCCAGCAATTCTGGGAATCACAATGCAATATTTTGATTTACCCTTCGTTGTACAAGTAAGACACCAGAGAAGGACCACTGAATTGTATTTCCTCACCCAAACCTCATGAGATCTGCAATGCCAGGAAGGTAGTCCCAAAAATAAGGAAATTTTCTTTGGATACAATCTCCACTAGAGCACAGGTTCATCGACATTGACTATGGGCAGGATCGATTGTGATCAGCTGAATTCTGCAACCCCCATGATCATAGAGCCTGTCATCATCAAGTTCGACATGTGTACAATATCTACTTGGATCATGTGCAGGAGCTGTTCTGATATTCATCGAACCTTGACCTGGAATCTGTTAACATCTTTAGCAGGGGGAAAAATACATTCTTAAATTTTATGGCTTGTAGTTCTAAATACAGTGCCTTGATAGCAAAGAAAACTTTGGAAAATAACCTTGAATGCAGTACAGACTGTAAAAGCTCGCACAGGATGCTTGTTCAGCCCTGAGTATGTTCCTGTATTCAGGTAAGCTCAGGCCAGACCCCATACCATTTTTTCAAGCAGTATTTATGAACAAGATATGCGTGGCTGCTTTGGTTCCAACCTTCTCGCAGAGTCTCTATCACGCGATGAGGTCAAAGTTATATCACAGCATCTCTCAGGAGTCTTGCCTGCACTAAACCTTCTCCTTAACTTACCATCTCTTCTTGTGTCTGTAACCCAAGGCTGTACAGAAGATTTTGCAAAGGTATTCAGCGTGAGCCATTAAAGCAGCGTGAACTGTTAAGCATTGGAAGAGATAAGCCTGGCGTTTGCAGCAGCAGGAGAGCTTTCTGAGTCGGGAGTTTTAAGGCACATAATTGCAGAGTAAGAGATTCCTACAGCCATTGGCACTGACCCTGAACATAACAACGTTCAAGACTGCTGCAGAATGACAACAATGCCAAAAGCACTTCCAATGTCAGTGACCGTCATAAGAAATGAAATACCCTTTTCTTCCCTAAGTGAAAGTTTCTCGTTTTGCGAGTAAACAGATCTTGCCTCTAGCCTTCACAGCAGCAAAGAAATGGAGTTTCGACAGACTGTGAAGCTACTGTTGAACAAAGAACTGACCCTGGCTGAAACATTTCTTGCAAATACATTTATTCAGAGGGGAGTAGATTTCCTTGTCAGCCATTCAGAGATATTACAGCGAAAGATACATGTGCCTCATCTGAACAAGGACGTTTTTTTTTATATAAATTCTCAACTTCAGGTGAAAACACAGTCAATGCAATTTCTACATCCCTGCCAATTGCGTATCAGTTTTGCATACCTGTATGTCACTGTTGCGAATTCATGTCCTTCACCCAGTAACTGTTCATTTAATTTATGCAATTATGCAAAACACAGGGAAAGCAATTTTGCAGGATTTGTTGTATAAAATAAAAATTTATGCCATTGGATCATGTTTTGAGAGACAAAGAAAACTCTCCACTGACCACAGCAGAACCGTTCTGCAAGAAAGCATGAAAGAAAGTGGAAGGTTGGGTCGTGGATTAGATGCATCACTGACCTTTCCATTTGTCAACCTCTCTGCTCTGTTAGAAACTCAAATATCACCAACAAAGATAATGGGAGTAAAGGCAAAATGCAGTGAATTACTTGAAATCTGAAACAAACAAAGAGAATCCTGGAGAAACACTGTAGATCTGGTAACATCTGTGGAGAGAGAAACAGAGTTAATGTTTTGAGTCCAGTACGACTCTTCTTCAGAGGTAATGGCAAAGAGTTACAAGTTAGCTTCTGAATGGGTACATTATCAATGTATTCTCACCTGCTACAGCAGATGGAGGTTGGGGTGAGGCCAGACTGCTCTTTCGTTTCAACCTCTTAAACATGTGTTCAGTGAGGTGCATGGGCTCGGAGTGTCTTTCGGTGTCTTAAAAGAACACATATTTTCTTCCAATGTTGCAATTGAGGTCTGACATGAGGTATATGTGACAATTAACAGAACTGAACTTTTTAATGGCTCATTATACAGGGGAGGTGACAGTATAGTGGTATTATCACTGGACAGTTAATCCACAAAACCACATAATGTTCTGGGGACTGAGGTTCAAACCCCACCAGGGCAGGTGGTGAAATTTGAATTTGATAAAAATCTGGAATTGAGGGTCCAGAAATGACCCATGAAACCACTGTTGATAGTTGGACAAACCCATCTGACTCACTCATGTCCTCCAGGAAAGAAACTGTTGTCCTTACCTGGTCAGGCCTACATGTGACTCCAGAGCCACAGTAAGGTGGTTGACTCTTGACTGCTTGATGGGCAATAAGTGCAGGGATGCCTTTATCCCATGAATGAATAATAAATACTTAACTCTGAGTCCTTCTTTCTAAACTTTGAATTTTATGCTTTGTAGTTTTACTCGGGTGCAGCACACTGAGGCCTAACATATTTGCAGTTGTTTTTGAAGAACATTTAAAATAATTAGTTTATCATTTTGTCTACAACTCTTGTGGTTGATTTTGCTAGTGGAGTGGTTCTCAAAGGTTTCTAATCTACTAAAAATCTCGCTAGAAAAGTCTAACTTTCAATCAAAAGAATGGTAAAAGATTTTAGTGATCCATCTTTGATAGTTTTCTCAGTTTTGGATAAGATGTCTTTGCAAATTTTGTATCCAACTTCTCAAATTGCCATTGTGGGATTTGAATTTACATTCTCCAGATTGTTAGTTGCCAGCTCAGTATGACTGGTGCAGCAATTTAACAACAACCATACCCTCTGCTCATACCACCCTGCATCCTTTGCAAATTGCAAAGTCACCATAATCTTACCAGTCCAGAGGGTTGCTCCCCCATTAAAAAGAGAGAACTGGTGGTGCTTTATCCTGATGGTCTTCACGACTCAGGTGAGCTGAGCAGTTAAGAAGGACAGTCTTTTAGCTGGTGTAGAAATTGAACCCACACCATTGGCATCACTCTGCATTATGAGCCAGCAATCAAGTCAACTGAGCTAATCAACATCCTTTCCTGATAGAGGAGCGAGTTCATTCATTGGTTCTTAAAAGAAGGTTTGCAGGATGCAGGGTGGTATGAGCAGAGGGTATGGTTGTCGTTAAATTGCTGCACCAGTCATACTGAGCTGGCAACTAACAATCTGGAGAATGTAAATTCAAATCCCGCAACGGCAATTTGAGAAGTTGGATACAAAATTTGAAAAAGAAAACCTGAAAATGCAAAGCTTGTAAAAGTGACCATATGAAGCTGTTAAATTTTTGCAAAGTCCCAGTTGGATCACTCAGGTTCTCTCAGGAAGGAAAACTATTGCCTCACTGCAGCTTCTTGGAGATTGCAACCCTATATTACTCACATTGCCCAGTATCAAAACAGGACAGCAAGGCAACAGCAAGAAATGTGAATCTGATGAAAGTCTTGATGAGGCATGAATTTCACCTAGTCAGGAGTGAATCATAGTATTGTTAGAACCAGGGCTTCTATCTGTGAACAAAGCAATCTGGACCTATCATCAGAATGAAACCAGATTGCATTTGAAATGTGAAACAGATTTTCATACAAGAAACCCCCGTGACCATGTAGTATTCACGACTTTCAAAAAATTGCAACATGTTTAATCTTTTGACACACGTTAATTGGGCAGGGAGAAAGGCTGGTGGTGAGGGATGTTAAAAAGGAAAAGCAGATTTTCTCTGAGTAATTTATTTAAATGGAAAACTGCAATTATTGTGTGATGTCTGATCACTTAATGGGATTTATTAAAGGTCGAAATAATATAGTAGCTTGAGTCAGAGTACAGATCCTTACATAAAAATGACAAATTTTCTTGCATTTGTTTCGTCTGGCTCCAGGACCCAAGATCTTACTTTTTTCTCTGAATGGAACTTGAATACATATACACAAGCATTCTCCCTTCCTGCCCCAACCCTTCTCCCCCCAAGCTTCCCCACTTAGATACTTAGTCAATGGGGAAAGCACTTAGAGTCATAGAGATGTGCAACACAGAAACAGACCCTTCAGTCCAACTCGTCCATGCTGACCAGATATCCTAAATTAATCTAGTCCCAATGATTGTTGAGAAGTGAACTTCTCAAAAGAATGAATAGCTTAAACCCTCAGTTAAATCCAGATTTGGTACAATGTGACTATACTTACATGTTTTGTTTTATGTATTCAAGGATGTTACAGGCAGCATCTGTTGCCCATTCATAATTGCCCTGGCGGTGAGCTGCCTTCTTGAACTGCGGCATGTCCTTTGGGCTGTACATTTACAGTGCTGTTAGGAAGTGAATTCCAAGATTTTGACCCAATGAAAATTAAGGAATGGTGATTTGGTTCCAAGTCAGAATAGTGTGTGGCTTTGAGGAGAACTTGCAAGCTTGTATCTTTGCAAACGATCACTGTTCAACAGCTAATAGTGAGCTTAATGTGAGATCTGGCAAATCCCCAAGTAAATGCACAGCATGTACTGCATTAATTATAGTGCTACGCGGCTGTAATATGCTCATAGGTTTTTATGGATTTATAAACTGATTTCATTCTTAGAAAACAAGGTGCAGAGCTGGATGAACACAGCAGGCCAAGCAGCATCATAGGAGCAGGAAAGCTGACATTTCCGGCCTAGACCCTTCCCAGCGAATCTGTGTTGCATTATAACATTACTGCTCACTGTCATTGATGACTGAAAGGAATTCAGAGAGTTAAAGAGCGAGTCACAATAATGTTCATACCACCTGCTTGGCGAATTTAGACTTCACCATCATTTTTGAGTTTTATATTTCATTAAAACATTTTCTTTCCTAATTTTTACTTTGGATTGGTTAATGATTCTGCTGTTTGAATAAATCAATGTGTTAATTTTAAGTATAAAGTATTTATCTGTAGATGGGAGTTCTAAAAAAAAACTCATATTTTTAGCACAAAAAACACCTTTGTAAAATTCAGATGATAATCAGAAAAATATCTCAAAAAAGTTGCTGTATGGTAAAATCCATTTTTCTAATGGTTTAGCAGAAAACCCAGCAGGGATTGCATTTAAAACAAAATTAGTACGAGAAACTTCTAATATCTTCTGTATGAAAGCAGGAGTAGAGCAAAGCTGGAAAGATCCACCAGGCGTTAATCTTTTCAATCTTCGTTGCACTCTGTCTATCGCAGGTGTGTCCTTCCAAAAGTAGAGCAAACCATAAGCAATAGTCCAGGTGAGTTTACACCAAGGTTCTATATAACTGCGGCTAGAGTTGTTTTATCAAATCCTCTCTGATGTAAGCCCTAACATACCACTTGCCTACCTTAATGATTGCTGCACGTGAATGCCATATTTTACTGACTATTGAAAGTGCATTTGGGTCTCTTTGGACATGTGCACTTCCAAATCCCTCACCTTTTAAGAAATATTCTGTCTCTGTTCTTCCCTATCCACTTTACCTGTCTGGGTCCGCTTAATGCCTCCTTGCATCTTCCTCAGTTTACATTCCCGTTTGGTTTTGTGTCGTCAACGAATTTGGCAATATCACAATTGCGCAAAATAGCTTGAAATTTTTTTTGGGATAGGAATTACATTACAACAATGCGACAAAAATTTCTGCAGCATGCAAGACTGGAAAATGTAGGTAGTTTTTCTAATGAAAGAGTGTTTTTATTTCTGTGCTTGCTGACAGTCAAAGACAGTTTTTGGTCAAATTTGCATGAGAGGTTTGTTCAATATACGGTATTTTATAACAATTTTACCTCAAAATACAGTCAGCAAAATCACGGAAGCTATTCATATTTGACCACTTTCTGAGTAAGGGCAATTTTGTGATCTGCTTTAAATATTGCAAATGGGCATTTAGTTGCTACCACAGTTACAAGTGATTTCATTACTGGTTTCATGCACAGATTAACTATATGGCAAACTGGTATCTTTGGACTGACAAACCTTTGAACATCACTGAAAGGAACACCTGACCTGCTAGAAATTGTAAAATAATTGTAAAGCTGCTGTGAGATGAACATAGTGGGACTCATTTTTGGACTCTAAAGCTAAGGCCACCTCATCTGGCCAGGTTGCTGACTTTCCAGTCAGCTCGTATAAAGGACCAGAATGTCACATTTCTTTCAGCCAGAGGTCAAACGTACTGAGTTTTACATTTATTCACAAAATAAGACATTAAAAGTGCATAGCTCCAAATTCTACAACTCACTATTTGTGTCAATAAGTGCCTTATCACTTTTTGGATTATTTAATTGTCCTTTAAAGAGGCACTGTCATGAAATCAAAACTTCAAAGGATGCCTAAGTTATTATCCAATGACAACACCTCACTTATAATGTATCGATCTTAATTTATGCATTTAACACAGAATATAAAACCATACAACATACACCTGACTGATAAGAACAGGCTACACCTCTTTCATTTGACAGCCAACAGTTTGCCAAATTACCACAGTGCAATGACGAATATCAATCATGCAGTAGTATTGTCCCCACTTCTGACACAGGAGACCCAGGTTCAAATCCAAACTGCTCCATAGATAAATGACGGCAACTCTGAACAGGTTGATTAGAAAATTTTTAAACATGAATATGCCAAAACTGATGAATCCAACTGGACATGGAAATGTATAGTTTCTTAAACATAATTAAGTATAGAGTAAACAAAAGGTGTAAAGTTGAAATCTCACAACATTGCAGACTGTAAAGTGGTGGTATCATTTGGAAGTGTCCTGTTCAGGGGTGATGACAGGAGAAATGTGGACATGACGAATAAACTGCGGGACTAGCAGAAAAAGGCAAGTAGTATGGTGGTTTTGACAAACACTTGATTCTCTGCTTCCCTGCCATTTTAAATATCTAGGAAACCTCAAGCTTCTTTATTTTAAATCTTGGTAGTAAATAGGGGCCAAAGAGCAAATACAGATTTGAATGTCTATTGCCACAGAGTTTGGAATTATCCAATTGTGGCACTGCATGTTTTGTAAGCATTGTGATGCTTTGCTGCACTTGGAACATGGAGTTTGTACATTCTCCCCATGTCTGCGTGGGTTTCCTCTGGGTGCTCGGGTTTCCTCTGGGTGCTCAGGTTTCCTCCCACAGTCCAAAAATGTGCAGGTTAGGTGGATTGGCCATGCTAAATTTCCCCTTAGTGCCAAGGGCTGTGTAGGCTAGGTGGGTTGCCGTGGCAAATGCAGAGTTACAAGGAAGGGACAGAGGTGTAGGTCTGGGTGGGATGCTGTTCAGAGGTTGGTGTGGATGTGATGGGCAGAATGGCCTACTTCCACACAGTTTCAATTCTATGATTCATTGATCTACTGTACAGACCTTGATTATAAAATATACATAGTATATATAAGTAATGCAAATGCTGTACTTGCACTCAAGGGCAGAATTTGTAGTGTTTTACACCTAACAAAATGTCTGTCGGTGCTTCACACAGTGGCAGATTGGGTGATAGAGATGTTAAGGTAAATGCTTGAAGGAATATACATAAAAATACATTCTTGAGAAGTTTTGTCCTCCCAGCTCTTCTAAGGTCTGACCTACTCATCACTTTCCGATGCTACTGATTTTTAATCCATTAGAACATATGGCCTGCCCAGCACAATTATTTTTATACCCTTACCACCTACCTTGCTTCATCAGAATTGATTACTGTAACATCCCAGATAATTCTCAAATTTTTCTTCTTTACAGCATGTTCCAAAGTTTATTCCAGCAACAAGAATGAGGTCCAGTTTTAGAATCCTACAAATGTGTTCCCCAAAGCCACAATTTCACAGAACATGATTCATCTCTCCTTTCACATATTATTGTTTATAATCCATAAAATTAAAATAAATTTCCAGCCTAAGTTATCTTCAACATAGAGTCAAAGAGATGCATAGCATGGAAACAGATCCTTCGGTCCAACTTGTCCATACTGAACAGGTATTCTAAATTAATCTAGTTCTGTTTGCCAGCATTTGGCCCATATCCCTCTAAATCCTTCCCATTCATATATGCAACAAAACATCTTATAAATGTTGTAATTGTACCAGCCTCCACCACCTTCTCCGGCAGCTCATTCCATACACGCACCACCCTCTGTGTGAGAAAGTTGCCCCTTAGGTTCTTTTTAAATCTTTCCCCTCTGACCTTAAACCTATGCCCTCTAGTTTTGGATTCCCCTGTCCTGGGGAAGAGACCTTGGCTATTCACCCTTTCCATGCCCCCCATGATTTTATAAACTTCTATAAGGTCATCCCTCAGCCTCCAACGCTCCAGGAAAAATAGCCCCAACCTATTCAGCCTATCTCTATAGCTCAAACCCTCCAATCCTGGCAACATCCTTGTAAATTTTTTCTGAACCCTTTCAAGTTTCACAACATGCTTCCTGTAGCAGGGAGACCAGAAGCGAATGCAGTACTTGAAAAGTGGCCTAACCAAAGTCCTGTGCAGCTACAATATGACCTCCCAAACTCTATAGTAAATGTACTGACCAATAAAGGCAAGCGTACCAAATGCCTTCTTCATTACCCTTTCTACCTGTGACTCTGCTTTCAAGGAACCATGAACCTCTTTGTTCGGCAACACTCCCCAGGACCTTACCATTAAGTGTATGAGTCCTGCCCTGATTTGCCTTTCCAAAATGCAGCACTCCACATTTATCTAAATTAAATTCCATCTACCACACCTCAGCCCATTGGCCCATCTGATCAAGGTCCCATTGTACTCTGAAGTAACATTCTTCGCTGTCCACTACACCTCCAATTTTGGTGTCACCTGCAAACTTATGAACCATATCTCCCATATTCACATCCAAATCATTTATATAAGTGATGAAAAAGCAGCAAACCCAGCACCGATCCTTGCAGCAGGCCTCACAGGCCTGGTCACAGGCCTCCAGTCCGAAAAGCAACCCTCCACCACCACACTCTGTTTCCTACCTTCGACCTAATTTTGTATCCAAATGGCTAGTTTCCCTGTATTCCATATAATCTAACATTGCTAACCAACTCAATGAAGTTAGTGAGACACGATTTCCCTTGCACAATGCCATGTTGACTATCCCTAAACAGTCCTTGCTTTTCCAAATACATGGAAACTCTGTTCCTCAGAATCGCAAGCTGACTCACCACTGACATCTTAAACGATAAAGAGCAACAAACCTTAGAGTTAGTGAGCTGATTTCAGAACTTGGGGTATGGAAATTATCATCCTTGTCCTGCCCCAAGGAGAAGGAAGAGTCAAATGGATGTTCCTCTCCAGATTACTATCCATGGAAAGTATGTGAATGCTGTGTGAAGTATATGTTTTTCAGCTGGAATGGCTCACTTCTTAGAGTCTCACTTAAAGTTTCATGCTTGAAGACATCACTGCCTTTCAGAGACAATGGCAGAAACTGGAATGTCATTAATTAGAACATCTTGGTGATTTTAAAAACAAAATAGTTTGTTTGGTTACTTCTTTATCTAATTCCTCTTTATGCTTTCCAAAAAAAAATGTGTTCACCAGTTCCACCTCCTGAACTGTCTTCAGTATCTCTTTATTGTTCAATAGGCTCTCCTGTATATTGACTGGTGTTAGTTTCTTTTGTTAGCACCTATTTCAATCAAGAATGGGACCTTTACATCCCAACCGCTGATACAAATTGGATAGCCCTTTTAAAGAAATGGCACAAATCTGTGGAGAACAATAATTCCGTGGTGTATTTTTCACAGCAACCCATCAATCTTTCAGAATGGACCTATGTTGATGACCAATCTGCACCCTTTTCACATGCAGTATAAGTTGCTGTTCCCTTTGAAATTTAGCATTTGTGCACCTTTCCTGATGAGAACATGCCTTTTTTTTAGCAATAGTACTCAAGAAAATGAATATTTCATCAACATAAGTGTAAATTAAACAATCATATCACACTGCCTTAAAGTTCAACCATTTGTGAATTTATTCATGACAAAATTTGCTTGATGAAATTGAAAAGGGACAATGGACTAGGTAGCAAAAGATCACAAAACTTGTTCCTCCTTTCGATTTTTAAAAATATTCTTAGTATGCAAAGATTACCAGCAACACCAGACCTGTTGAGAATTCCGGCTCCGGATGTAAATGTTGATTATGTATATTTGTTGAGAAGGTCTGTTTTATGTGGGAATTCATATCAAATATAACCAGCAACATGTCAAATGAAATGCCTTCTTGATTTCTTTTCTCTCCCTACTAAAAGCTTCTGCTGCAAAACATAGTGGCATGCATTGATAGTGTTATGTTAATGTGAGTATACTGAATTATTTGACCTTCTTGGATTACAATCTATAATTACCTCTCTTGAGAGATGCTGTGCTGGAAAGTTTTCAACCTTGCAATACAATGTATTTGCAAACTGGCAAAGAGACTGGCCGTTAGCCAATTCTGAATGAGACCTGTCTCTGTGGGCCTTGATCATGAAAAAGCATGCAAAAGTAGATGTCTGACCATTTTGGTTTTTGTTATTTCCATCAGAGAACATTACAGCACAGAAGGAGGCCAGGTAGCCAGTCACGTAAATTTTGGTTCTTCGAATGAACAATGCACAAAGTGCCATTGCCCCATCTTATCCCCATAGCACTGCACACGCTTCCTTTTCAGATAATAATCCAGTTTCCTTTTGAGTGCCTCATTTGAATCTGCCTCCACGCCTCCCTAACCACTCACTTTGTGGAAACGTTTCTCCCTTTGCTGATTAGCTTACTCTGTGTCCTCTAGTTCTTCATCCTTCCACCAATGGAAACACTTTCTCTCTACTCTCTTCAGACTCTTTGTTGTTTTAACTACATCTATCAAATCTCCTCTCAACCTTCTCTCAGGAAAGGATTCTCAATGTTTCTATTTACTGTAGCGATTAGAACCAGGTGGACCTCATTGACTACAAAGTTCTTGTTTGGGGTTGTTAGCCTGGGCCAATCAGGAAAGCCTTGGCTGACCAATACAACCAGGAGTTGAGAATCTCCTCAGCTGGCTGGTCACAGTCAGTGTACTGTGCACTAGTAAATAAAGGGTAACTTAGTGATGGGACACTGGCCTCTGTGCAGTTATTTCATACATAACTGAAATTCTCAGTTGTGTCCTGCAAACCTAGGTCTTGGGAAAAACCAAGGCAGTAGGAAAAATCAAGGGTTTCAACACTGACCACTGGCAAACTTTACCCAACCTTCCTCCAGTTTGAAAAACATCCATTGACCACTGTACTCTGTGTCCTGCTGTCTATCTCTGGACTGATTCTCATAAATCTTTTCTGCAATCTCCCAGATGTTTTCACAACTTTCCTGAAATGTGGTGCCCAGAATTGGTTGCAAAAACCCTTTTGAGGGTTTCATAAAAAATTAACATAATCTTCTTGCTTTTGTACTCTGTGCCCCTATTAAAAAACAGGTTGATTGTTCAATATACTGACTGCACTCTCAACATGTCATGCCACTTTAAATGATTTAGGAACATATACATCCTTTAGAATTGTGGATATTTTATAATTCAGCTGTCCAGAGGTGTTGCTTAACAAAAATCAAGGAACTACAGATGCTGAAAATCAGAAACAAACAGAAATTACTGGAAAATCTCATCAGGTCTGGTAGCATCTTTGGAAAAAGACAGCAGAAAAACATTTTGGGTCCAGTGACCCTTTATTGAGCTTGTTACACAACTTTGAAGCAGGTAGGGCTTGATTATATTTTTAAATAACCAATTCAGACATGTTATGGCACACTTCTGGAGCACATGGGATTTGAATCCAGGTCTTCCAGTCCAGTTATAGGGTCACAACCACTGTGCCACAAGACCTTCCCCTTTAGAATTTCACCCTTTATTATATATTGTGTCATCATGTTCTTCCGACCGAAATGAATAACATTGCACTGCTCTGGATTGAATTTCATCTGCCTCATGTTTGCCGAAACCAACTCCTTATCTATGCCCTTTCGAATTTCCCCACATCACCCTCCTCACAGCTCTCAATGTTTCCAAAATTTATATCATCTGCAAGACTTGAAACTGTGTCCTGCAACCAAAGTCTAGGCAGTGGGAAAAATCAAGGGTTTCAATACTGACCACTGGCAGACTTTACCCAACGTTCCTCCAGCTTGAAAAACATCCATTGACCACTGCACCCTGTGTCCTGCCATCCAGTCAATTTTATCTCCATCACTAGGGTGGTTCAGTCTAGGGTGGCTCAGTGGTTAGCACTGCTGCCTCACAGCACCAGGGACCCGGGTTTGATTCCACCCTTTCGCGACTGTCCGTGTGGAGTATGCGCATTCTCCCCGTGTCTGCATGGGTTTCCTCTGGGTGCTCTGATTTCCTCCCACAGTCCAAAGATGTGCAGGTTAGGTGGATTGGCCATGCTAAATTGCCTGTCATATCCAGGGGTGTGTAACTTAGGTGGATTAGTCCTGGGAAATGCAGGGTTACAGGGAAATGGTCTGTGTGGAATGCTCTTTGGAGGGATGGTGTGCACTTGTTGGGTTGATTGGCCTGTTTCCATGCTGTAGGGATTCTACGATGATTCCTGATATGTCCTTTTGATATCTTTCTGCACTCATTCCAAGCTATTTTTTGGTCTGATTATTGTTCCACCTCTGTTCTGTTAGAGTTATGAGAATAATTCAAGAATTTACATGCTTCAGATATGTGTCTAGATGAGATGAAATTTAATAGAGATATTCAAAGTCATGTGGACTCTGGACAAAGTAGGTACACAAGTGACCTGATAGAAGTTTATAAAAGCATGAGAGATGTAGATAGGGTGATTGGTAGTTGTCTTTTCCCTCGGATGGGGGATTTCAAGACTATGTGGCACATTTTTAAGGTGAGAGGAGAGAGATTTAAAAAAGACATGAGGGGCAAATTTTTTACACCGAAGTTAGTTTGTGTGTGGAATGAACTTCCTGAGGAAGTGGTGGATGTGGGCACAATTACATTTAAAAGACATTTGGAGAAGTACATCAATAGGGAAGGTTTTGAGGGATATGGGGATGGAGCAGACAGGTGGGGCTAGTTTAGTTTGGGATTATGTTCAGTGTGGACTGGTTGGACCGAAGGGTCTGTTTCTGGGCTGTATGGCTCTATGACTCTACGAGTTGAAAGTGGAGAATTCAAAGCTGCTTAATTAAGCTGATTGCCGAAGAACCCAGAGGTTTTCCCATGAGGAAAAATCTTTATTTATGTAGCATGTGGTTAGCATCTGGAATGCACTTCCTGAGAGTGAGGAGAAGGCAGGTTTGATCCAGGGAATTAAAAGGATGTTGGATAATGAACTGAAGAAAAAAATGTTGCATGTCGCTGTGAGGATAAGTGAGTTCAAAAAATAACCGAGTAAACCTCTATGAGTTGCTGCTGCTTTGAATTAGTGCAGACACAGTTTAGTACAGTTTATTCTCTTCATCTAGATATTATGCCTAGTGCTTGACCTGCCTTCTTTATGGCCTGACATTCAACTTCTCATGATTGGTGTATTCCAAGGAAGAGAATGGACAGTTGGGGGAAGATGTTCTCCCCAAAATCCTCGTCAATATTTATCCTTTAATCCACATGCCTGCAAACATTTCTGAATGCTTTCTCATCATTGTTTCTGACACCTTGCTTCACATGATCTGGCTACCACATTTTACATTACATCCATAATTACATTTCAATGGAATGTAATTGGTTTAAAGAGCTCAAGGGCAGCTGGGGATATGTAAAGCACATTATAAATGTTGGCCATGATGTGGAGATGCCAGTGTTGGACTGGTGTGGACAAGATCAAAAATCACACAACACCAGAAAATAGGCCGAGATAGTAGGAACTGCAGATTCTGGAGAATCCGAGACAACAAGGTGCAGGACTGGATGAACACAGCAGGCCAAGCAGCATCATAGGAGCAGAAAGGCTGACGTTTCGGGCCTAGACCCTTCATCAGAAAAAGGGAGAGAGTTGCAGTGGGAGAGAGATCCCCTGAGGTTTGTCTGGAGGGAGGAGGGTAACTTCTTCAGGCTAGGCATCCTTAGAAGAGGCTTCGCAGTGGGGTTAAAATTGAATCAGAGATAGTAGGAACTGCAGATGCTGGAGAATCCGAGACAACAAGGTGCAGGGCTGGATGAACACAGCAGCCCAAGCAGCATCATAGGAGCAGAAAGGCTGACGTTTCGGGCCTGGACCCTTCATCAGAAAAAGGGACCCTTCTGAAACGTCAACTTTCCTGCTCCTCTGATGCTGCCTGGCCTGCTGTGTTCCTCCAGCTCCACACTGTGTTAATCTCTGACTCCAGCATCGGCAGTTCTTACTATCTGTCAGCTTTCGGAGTCTCACTCCTTCCTCAGGTGTCAAGGCTTTTTGTAAATTTGACTGCTTTTTTACTTCCAGCTTGGTTTCAAAACTTAAACTTAACTTAAACAGCTTAGCAAGAGTCAGTTTCCTAACGCATTAAAATTATTTTGACATGGGGACTTGCAGTTGTACTTGCATTCCAAATGGACTGTGCCATTCGAAGTAGGGCGCAGCGCAATCAGCATGTCGGAGCAAATTATTGCAGATGTTGGAATCTGTACTGAAAACAACACAGCAGGTCAGGCAGCATCCATGGAGAGAAAGCAAGCTAATGTTTTGCATTTAGATGACTCCTCATCAGAGCTGACGTGGTGTGCAGGGGACAGCATTTATGCAAGAGTTGGGAGGGGGGTTGGAATGCTGGGGGAGAAAAGATGATAGTTCAGATTAAGTGATCAGGATGTGACAATGGCAGAACAATGCTGTCTGAAGGGAAGACTTGAAAAAGCAGACTGTCCCACTGGGGCGGGGGTAGAAGAGAGAGGACGCGGTGACAGAGAATGTAACAAAAAGCTAAAAGAAAGGGAAAGGAATGGGTTCACAATTTGAAGGTGCTGAACTCAATATTGAGCCGTGAAGATTGTGAAGGTTGTAAAGTGCCTCGTATGACGATGAGATGTTGTTCCTCCAGTTTGTGCTGTGGTTCGCTGGAGCACTGCAGCTTGCCAAGGACAGACAAGTGGGGCATGTGAGCAGGACATTGTGTTAAAATGGCCAGCTATGGGAAGGTTGGGTCATGCTCGTGCACAGACCAGAGGTGTTCTGCAAAGTGGTCACCCAGTCTGCGTTTGGTTTCTCCAATGTCAAGTAGGCCACATTGGGTGCAGCGAATACAATACACAAAACTGGAGGAGGTACAGGCAAAATGCTGCTTTACCTGATAAACTACACCCTGCAAGCATGAAGACTGACGCACATTCAGAATGGATCAGATCCACAAATCATTATTTCTGTTCCTGCAACTCAAAAGCTAGGCACATTCTTGCAGACAAATGAATTTATTAGCTGCCATAGAGGGGTTTTCATTAGTCATTCAACTTAATTACAGAGATATGCTTATTTTGAACATAAGGGTCACGAATGGGTTGATCTCTCCATCTGAAACTACCGGCTGGGCTTTAATTGAAAACGACATGAGCAGCCCCCAAGTATTTGTGGTACACTGTAATGTTTTTAATTACAGTCCTGGTACAGGGTGAGGATAATCAGTCAGCACCAATATGCTGTATTCTGTCAAATGGCCATGTATCAATGCTTTGTTTGGTCTCATTACTGTAATGCTATTTTGTTAGGTTAAACAAGTGTTTAAAACCTGACATTTAATCACAGTACAGTTTTCAAAATTACGCATGGAATTGCCTTTGGACTTAACAGAAGCCTTTGATCTTTGCTGCACAGGCTCTTCCAGCAGTCGGTGCATTGGATATAGTTCTCAATGGTGAATAGTTGTAAAGATTCTTCAAAAATTCACAATCTGCAAACCTAGAGATGACTTTCCAAGCTTCCCTGAAATAACCAGGGACTAACTACTAAAATTACATATTCCTTGCCCCTTCTTTTCAGGGCAAGATAGTTTTCTTGTCTTTAGAGGTAATTCACCCTCATCCTGATGTTTTGTTTTACTTGTTATTTTGCAATTGCCAAAGGTGATACTGCATAATAAAGGTATCTGAGCTTGTTGATGTTATCGCTAATGAAGATCATTTTGCTGTTGTTTAAGCAGAGAAACCAAATGTATCCATTAGTCTGTTCAGAATACTCCATGGTTTAATTTCATTCCTTTAAGATTTTTTATCAAATAACCACACTAAATTACTCTAAATAATTTACTACACCCACTGTGACAGAGACTAATGTGTCCTATAGTGTCTGTCAGTCTGCACTCTTAGCCCTTCATTACATGCCTTTATATTGAGCTTCTTAATATTTCATAAATTGTTTGTCATGGTAGCAAATCCTTGAATTAAATCCAGGATGCTCAAGGATCCTGCAAATGCAATATTTAGGAAGATGAATTAAAAAAAAACCTGAGGTTGCATAATATAAAGTAAGCATGAAATCAGGAAGAAACAAAAGTGAACAGCAGAATGATAAAGAAGATTTTGGCTTTATAGTGCAGCTTATCGCTTGACTCAGTGCATGGCTCAGGGACATAGCTTTAAATTGAGGGGTGATAGATTTTGGACAGATGTCAGAGGTCGGTTCTTTACTCAGAGAGTAGTAAGGGCGTGGAATGCCCTGCCTGCAAAAATAGTAGACTCGCCCACTTTAAGGGCATTTAAATGGTCATTGGATAAACATATGGATGATAATGGAATAGTTTAGGTTAGATGGGCTTCAGATTGGTTTCACAGGTCGGCGCAACATCGAGGGCCGAAGGGCCTGTACTGCGCTGTAATGTTCTATGTTCTATGTTCTATGGCAAAGTCCTTGTCACACAATGAGTTATCTTTTTGAAATCCAGTCACCTTTGCATTGATGACTGCAACACACATTTTGAGCAAAGCAGGATTGCTCAAAGATCAATGAGGAGAATCAACCACGATAATACTTTAGGCGGTACGGCATTGGCTGAGGGGAGAATGGACCAAATCTTTCAAGGAGTGGTTGTCGTTGTTGGATTGCTACTTCTGTCTTTTTCTTTAACTCGTCAAGGAGCTCGCCTTTGCGGCTCAGAGTTCCAACCCAGGCATCTTAACAAAGAGGTCAAGCCATGCCCACTTTTTATGGCACTAATGGCGCTATTCTGGGGTTGTTAGATCCCAAACGTGCTTCAACAAGCTATGATGCGAAGTTAACTGGGTGAGGGACTGAGGTGCCACTTGGTTGGGTGAGCTGGGGTGATAGAATTGTTGGGGCAGGGAGTGGGCTGGCAGATGGGACAAGGATGACAAATTCAGTGAGGTGGTGGGTTGAGTGGTGGATAAAGGGGTGCAGTAGAGGGTTTATCTACTTGATAGTGGACTCTAAAATCTTACCAGTAACCAAGGTCAGGCTAACCAGCCTGTACTTTACTGTCTTCTGCCTCCCTCTCTTCTTTAGCAGGGGTGTGACCTGAGCCAATATCCAGTCCTCTGGGACACTCCCTACTCCATTGATTCCTGAAAGATCACCACCAATGCCTCCACATTCTCCTCAGTGGTCCCACGTGGTCCTGGTCATTTGTCCCCCTTCAGGTCTTTCAACTTTACCCCTGCACCTTCTCCTTAATGATGGCCACGACACTCATCTCTGCCCCCTGACTCTCTTGAAGTTCTGGTATGCATGTATCAACAAAAATAAAATAAAAAACAGACACAGTGATCCCACCTTATTCTATTCACTGGAAAGTTGGGAGCATTATGAATAAAACTAGCAACAATAAGGTTTCAAATTTGAAGCTCACACTTACTGCTTTTTTAAAAAAAACATTCGCAATGGCATTGCTGGTGGCCAGCATTTAATTGATGACTACCCATCCCTAATTGCCCTGAGGGTAGTTAAGAATCAACCACATTGCTGTAGGTCTGGATACACATGTAAGCTAGACCAGGTAAGGATTGCAGTTTCCTTCCCTAAAAGGCATCAAAAAACCAGAGATGTTTCTCCCCACAGCAATTGGCAACAGATTCATTGTCATCACTAGATGCTTAGTTCCAGGCTATTTTTTAAATTGAATTTAAATTCTACCATCTGCCAGGGCAAGATTTGAATCCAGGTCCCCAGATTAACAGTCCAGCAATAATACCACTAGGCCATCACCTATCCACTGTCCCCCTGTTAATCCAACTCCTACTCTTCTGTATAACCATGAAATAGTATCCTGTTTAAGTATACATCCAATTCTCTTTGCATATTACTGTTGAATCTAAGGCCATCACCCATCAGGGCATGCATTCCAGTTCATCATTTGAAAAGCAATATTGAATTCACCTCTAGCTTCTTTTACCTGCAGAAATGATTTCTCTCTACTTACTCTATGAAAACTTTTCACGATATCTGAAATTGTTGCTTGATAGTACAGAAGTTGAATTTCGCTGACAAGGGATACAATTTGCAAGTTTTCAGCTGGGAAAAACGGAAGCGTGGCAAATTTCAAAGGTCAACCATTCAGCACCCATTCTCCTGTTATATAAGTTGTCATGATCTTTTGATATTTGTCATTGTTGCTTTTGTCCTAATGAAGCAACATGTCTCTCTTTACATCAATATACATAGAAACATATAAAATAGGTGCAGCAGTAAGCCATTCAGCCCTTCAAGCCTGCATCACTATTCCGTACAATCATGGCTGTTCATGAAATCTCAGTATCCCATTCCCGCTTTCTCCCCATTCCCTTTGATCCCTTTAGCCGCAAGGATTACATCCAGCTCCCTCTTGAATATATCTAATGACTGGCCCCAACAGCTTCCTATGGTAGGGAATTCCACAGGTTCACAACTCTCTGAGTGAAGAAATTCTTCCTCATCTCAGTCCTGAAATGGCTTACCCCTTATTCTGAGACTGTGACCCCTTGTTCTGGACTTCCCCCACATTGGAAACATTCTACCTGCATCTAGCCTGTCCCGTCCCATCAGGATGTTGTATATTTCCAGTGAGATCCCCCCTTGTTCTTGTAAATTTGAGTGAATACAAGGCCAGTTGATCCAGTCTTTCGTCATATGTCAGTCCTGCCATCCCGGGAATCAATCTGGTGAACCTTCACTGGACTCCCTCAATAGCAAGAATGTCCTTCCTCAGACTAGGAGACCAAAACTGCACACCATACTCAAGGTGTGGCCTCACCAAGGCCCTGTATAACTGCAGCAAGACATCCTTACTCCAATACTCAAATCCTCTTGCTATGAAGGTCAGCATGCCATTATTTTTCCTCACCGCCTGCTGCACCTGCATGCCAACCTTCAGTGACTGTTCCACCATGATACCCAGTCTCATTGTACCTGCCCTTTTCCTAAACTGCGACCATTCAGATAATGATCTGCCTTCCTGATATTGTGACCAAAGTGGATAACCTCACATTTATCCACATTATATTGCATTTGCCAAGTATTTGCCCACTCAGCCAGTGTCCAAGTCACCCTGCAGCCTCTTAGTATCCTCTTCACAGCACACACTGCCACAAAGCTTATTGTCATCTGCAAACTGGAGATATGGCGTTCAATTCCTTCCTCCAAATCATTAATGTATATTGTGAACAGCTGAGGTCCCAGCACTGAACCCTGGGGCACCCCACTCATCACTGTCTGAAGTGGATAATTCTGTTAGCAAGTTTTTGTTGTTTCCTGGCCACATTACAGCTTATTATAGTCTTCATCACCTGGTTCTTTTCTCCTACAGTGCAACTACTTGTTGAAATTTTTTGTAGCAGTGATTATGTTTGAAACATAGAGTCATAGAGTCATGCAGCACAGAAATGGTCCATGGCAAACATAATCCCAAACTAAACTAATCCCATCTGCCTGCTCCTGGCCCATATCCCTCCAAAACTTTCCTATTCAAGTACTTATCCAAATGTCTTTTAAAAGTTATAATTGTGCCCAAATTCTCCACTTCCTCATGGATCATGCCATTCTTGATCATCCTTTCTAACATGTGGTTCCTTAACAAGAAAGAAAGGAGAAATTTCTCACCCGAAGAGTGGTGAGTCTGTGGAATTCACTATCACAGAAAGCAGCCGAGGCCAAAACACTGTCCGATTTCAAGAAAGAGTTTGACACCGCAATTGAGATGAAAGTGATCAAAGGATATGAATGAATGATGATTTATTGTCACTTGTACCCCACAATGAACAACACAGTAAAATACAGTGAAAAGCTTCGACTGTCACCACTATCCGGCATCATTTTGAATAGTTTAAGAACAAAAATATCGCTGAAAGAGAATCCATCTTCGTTCTGCCACTTCCTCCATGAGCGCTGAGCTGGCTCACCAACAGCACCTGCACCGCCACCCCTCAGCTACCTGCGTTGGACCCACTAATGTCAGAGTCACTACTCTTCAGGTGCCATCTCTTTGTCGCTGGGCCCACCTTGCCATCGGGCTGCAGATTCCAGGTCCCGTGCTGGACCCACACCTGCTCCGCACCTCGGAGCTCTTGCCTCCACTGATATGGAGGAAAGGCAGGCACAGACTATTGAGTTGGATGATCAGCCATGATCATTTGAACAGCAGAGCAAGCTCAAAGGACTGAATGGCCTACACCTTTTAGATTTTCCTGTTTCTAAACCACTTAATATGAAAGCTAAAGTTCTGAGAATTGTAGAGAGGGGGAATTTGATGTGTGAGTCTCCATCAAATTTATTTATCAGCTTGCTGATGGACCACATTTTCAGCCTCATGCAGCACGTCTGCAATGTTGAGCATTATGCAAACTGTCATTAAAAGTGTACAAACCTCTGGAAAGGCACGATTGGCAAGGAAGGCATAGGAGAAGTTAACGTCTACAGAGTTGTCTTCCTCGCAAAATATCTAGAGCATGGCCTGTTCATAACAAACACCCTATTTCACCAGAAACAAATACATGGCAATGGAAATTCTCTCTTTTCAGATATTGGTACCTGCTTGACAACATCCCAGAGGTAAGAATGGAGTAAGGCTCATCAAGGACAGGGACGTAGTCATCAATCGTACGAAGGACCATTTCGAGAATGACCTCGACTGAGACTCAGTCCTAGATGTGGGTGCTTCTGAACACATCCCACAGCATGCAACCTGCTACCATCCCAACATAATAGGTCACCCTTCTGTAGGAAAGATGTTGTTAAACTTGAGAGGGTGCAGAAAAAATTTACAGGGATGTTACTGGGACTGAAGGGTTTGAGTTTTAGGGAGAGGCTGAACAGGCTGGGGCTCTTTTCTCTGGAGCGTCGGAGGCTGAGAGATGACTTTGTGAAGGTTTATAAAATCATGAGGAGCGTAGATAGGGTGAAAAACCAATGTCCTTTTCTCGGGGCAGGAGAGTCCAAAACTCGAGGGCATAGGTTGAAGGTGAGAGAGGAAAGACTTAAAAAGGACCTGACGGGTAACTTTTTCACACAGAGGGTGGTGCGTGAATGGAATGAACTGCCAGAGGAAGTGGTGGAGGCTGGTACGATTACAACATTTAAAAAGCATCTGGATGGGTATATGAATAGGAAGGGTTCAGAGGGATATGAGCAAAATGTTGTCAAATGGGACTGGATTAATTTAGGATATCTGGTCGGCATAGACAAGTTGGACCAAAGGGTCTGTTTCCGTGCTGTAAAATTCTGTGATTCCATAATCCAAGCCCAACATGAGGTTGTAAAGGCCATTTGACAGGTGATAACCAACAAGTTCTCTAGTGCAGATGGGACACCTGCCAAATATGGTGATGAGGCACACTTGGCTTGTATACATGACCCCATCTGAAAAGAGGAAAACTTGCCAGACAAGTTTCAAGAGGCCTTTATTGTGATCTTCAAGAAAGTGGCTAAGACCAATTGTCATAACCAAAGAGGTGTCTCCCTGTGTCTAACACAAGGAAGAGCATTGTAAATATCTTGCCAAGCCACCTGCTCCCCTCGTCACAACGTAGATCCCGTCTACATTGTGAGAGGCAGAGTGGACATGCATCTTCCCAATAAACCAAATTCAAGGGACGTGCAGAGGGCAGCAGCAACATCAAACATGGAGTTCATTGACCTTGCAAAGGCCTTCAACTGGGAGGACTATGGAGCATCCTCCTCAAATTTGGTTGGTCAGCCTGTTTGCTGCACAGCAGCACACAAGCTATGGTCCTTGCCAATGGGGTCACCACAAACCCAATAAACTGAGGCCAAGGAAAACTGTAGCATTAATGCTGTTCTCAGCTTCCATGCCTCACATCCATGAAACCTCCCGCTGGAGTGGAGCTAATCTCCAGGGTAAGCCGGAAACTTTTCACCCTGTAACAATCCAAAGCCAAAACCATCCCAAACTCTATTGTTGATCCGTAGTATGCAGATGGTGCCTGTATGTATGCATGCTGAGAGACCAAGACCCAAACTATCATCTGTGCCTTCTCAGAAATGCCAAAGAAAATGGGCCTCAGGCTAAGCATCCAGGAGATGAAGCTGTTTTACTAGCCTGCTCCCCTCACACACACTTAAATTTGTAAATTCATTTACCAAAATTAGATACACTCCTTCAAGAGTAGCCTCACTGATTCTCTGCTGTGTGAATGGAATCAGCTTTGGAATCTACTTTGCATAGTCAATGCTGTTTTTATTTTGGCATCTGTAAGAGTGATTGCAAATTGCTGTCAGATACAGATTTTCTTCTTTACTGGACCTTATCTAATAGCAAACCCATAGTAAAGTAATGAGAGTTATTGTTTTGATCACTTTGCATTCCAACATCATATGCCATGAATCCACCCAGTTACTGAGTTCAGTTTAAATAATATAGCACTTGTTCTGTTCTCACATAAAGCTTTTGATTTCAATTACACCCTAAACAAGCCTGTTTGACATATTTTGTCAGAATCTACACCAAGTCTCTCATAGTCAACCAAACATTGCAACAAGTCACCAATGCCCTTCCAAGAGCACCTTCCAGACCTATGACCTCTTCCATATATAAGGAGAAGGACAGCAGACACCTGGAAACACAACACCTGCAAGTTTCCTTTCAAGCCACACACCATCCTGACTCAGAACTATATCACTATTCCTTTGCTCACGATGGGCCAACATCCTAGAACTCTCTTCCTAAAAGCACTGTGAGTGTTCCTACATCATAGGAATCTAGTGGCTCAGGCAGGCAGCTCACCATCACCTCCTCAAAGGCAAATAGGAATAGACAACAAAAACTAGCCTTGCCAAAATCATCCAAATGCAATGAAAGACTGAAAATAGTCCAGGATGTTCATCCAATTACAATGAGAAGTTAAAACCATAATGTATGTCTATACCAGAATGACGTGTGACTTGGACAAGATCTTGGATCTGGTGGTTTTCATACAAAAATGCTGCCCTTTCCTATAACAGATGTAGAGATCTGAGGAGGAAGAGATATTGTCAAAATAGCCTTGATGAACTGCTGCAGTGAACCCTTTAATTTATACATCCTGAAACCCAGATTGGCAGTGGTGGTGGAGGATGGATATTAACTCAGTGGCTGAAACACCATCCATATGGATCCTTCAGTCACTGGTTGGTTTTTGAACTTCTTATGTGATTGACTTCAACCACACTCCTAATTTGAATCTGGATGGGGATAGAATCAGTAGACTTTGAAGGCTTAAGAGGTGAGAAAGTCATCATGAAATGCGTGGCTTCTGCTATAGTCTACTGTGGAGGGCTGTTCTAGGTTACAAAGGGACATTGATAGGATGCAGAGCTGGGCTGAGAAGTGGCAGATGGAGTTTAACCCTGAAAAGTGTGAGGTGATTCATTTTGCAAGGACAAATTTGAAAGCAGAATACAGGGTTAACGGAAAGACTCTTGGCAGTGTGGAGGAGCAGAGGGATCTTGGGGTTCATGTCCACAGTTCCCTGAAAGCTGCCACCCAAGTGGACAGAGTTGTTAAGAAGGCGTATGGTGTGTTAGCTTTCATTAATAGAGGGATTGAGTTCAAGAGCCGTGAAGTTATGCTTCAGCTATACAAAAGCCTGGTTCGGCCACATCTGGAGTATTGTATCCATCTCTGGTTGCCTCATTACAGGAAAGATGTGGAAGCGTTGGAAAAGGTGCAGAGGAGATTTACTAGGATGTTGCCTGGAATGGAGGGAAGGTCTTATGAGGAAAGGTTGAGAGAGCTAGGGCTTTTCTCTTTGGAACGATGAAGGATGAGAGATGACTTGATAGAGGTGTACAAAATGTTCTGAGGTATAGATAGGGTGGACAGACAGAGACTTTTTCCTAGGGTGGACGTAGCTATTATGAGGGGGCATAGTTTTAAAGTGAGTGGAGGTAGATATAGGGGAGATGTCAGAGGTAGGTTCTTTACTCAGAGAGTGGTAGGGGCGTGGAATGCATTGCCGGAGAGGGTAGTGGAGTCGGCCTCATTAGGGGCATTTAAGCGGCTATTAAATAGGCATATGGATGATAGTATAAGGTAGGAGTGGAGGTTAGACAGACCTTAGGTTTAAGGTAAAAGTTTGTGCTGTACTGTTCTATATTCTATGTTCTATAGTCTTGAGATACTCTCAACAGGGTAATAGTCAGGAAGTGTCTTCTTTAGATTGTTATTACTTGGCACTTGTATCATGCAAAGTTTACATATCATCTGTCAGGCTAAACCTAGGTATCACCCAACTCCTGCTTTGTTATCAGAGAAAAACATGGAATTTTCAGCAAAGGTTTCCTTTCCTAACCTTAAGGCATGGGAAAGGTCATTGATGAAACAACTGACCAATGGCCCCAGAACATTTCCTGTAAAGATATCCTGTAGGCTGACTGTTGACAAGTAAGCAATTTACTTTTAATCAAGTATGGCTCTCGCTGTAGGGGTTTTTAATTTGACCCTCATTAACTTCAAGTTTCCTCGGATTTCTTAATGCTACCATAGTTGAGTGCTTCTTTGATATCAAGGACAGCTGTCACCTCTTCTCTCCCATTCAGCTCTGTGGCTCCATTCTATATTTTCTAATCAACCTGATCAGAGGTGATATTATACACCTCTGGAGTAGGTTGGATTGAAACCAGGCCTCTGGGGTCAGAGCGAGCACACCACCACTGCATCTCAAGAGCCCTTAACTCAGTGCCTATGCTCAGTTCAAGCCTATGATTAGGTCTGTGAAGTATAGATGGAACCTGAATTGACCATCAGCGCACAGGCAATTAGAGAGTATTGATTGTTACTGTGGCCTCCCATTATCCTAGCAATGATTACTGAACATTGAATAAGCTGGTAACTGAGTGAAATATACATAACCTGTCTTTTTTTTATGGATACAGTATAGCTGGTCAATTCTCCATTTAGGCCGTAACTACTGGAGTCAGAGTTGCCCTGAAATGATTTCTTTGAGGAAATCCTTTGACAATCCTTGTGGATGGAGGAAAGTTGGAAAATATTGTTTATTTATAAATATGGCAAGCTTTAGATATAGTGCCTGCAATGAAATTAATTGACGGATTGGAAAGCACTGGGATAGTGGAGTATTCCTGAACTGGTTCAAAAATACCGTGAAGCAGAGGGAATGTCCAAAGATATATATTGTATATATGGAGCTGAACTAGCATGGAAGGAGGTCATTAATTAGGTGCATTAGTGATGAAAGGTGGGACTATTCCTCTTTGCATTACACATAAAGTTTGGGACATCTGGACAGAAATAAAAGCCTCCAGATTTGCAATTGATACTAATTGGCAGGAAGAGTGAAACAGATAGTGCATCATTTTGTACTGTTGTGTTACAGATGTATAGACTCACTGGGTGTAATTAAGGTTTCTACCTGATTGTCCAAAAACTCCTGTTGTGAGCAACGAAGCTTGCACAGCTACCCTGTTCCAGCATAATAGCTGAAGAGTCATCCAGTGAGGATAGAGCTCCTGACTAATGCTGACCAAGTGAGAGAAGTAAGCCCTCAGTATTCAACAGGTCATGCTCGCGGTTTACGAAAGGAGAGGTGAAAGGTGAACATACTGATGCCATCAAACTTGGAGATCAATCAGAGATTTGCACATCAAATAATGGGGTGTGGATCTCGCTGGCTGTGCCAGCATTTATTGCCAACTCTAGTAGATCTCAAATAGGTGATGGTGAACTGCCTTCTTGAAATGCAGAGTAATGGAAATACTTATGAGAATAGTTCCAGAGATGAGGAATTTTGGTTTATTAGATAGATTGGAGAAGCTAGGGATGTTCTCCCTAGCAAGAAAGAAAGTTTAGAGGAAATTAGTTCAAAGTTTTCAGTTTAGACAGGGGAGAATGGCCATATATTGTTCAGTTGGTGGAATTGCAAGTTGTAACTTTCGGAACTTTTGGAGTTGTGGGAGTCGTGGGTGGAGGCAGTGGGCAGACTTGTTGTGGAGGGTCTTACAAGCAGGCCATTTTCTTTTTGTTAATAGGATTTAGACAGCACTTTCCAAACCACAACCACTTCCATCTCAAAGGACAAGGACAGCAGCTTCCCTTCCAACCTACTCACCAAATTGAGTTTTGGCATATATCGCTGTTCCTTCAATGCCATTGGGTTAAAATCCTGAAATTCCCTCCCGACTGGCATTGTAGGCCTACCTACGGCACACGGACTAGAACGGTTCAAGAAGGCAGTTCACCATCACCTTCTTGAGAGCAATTAGAGATGGCAATAAGTGCTGGCACAGCCAGCGATGCCCATGTCCCATGAGTGAATAAACAAAAAAGCGAGGCCAGCATTTGTTGCCCATCCCTAGTTACCATTGAACTGAGTGCCTTGCTAGGCCATTTCAGAGGCCTGTTAAGAGTCAGACTTGTTGCTATGGATCTGAAGTCACTTGAATTGAATATCCTTTATTGTCATGTACATTCAAAATAAAATGCAGTGAAAAGTATGCACCATCGCTTGTACATAAGTGCCATTCACAGAATAAAGAAAGATAACATAAAGAGAGTCCAACTTTCTTTCTTTGCTGCCATACCACTGCCAGAGTCCCATGCTATGCCGCCAAGAGTGTCCAGCTCTGGCCTACACCAGTCCATGCCAAGCCGCTGTCGGGGGGCCTACTCCATGTGGAAAATGAGAGGCCCACTCCAGGCCTCACAGGCCAATCGACAGACTCAGCCACCAATTCCAAAAACACCACCGCTGCTCCAGAGCCCCTCGAAACCGCCTCCTGCCGACGAGCTCTCTCAGTCACATGTTGCTCCAGCACTTGGCCCCACGATGCCCTGGGTACCTTCCGGGACGTGGCCCCTTGGACCCTCTGTTGCTCCGGGGACTCAGCCCCTCCGGGACTCGATCTGACCCACGTCCGACCTGCCAACGCCACTCCGGCTTGTGCACTCCACTGCCCGTGCAGGATATGGTCCGCGTGCTCACTTCCTGCCCAGTCACCGGAGGCGACTCCTTTCTTCAGGTTAGAGTTAAATAGTTGAAGTTAAAAATAGTTAAGGGGTTTCCTGGGCAAGTAAGGATGGCAGATTTCCTTCCCTAAAGGACATGAGTGAACCAGATGTGTTTTTATAACAACGAACAGAAGTTTCATGGCCAATATTGCTGAACTAGCTTTCACTTCCAGATTTAACATTGAGTTTCAATTCCACCAGCTACTGTGGTGTGATTTGAACCTGTGTCCCCAGTCCTTTAGCTCCAGCCTTCGGATTATTAGTCTAATGACATCACTGTCTTTGCCATTAGTGATATGAAGCTTTGAGATTAGAAAGTTGTCCCAGTGACAAAAGGGAGAGATGTGGAGAAGGTCTCACATGGGAAATTGATAAAGAATGTAAAAGCTTGTAGGATCCAGGGTAACTTGGCAAGTTGAATGAAAATTGCCTTAGTGACAGGAGACAGAGGTTGGTGGTAGAAGTCTGTTTGTGTGACTGGAGCTTGGTGTATGTAACTCAGGGATCACTGCTGCGTCCCTTATTGTTTGTGATATTCATAAATTACATTGATGAAAATCTAGATGGGGAGGAGGGATGATAAGTAAGGTTGCAGATTACACAGGGTGGTGACAGTGAGGAGGAAGACGTTCGGTTAAAGGAAGATGTAAACAGATTTGTTAGATGGGCAGATCAGTGGCAGATAGAATTTAACCCTGATAAATGTGAGGTGATGCAGTTTGGAAGAAAGAACAAGACAAGGTTGTACTCAATGAATGGCAGGACACTAGCAAGCTCAGAAGAACAGAGGGATCTTGGGGTGCTTGTCCTCAGATCCCTGAAGGTGGCACAATAGGTTGATAAGGTAAATAAAAAAGCAGATAGGATGCTTGCCTTAATTAGTCATGGCACAGTTTAGAAGAGTAGGGAGGTCCTGTTGGAGCTGTACAGAACTTTGTTTAGGCTCGAGGTGGAGTACTGTGAGCAGTTCTGGTAGCCATGTTATAGGAAGGATGTGATTGCAAAGGAGGTTCACCAGGATGTGCCTGGGATGGAGCATTTCAGCTCTGAAGAGAGTCTGGATAAACTCGGGTTGTTTACTTTGGAGCAGAGGAGATTAAAGGAGGACCTGATAGAGGTGTGTAAGATTAAAAACGACTTGAACAGGGTGAATAGAAAGCAGCTGTTCTCCTTACTCAAATAACAAGGAACCATAGTTTTACAGTGGAAGGCATGGGATTTAAAGGGGCTTTGAGGAAAAACTTTTTCACCCAGAGGATGGTGGAGGTCTGGAGATTAGTTGAGGCAGGAAACCTCACAACCTTTAAACCGTACTGGTATGAGCACTTGAAGTGCCACAACATTCAAGGCTATGGGCATAGTGCAGGAAGTGAGACTAGTGAAAGTAGCAGTATATCTTGGCGGTACAGACTCAATGGGCCGAAGAGCCTCTTCCATACTGTATAATTCTATATGGACATTGATGTTGCAGAGGAGAAGGAAAAGTGTTTTGGCAACTGTGTAGGGTAAGGGTGAGGAAAGCTGAGCTCAGAGTGAAATGTGGCTTTGATATAGTTCTTTTCACCTCAGTCCCTTACATTTTTGGTAGGCAGACGAAGTGTTCATCTAATTCAAGTAGACCGAATTGGATCCCGGGTTTCAAAAACATTAATTTTCCTCAATAACTCATCACACTGTGATTTCCATGAATTAGTCACAAAGCCACTCACAAAAAAAAACTCTTGAGAAGAGAAATCCGTATCTTTGTGTGACAAGAATTTTTCTTTGAACACCAGGAGTAATTTGACAGGAATTCACAATTAACTGCTACTGTATAATGCTGGCAGTTTGAATTAAATATGCCCTGCATTGATCTGATATACGCTATTCACATTTTAATGCTGCAATAGTCTGCATTTGTAAAGACTAATTTGTTCGCTACTCTTTTGGCTGCTGTGGACCTGCTGAGCATTTCACTCCTTGTTGCTATTATAAACAGCCCTGAGCAGTGAAGTGCAAGATTTCTTCTCTGCCAGTGGAGATAATGAGGTGATCAGCAGAGTGAATTATAGCAAATTAACACAGTGCTTACCACAACTTTTTCCCATTTATGGATATTATGCATCAGTGTGAACATTAATGTCAAATGCAATTATATTGTTTTGCAACAAAACCGATCTTTGAATATTTTAACACAGTGCCAGGAACAATAATGATAATAGCCCCGTTATATCCTCTATTGCAACTGTGAACATTCCACCCCTGTCAAAATTCAATGGAGGGTAATTTAATCCTGGAGAATTGTGTAAAAATAGACAGTGTTAAATTACCTGATCTCACCTGATCTTATCTTCCATTTGCTTCAAAGGAAAGGAATGGAATGATATACGATGGGCAGCCCATTTGATATTGCCAATTTACATTTTGCCCAAAGCTAAAATGACCACTCTCCCACCCCATAGACTTTTACGTGGTTTTACTTATTGAATGTTGGTTAGTTCAGTTGGCTGGACAGCTAGTTTGTGATGCTGACAGCATGGGTTCAATTCCTGTACTGGCTGACGTTAGCGTGAAGCACTCCCATTCTGAGCCCCTTACCCTTGCTTGAGGTGTGGTTGCCTTCAGGTTAAACCACCATCAGTTGTGTCTATCTAATGACAGAGGCCACCATTAGTGTGACAATGGTAGCTTTACCTTTAATTGCAACTAGCATCCTATCAGGTAACCTCCTTTCTGAATTCACAATCTAAAATCCGTGTTCTGAAGAAGATAGGTTCAAAACAAATCTAGCAGCTCGAAACCCAGGAGATGTTTTGAGCCATCAACAATAGAATTGCATTTGACCGCAATCTGTAAACTCATGATCTAGTATACATTTTGTTCTACCATTATCATGATTCTATCATTAAGCCCCAGAGGTGACCAATGCTGGTTCAATGAGGTGTGCAGAACATTATGCCAGGAACAGAATCAAGGTTACCCGGAAATGAAGTGCCAGCCCACTGAAACGATGACCTATGGCTGTGAACAGTCTAAGTATTGATAACAACATGCTGTAGACAGAAGAATCACAACCCTATTTCACCAAATATGCTGATGATGCACCTGACCTCTTTCTGAGGTCCCCCGTCTTTAGCCGATTTGATTCACAGTGATATTAAGAAACAGTTGAACATACAAGATGTGACAGAAACTAAAATAAAACAGAACTGCAGATGCTGAAGATTTGAAACAGAAACAGAAATTGCTGGAGAAACTCAGCAGGTCTGGCAGCATCTGTGGAGAGAAGGCAGTGTTAATGTTTCAAGTTAGAGGTACCACAGTGTCTCAGTGATCAGCACTGCTGCCTCTCAGCGCCAGGGTCCTGGGCTCAATTCCAGCCTTGGGTGACTGCATGTTTTCCCTGTCTCTGTGTGAGTTTCCTCCCACAGTCCATAGATGTGCAGGTTAGACAGATTAGCCATGCTAACTTCCCCATAATATTAAGGGAATGTATTGGTTAGCTGCATTAGCTGTGGGAAATGTAGGGTCACAGGGGATGGGTCTGGGTGGGGTGATCTTCAGAGGATTGGTGTGGACTTGTTGGGCTGTATGGCATTTTCCACACTGTAGGGATTCTATGGAGGTCCGGTGATCCTCCTTCAGAGCCTGTTCTGCAGAAAAGTCCTTGGACTCAAAGTATTAACTCTATTTTCTCTCCACAGATGCTGTCAGCCCTGCTGAGTTTCTGTTTTTGATTGTGACACAGGATATTGGCCATGAAAGCTTGATGGCTGCCCAGATTTCTAGTCAAATTATTTCAGTAGAGATAGATCTATCTGACAATGTGGGAAATTGCCCATGTACACTCTGATGACAAAATTCAGGACAAATCCAATCGGTCAACCTCATTTTGTGGCATGTGCAGAAGGTTCTGCAGCAATTTGCCAAGGATCCTGCAGTAGCACCTTCCACAAAGAGTCCCTTTCTCTGGGTCACAGGCTGTGTGTTCCAGTCCCACCTCAGGACTTGATGGCCATGGAAGGTATGTCATCATGCAGCTAAACAATTTCATGACCAAGCTGCAAATCTTACAATAAGCCAATAGTAGGCAGTAAGAACAGGAGAGTCTCCTGGTAATCCAGAACAGTGTGCGATACAACAGACTTCTTCATTAAAAACCTCCACAACATGGTCCTCCTGTGAGCACATATCATCAATAGTAGAATGAGAGGCAACAGTGTTGAAAATTTGTATGATTCTTGGGGGACTTGACATGGTAGGTGTGGAGAGGTTGTTTTCCCCTGTGGGAAGGTCTAGGACAGAAGACATAATCTCAGAGAAAAGGTTCATACACTAAAGTGGAGGAATTTCTTCTCTCAAAGGGTGGTGAATCTGTGAAATTCTTTACCACGGAGGCTGTGTCATTAACTATATTCAAGGCTGAGAGAGACAGATTTTAATTCTGTCAGGAAATCAATAGTTATAGGGAAATGGCAGGAAAGTGGAGTTGATGGCTATTACATCAGCTGTAATATTGAATGGCATGGCTCACTTGATGGGCTACATGGCCTCCTTTTGCTCATATCTTATGGTGTTGACTTTGTTCCATAGTCCTACCTACAATCTCTACCATCCAGAAGGACAAAGATGGTATTAATACCTCAAAGGTCATCCCAAAAAAATCCTGCAGTCTGGATGGAAATGCATTCCTTTCCCTTCATTATCATTGACAAAATTTTGGAACTGCCTACCTGTAATGATTGGAACCAGGGCCAAGTGGATCTCATTAACTATTAGATCCTTGATTGGGGTTGTTAACCCAGGCCAATCAGGGAGACTTGGCTGACACACATAAACAGGAGATTCAGAACGTCTCCTCAGTCTGGGGACTGGCTCTGAGTTGGCTGGTCAGAGCCCACTTACTGTGGTCATGTAAATACAGGGAGACTTGGTGACAGGACACCAGCCTCAGTGCAGTTATTTCACTAATTAAGAATGCTGTAGGAATGTGTTCAGCACAGGAAGTACAGCAGCTCAAAAGGCAGATCAACATCACTTTCTAATTTTGCATTTTGCTACAGATATCTCAGACAGATTTCAAGCAGTTCTGTTCAAAACTTCTTCTCTCTTCACCAATATCCTTGCCTTCAGAGAGTATAAGTGAATGCGATGTTTATTGTCATGGCCTAGGCTAGTCGATTACCTCGTGGTATTTTCACTGGATTATCAATTTAGAGAACTGGATTTGAATCTTGCCATGGCAGATGGTGGAATTTGACTTCAATACAAACCTGGAATTAAGAATGTAATGATGACAATAAGACCATTATCTGTTGTTGGAAAAATCCATCTGGTTCATCAATGTCCTTTAGGGAAGGAAGTTCCTGTCCTTACCTGACCTTACCTGACCTTACCTGACCTGGCTGATATGTGACTCCAGATGTACAGCAACATGGTTGCCTTTTACTCTGGGCAGTTAGAGATGAGCAATAAATGTTGGCATAGCCAGCAAAGCCCACATCCTGTGAATGAACTTTAAAAGAAATGTGAGGTTGTTTTTTATGCGATTATTCATTTCTCAATTGACTTCAAAGCCTCCTTGAATGAAGATTGCAACAGTCGTTTATGTTGGTTGAGGATAGTTTCTTACTGTTCTGACAATTCCCATTAAGCCCAACAGGAAAACACTCATCATCACGAACATCCATTTTATCTACAGGCCAAAAACCTTTCGGCCTAATGTCAACTGCTTCAAAGTGCATGATAATTGAATGGATGGTGTTTGATTGAGTGAGCCAGATGACAACTTTCAAGAGTTGTACAACAGGACCCATTAGTCGGCAAAACATCAAACTAGTTACCAGGGGTGGGGGGGTGGAATGAAAACAAAACATCAAACTCATTTTGCTGTTCTGTTTTAAAGCAAATAAATTTGTCTTCCACGAAATAAAGTAATTTCTCCTGCAGAATGATTTATCTTCTTGGTTAGCCCTCATTATTACCTCAATGAATTTAATGTCAACCATTTTCTAGGATACTCTTTCATCGCATAGATAAAAACTCTTGAACTGTCCACCTACTGCCGACCCCGAGACTGGTGTAGATGATAATTCATTGAAAGAAAAGTAAAAATTGCTGGATATACTCAGACAGTATCTGAAGATATGGAGACACAGTTATTGTTTCAGACTGCGACCTTCCATCATGCCCGACCCACTGGGTGTTTCCATCACACTCTGTTTTATTTGTGATTTCCAGCATCTGCAGCATCTTGCATTGGCACTGGCACCCTGAATGGACATTTCAGTATTACCCTCACCCCATAGCCCTGCACATTACATACGCATGAACATACAAATTAGGGGCAAGTTTAGAACATGCTTTACCATGCTCCATCATTTAATAAGATCATAGCTGCTCTGATTGTGATCACAAATCCATATTCCTCTCTATACACAATAGCTTTTGACTGCTGTATTATTCAGTTAACCTGCTTTTAAAGTATTCAATTACCAACTTGCCCCCATTCTCTTGAAAAGAGTGTTTCAAAGCCCCTTGCTCCTCTGAGAAACAAAGTTCTTCCTAATCTCAGTCCTAAATAGGAGACCCCTTATTTTTAGGCTTTGTCCCTAATTTCAGCCTCTGCAATCAAGCAAAACATCCTTTCAGTGTCTGATCTGTGAAGTCCCCTCATGTCTTAATAAGATCACCTCTCATATTTCTAAACTGCAAATGGATTCAGGCGCATCCTGTTCAACCTTTCCTCTTAAGATAACTGTTCAGGGGCCCTCTTGTGGCACAATGGTGGTGTCCCTATCCCTGGACCAGGAGGCCCAGGTTCAAGTCCCACCTGCTGCAGAATCGTGTAGTAACATCTCTAAATAGGTTGTTTAGGAAAAATTGGCTAAATAAAATAAAACCAAAATAAACTATCAAGGGGCCCTCTTGTGGCATAGTGGTATTGTCCCTACCTCTGGACCAAGAGACCTAGCTTCAAGTCCCACCTGCTCCAGAATAGTACAATAGCATCTCTGGATAGAATGATTAGAAAAATAGATTAACAAAATTATTTTAAGAATACTATCCCCTCCCAACACATATGGGGCATTAGTTCAGTAAACTCTTTCCAAAACATTTACATCCAACAGATCAAAACTGTGTTCACTACATCAGAAGTGACCTCACCAACATTGTACACAATTGTAGCAAAACATCTGCACATTTATATTCCATTGCCCTTACAATGAATGACAACAGCCATTTGCCTTCCTTATCACTTGCTGTGTTTGTGTACTGTGTTTTAGTGATTTGTGTACCAGAACATCCATATTCCTCAGAATTCTGCAATTTCTCCCCAGGTAAATAATATGCTGCTTTTTCAATCTCCCTGCCAAAATGGACAAGTTTACATTTTACCACACTCTGCCAAATTTTTGCACACTCACTCAACATGCTAATATCCCTTTGCAGGCTTCTTATGTCCTTTTCACAACATACTTTCCCACCTACCTTTGTGTTATTGGCATATTTGCCAACCATACATCCAATCTATTCATCCATGTCATTCATATAGATTGTAAATTATTAGGGCTCCAACACTGATTCCTGTGGTGCACTGTTCTTCACATCCCGCCAGCCTGAAAAAAAAGGTCTGTTTTTCCCACCCTCTACTTCCCATTAGCTAACAAAACTATCAAAGCTAAAATGTTACCCCCTGCAAGCATCCACTTCCAATTTACATAGTAACTTGTGATGTGGCATCTTGTCAAATGCCTTCTGGAAACCTAAGTACAATATATCCTGTGTTTTCCTTTATCTACATTGATCTACAATGCTTGTTCCTCCCTGAAATAACTGTAATAGATTAGTCATCATGATTCTTTTCCAGATAACAATCTAATTTCCCTTTGAATTTTTCAATTGAACCTTCTTCCACCATAATCCCAGACTTTGTATTCTTGAACTTAACCACTTGCTGCATTATAATTTTTATTTTATTTTGACTCTCTTCTTTGCCTCCCTTCTTTGAATTAAATGTTCCTTTTGTTTGTGTTTTGTATTATGTAGTGCTGTTCTTCACCTCTGGTCCCATTGCACTCTCTTTTACCTATTCATTTGATGTAGTGTTATTTCCACTTGTTCTTCTCCTTTATATACACACACATATCTTTGTCCTACTGTATGCAGTACCTTTTGCCTTTCTCTGCTCAGTGCCCAGACAATAATAATGCAGAATGTAATCACATATAATAGTATGATAAACACAGAGCTCAGACTTCATACAGCAAATAAATGGTTTCTGTTTGCGTTAGGTAGCTGCCTCAGTTATTCATCACATGGGAGCCACTTACCCTGCCATAAATTGAGCTGTGATTTACATTAAGCGAAAGGAGGAATCAAGTAACTCCTTTTGAGTATCGTAAAAAATACAAAATATTGCATCTCTTTCTTTTGTCCCCCTCACATCCCATTCTGCAATCACTTTGTCGTAAGCTGTCTTTCTTTTGCACCATCAGCATTATCGTAATTATAAGGCATTGCCTTATTGATTGATGCTCAACAAGGAAAGAAAATGTTCACATTATTTCATTGAGGCACTAATGTTTGGCTTTGTCTGTGCCATGTTGTTGGGCTGTATTTCAGCACAGGTGTGAATTTTCAGTGCACTGCACCATTCACTTCCCTAGACTCTGGCATTTCAAGGTTTAATCTTGGAGTTTAAAATGTGGCTGAGATTGGGTCAGGTACATTTCCTGAACTTTCTGTCTGAAAAGTCCGTAGAAGTCACCAAGGTAGCCATAAGGCCACTGCAGGCACTTCGGGCAAAGTCCAGACAAGTTTGGTGTTGAACAAAGGGAATTGTACACTATTGGGTGCCATTTCCTGGAAAATATTTTAAAACAAGTTTGTTCCACTTGTGGTCTCATATGGCTCTAGAAGAGTCCAGGCTAACATTTGAAACAGCAACCAAAATCAGTATAACACAGATCATTTGTTTATTGGCATGTGGTTGTTTGTAGAAGCTTGCAGGTTAGCTGCTACATTTCCTATAAGAATGCAAGTCTTCCTTTATTCCATCTCACCCTATAAAGTCACTTCCCAGATAATGACTGTTGTACAGAAGGTCAAATGAGCCGCTGGGTCGAGGAGCGGCAGATGGAATTTATTTTATAAAAATGTGAGGTGTTGCATTTTGATCAGGGCAGGCCTTATACATTTAATGGTACTGTCCTGGTTAGTGTTCCCAAACAAAGAGACTTTGGGGTGCAGGTTCATAGTTCTTTGAAGGTGGAGTTGCAGGTATACAGGGTAGTGAAGAAGACATTTGGTACACTTGCCTTTATTGGTCAGTGCATTGAGTGTAGGAGTTGGGATGTTATGTTGCGGCTGTACAGGACATTGATGAGGCCACTTTTGCAATACTGCATTCAGTTCTGGTCTCCTTGCTATAGGAAAGGTGTTAAACTTGAAAGGGTGCAGAAAAGATTTACAAGGATGTTGCCAGGATTGGAGGGTTTGAGTTATCGGGACAGGCTGAAAAGAATGGGGCTGTTTTCCCTGGAACGTGGCCTTTTAGAGGTTCATAAAATCATGAGGGGCATGGACAGAGTGAATAGCCAAGGTCGTTTTCCTAGGGTGGGGAGTCCAAAACTAGAGGACATAGGTTTAAGGTGAGAGGGAAAAGATATAAAAGGGACTTCAAGGATAACTTTTTCACACAGAGGGTGGTGCATGTATGGAATGAGCTGCCAGAGGAGGTGGTGGAAGCTGGTCCAATTGCAACATTTAAAAGGCATCTAGATGGGTATATGAATAGGAAGGGTTTAGAGGGATATGAGCAAAACGGGGCTAACTTAATTTAGGATATCTGGTCAGCATGGATAAGTTGGACCAAAGTGACTGTTTCCATGCTGTACAACTCAATGACTCGAGTAGCTTGATAAAGCACAGAAGGAAGCCTTTCAGTGCACATTCCTTTGCTGACCCCTTGAAAGTGCTCTGCAGTCTTCATCCGTTGGTATTTATCTAATGTATTTAACATAATAGGACATTCCAAGTCACTTCACAGGATTGAAATTTGACATTCAGCTTTATAGCAAAATAAAATGAGAGCAATTTGCCAAAAGAGGCTATGTTTATAGAATGTCTTAGATTTATATAGATTTATGAATCAAAAGAGAGAGATTTAGGGAAGGAATTCCAAAAGTTAGGGGTATATAATTGAAGACATGGCTACCAATGGTAGATCATTTAAAGTTCTCTCCCTGCTCTTGCTAACAGCCCTGTAATGTTTCCCTTTTCTTTGAATGTCACTGTTGAAGCTGCTTCCATTATTATTTAAGGCTCTTCAAGATCTAGCATAGCTGTTTCACATATAACCAAGTGGCTTGCTTAGCTGTTTCAAAAGTCTTGTTTGTGCCAGCCACATTGGTGTAGTTGTCTTGCAATCATATAATGACCCATAAGGCGAGTTGCAGTGATGGATCATCCCACACAATAACTTGTATTGACAGTGTGAAAAATGGAAGAGAGGAACACTTGGGTGGAATGTCATTCCGCAGCCTAGAATAAATTATTATATTGCATTTTCATCACAGCTGGAGGTGACCTCCTGATTGGAAGCAAAATGCAGAAAGGCTTACGTCACCATGAATTTCAAAAGATGACTTGGTTGTAAATTTTGCTACAACACTTCACACATGTTCTAGCCCAGATCAGGTCACACTGGGCCACTTTAGAATAGATACTTGAAGCAAACTTGATGGCTGAAGTGCTTATTGAAAATGTTCCACTCTGAAAGGCAATCATTTTATGCATCTTGATGTGAGAGAAGGCTTCTATTAAAACTATTAGGGTTTCATCTTGCTGCTGGCAAACTGAGTGGTTTTACAATATAAATACCAATGAGAAGATCCTGTTTTAAAATCCCAAAGGCTCCACACTTACATGAAAATTGCTGCCTGTCTATGAGGTCATAACTGTAACAGAATGAAAACAAAAACTTGCTTTGAATTTAGTATAGATAGCTGCCATCAGTAAAAATAGTCTTGATACTGTCAGGTTATTGTAAATACCCAAGTGATTCAATCATTTTCTTTTCAGAATGTAGAGGTGCCGGTGTTGGACTGGGGTGTACAAGGTCAGAAATCACACGACACCAGGTTATAGTCCAACAGGTTTATTGGAAAGCACAAGCTTTCGGAGCCTCGCTCCTTCTTCAGGTGTTAGTGGGAGAGGTAGTATCAGACACAGAATTTATAAGTAAAAAATCAAAGGGTCACACCACTGATGAGGATGTATTAAACAAATCTAAGATGCTGTTAAATCTTTAATCAGTTAGAATGTTTTAATTGATTAATATGTATATGTAAATTCCCGAATTCCTTTCAGTCACTGTCCTTAGGGAACTAAAGGTTTTATCAGTGTAAAGAAGAGGTGACATTTTAGGTCTGACAATGCATGTTGGGTGTGAGGCCTTGTTTAGAAGCTGTTTGTCTTTTGCTTTGGAGTCAGACTGATTTTATTTCTAAAGTAGGAATTTATAAAATGCCACATTGACTGACTGTCTATAAATTGTGTGCTTTTTGAATAAAATAGAATGTATCTTCAAATACAAATTCACCCCTTACATTCGTGTGTGTGTATGTATGTGTGTGAGTGTGTGTGCACGGGAGAGAGAGTGTGTGTGTGTGTGTGTCGGGGGAAGAGAGAAAGTGTGTGTGTGTGTTTATGAGACAGGATCTGTGTGTGTGTGTGTGTGTGTGTGTGTGTGTGTGTGTGTGTGTGTGT
>NC_063333.1:15729019-15768521 GCF_021869965.1 Rhincodon typus
TGTGTGTGTGTGTGTGTGTGTGTGTGTGTGTGTGTGTGTGTGTGTGTATAGTGTGGTGGGGTCACCTCTAGTGCGACATGAACCGAAGATCCCAGTTGAGGCCGTCCTCATGGATACCAAATTTGGCTATTAGCCTCTGCTCAGTGACTCTGCGTTGTTGTGTATCCTGAAGTCCGCCTTGGAGGATGTTTACCCGAAGATCTGAGGCTGAATGTGCTTGATCAATGTAGTTCAATTTAAGCTTCCCACCAAAGTGGCTGAGCAAACCATTCTGTTGTACATATTTTCCTAACCAAACTGTTCAGAAATGCTGTTACACATCTTTTGAACCAAACAAGTGATTCGGGCACAGAAATGGGCTATTTGGCCCATCTGGTCTGTGCCAATCCAAAGACATCCAGGTCCCCTTTCTAATCCCATCTTCCAGCACACGGCCCACAGCCCTGCCGCTCACAACACTTAAGGTGCAGATCCAGTTACCTTTTGAAAGACTTTAGGGTCTCTGCCTCTGGAGCAGGTGGGACTTGAACCTGAGCCTCTTGGTCCAGAGGTAGGGACATTTCACAGCACTACAAAGATCTCAGAGTCATTCAATTGTATGAAATTACTGGACTGAGGTGATGGCCAACATATTCCAGCTATTGGTGATGCCCTGCCTCAATGAATTTAAAGGGATAGTCAGAAAAGTATTTTTACTGTTGACATGCCCTAAAAGACGCAAGCACTTTGTGCCTGGCAAGCACCTGAAGACAGAAATGCGATAATATGTTTTTTTGATGTTGGTTAAAGGATAAATGTTGGTCTGGACAGAATGGATAACTCTGCCAGTGCTTTTTGAAATAGTGCTATATGACATTATATGTTCTTCAAGGAGGGCTGACTGGGGGTGTTGGTTTAACGTATTATCCAAAAGACAGTTACTCTGACAGTGCAGCATTCCTAGAGCCAGGTTGGATTGAATACACAAGTACAAGAGTGGGACTTGAACCCACAGCCTTCTGAGACCATAGAAATATAGATGGTAGGAACAGAGTCATTGACCCATGCAGCAGGGAAACAGACACTTCAGTCTAATGAGTCCATGCTGACCATGTTTCCAAACTAAACTAGTCCCACATGCTTGCATTTGGCCCATTTCCTTCCAAACCTTTTCTATTCATATACTTATCTAAACATATTTTAAACGTTGCATTGCACCCACATCCACCATTTCTCTGGCAGTTCATTCCACACGCAAACCACTCTCTGTGGAAAAATGTTGCCCCTTATATCTTTTATAAATCTTTCTCCTCTCACCTTAAAAATATGTCCCCTAGCTTTCAACTCACCCACCCTAGGGAAAAGACCTTTGCTATTCACCTTATCTGCCCTTCATGATTTTATAGACCTCAATAAGATCACCCCTCAACCTCTCCTTATAACTCAAACCCTCCATTCCCAATAACATCATTGTAAATCTTTTCTGTGCCCTCTCCAGTTTAATAATAGTCTTCTTATAGCAGGATGACCAGACTGTACACAGTACTCCAAAAGTGGCCTCACCAATGCATCCTCCACACAGCTCACCCTTCCAACCAGTTTTATGTCATCTGCAAATTTTGAGATATTGCATTGGTTCCATCATCTAAATCATTAATATATATTGTGAACAATTGCTGTTACTGAGCTGCTATGTTTTTAAAGTCTAACAATTGTTATGTATTGGAAACACCCAATAAATCAGTCCCTTTTTGATAAATCAGTGGCTGGGAATTGGTTGACGATGGTTCAAAATTGAAATTCATTTATATGACATCTCCCATCCACTATTTCAATGAAGGTCTGAACTAATTTATTTGAAATAAATTATTGCTTATTCGTAGAGGCAATCAGAGGATTGTGATTGGGCAGACTGTCCAAGGAGTATTTTTTAATATCTGTAACTTTCAGAGTGATTCAGGTAGGAAATCAATATCATCTCTTAGGAATTGGAGATACTCATTTGGATCACGTATTGAAACTGATTAGCTAAACCAGAATCAGAGATAGTAGGAACTGCAGATGCTGGAGAATCCGAGACAACAAGGTGCAGGGCTGGATGAACACAGCAGGCCAAGCAGCATCATAGGAGCAGAGAGGCTGACGTTTCGGGCCTAGACCCTTCATCAGAAAAGGGGGAGGGGAAGGGGGTTCCGAAATAAATAGGGAGAGAGTGGGAGGCGGATAGAAGAGGGATAGAGGAGAGGATAGGTGGAGAGGAAACAAACAGGTCGAAGAGGTGGGGATGGAGCCAGTAAAGGTGAGTGTAGGTAGGGAGTTAGGAAGGGGATAGGTCAGTCCAGGGAGGACGGACAGGTCAAGGGGGCGGGATGAGGTTGGTCGGTAGGAGATGGAGGTGCGGCTTGAGGTGGGAGGAGGGGATAGGTGGGAGGAAGAACAGGTTAGGGAGGCAGGGACGAGCTGGACTGGTTTTGGGATGCGGTGGGGGAGGGGAGATTTTGAAACTTGTGAAATCCACATTGATACCATTGGGCTGTCTGTCAGAACATGTGTGTTTCCTTCTTCAACCAATTTTGTCATCAGAGTAATTCCTAGCCTCACTTCATTTGAGTACTTCACTCTCCAGAGCTTGTCCCAAAGGAAGTTATTTTGACTTGAAACGATAGTGTAGCACAGGTGGTATCAGGCCATCTCTCCATTGCACATGGCCCTCAATTCTCGTTTTATTTGTAATGATTGGAAATGGAAAGCTGCAGAGTTGTGTAATGGGGAATCCAACCCGAGATGCCTATTGTGCATTGATGACCAATAGCAAAGTAACCTCGATATCTTTTGCAACCATTGATACTGCCAGCCCAGTGGCCTTTCCTTGCAATGCAGTCCAAAATTCCTGTTAGGTGAACAAGTTCTCCCAAGACCCTTTTAGCTACTCCTAACGTTTGGATCTTCTGGTGCTTTGCCACAGTCAGCATTTTGTCTTGATCAATGTGGTCACTTCTCTTATCGAGTCATCGAGCTATACTGCATGGAAACAGACTCTTCGGTCCAACCTGTCAATGTTGACCAGACATCCTAAATTAATCAAGTCCCATTTGCCAGCATTTTGGCCCATATTCTTCTAAACCTTCTATTCATGTATCCATCCAGATGCCTTTTAAATATTGTATTTGTTCCAGTTTCTACCACTTCCTCTCGCATCTCGTTCCACACACGCACCACCCTCTGTGTGAAAAAGCTGCCCCTTAGATCCCTTTTAAATCTTTCCCCTCTCACCATGAACCTATCCCCTCTAGTTTTGGACTCCCCCCATCCTGGGAAAAAGACCTTGGCTATTCATGCTCCTCATGATTTTATAAACCTCTTTAAGGTCACCCCCTCAGCCTCCAATGCTCTAGTGAAAATAGCCCCAGCCTATCCATGCTTATTGAAATAGTTCACAATTGTTGTTTTGCTTCCTGATTAAAATATTTAGAATCTTTTCTCTAGGTTCGGTTAAGAGTTGCAATCAGTTAGAATTTAAATGCTGCATGACCTATCCAAAGTGAATTTCCTTAGGCAGTGATAGCCTGATAACGTCCAAATTAAATTTCTCATGTTCTCTTTTTGATATGGCTGTTGAGGTAATCATGATAACAGCAATAATAGTTGGTAGAAAGGAGATGGAGAGGACAGACATTTAATTTGCCAAAAGAGACAAAGAGATTAACTCACTAACGGGCGCTGTGCTCCTTCAACAATTATTGCAACCCAGATAGTAGGCGATGTGTTCATTAACCTACTTTTTTTTTGAGCTCTGTACGGCTGAGATCATTTTTCACAACATTGGGAAAGAACGGAGTTGTCAGTGGGATGAGTTTTTACATTCAACTCATTTTTCACAGTTAAACCACTCAATTACTTTTGTTTGATTCTCAGGTCCAGATTTCTTCAAATTCAAAGTTATGGCAAATTATGGCAATTTCCATGATCAACTTGTCAAACTGCATTTAAACTAGAAGTTCCTGTCAGAACATAGAAAACTAGCATAAACAAATGAAAATCAGCATGAACGATCTGGGCTTCAAGCAACCTAGTACAGAACTTAATGTCTTTTCTTAATGTTCCTCTTTATATTAGAAAATTAAAGTTGAAAGCCATCATTTATGCACATTAGGCACAGCTGGATTAAAAATATGCAATCGTGGAAGACTTACAGCTATGAATGTGACTCGTTCTGATGTTGCAGAAATTAATTTACAGAAATAGTGTGGTACTCATCAAGCTCAGGGGAATGTAGAGTCTGGCAGGATTAAGCAGTATAATTGGGCCATATTTAGGGAGACCCATCTTGATGTCAAGGTCATCTTGCCACATCTTATACACGTTTCCCAAGCAGCATGGTGAGATTCCCACTAGAGAATAGTGGGTTCCCAATTGACGATCGGTAAACACCTGGTCAACAATCCAACTCACCATGGGTTGTGATCTTACCAAACTCGCTGTGCAAGCTAGCTATCAGTAAATCTTAACATGGAAACCAGAGTGGGTTCTTGGCAGATTCAACTTGCTGCTTGCTCCAGAAGTCTTTCATGCTGAACACTGGGAACCAATAACTTGGGCACTCTTCATGCGCGCCAACCACAAACACACCATAGCCATGGACATTGACATCTGACATGTGCCAGCTTCTATGAACTATCGAGGTCCATCTCTGATCCACTCAAAGGATGCTTCTACTCCTCAATGCTGCACCTTGGGCTCCACCAGTCACTATCATTGTATAGCTGTAGCAAGGACACAGGGTGACATGGTGGCTCAGTTGTTAGCACTGCTGCCAGGTTCAATTCCACTCTCACATGACTGTCTGTGTGGAGTGTGCATGCTCTCCCTGTGTCTGTGTGGGTTTTCTCCCATTATCCAAAGATGTGCAGGTTAGGTAGATTCGCTATGGGAAATGCAGGGTTACATGGATAGGGTAGGGGTGTGGGTCTGGGTGGGATGCTCTTTGGATGATCTGTGTGGGCTCGATGGACCAAATAGCCTGTTTCCACATGTTAGGGACTCTATGATGCTATGACACTGCAGACTTAGGGACATGCACCCAGCTCAAGGACTGAACCAGGCTGCCTCTCTGGGGCTCTTTGCTTGTTCTCATAGCACTCGCTCACTCTGAGCCTACTTTGATGCTCCCAGCATCCCTGTCTTGCATTGCATTGCCATTTTTGCACATTGCCCCCTCAACCAGAGTTACCTGGACCATATTACTGCTGTATTAACATGCCATTAAGTGAAGACACAAAGCCAGAAAGCTTGCCTTGGCTGTCACCAGGCCTCAGTCCAGTCAAGGGGGACAGCCTTCCTTCTCTCAGGGGATTGTGGGATTGTGGGGAACCAATTTACCCATGTCTATGATATCCTTGGCAAATGTCCAGAACTATGCAGGGCAGCTCCAGACTAGCAGTGCCTGTCCTTGTGCACAATGACCTTTTAAAAATGGCACTGGCACCAGGTATGCAGGTCAGTGCTGGGGTCTCCTCTAAATGGCAACTTGGTTTAACAAGGCCTCCTTCGTTGCTTTGCATTCGCCGCCAAAAATTAAAATGAATTCCTCCAGCAGCCTTATGTGTCAAACTATACCTGCCTGTCTTCAGAATTCATTATCGAGATCCAAACCCGGGCCTTTGATGGGCCTCGTGTCTCCACAGGTTTCTGGGAGGTATGACAATTGAGACCGGGGCGGGGGGCAAATTGTCACATAGTTGAGAAGACTCTGCGGACATGGTGGACGGGACCCAATCCCAGGATCCACACAACCAATGCACCCCCTCCCAGTTTTTCACTAAACTGGAATAAGAGTCATCCCTGCATTCCTGGGCAAGGACAATTACTTAGTGGGCCATGGCACTTCCTTGACTCCCATAAGTCTCTTGGTGTTGTGCCAGCCTCTCAAGAATGTGCGGTCCATGGTTCCTTCGAGAAATTGTGAACCATAGTCTGGATGTCAGAACCTTTTGGTAGCCAACTTCAGAAGATTCTAACCATGCAATCTCTTGACAAGCCATGGCTCCATCCATCCCCATTGGCCCCTTATACTGTCCATGCCGATGTCTCTAACTCCCACCTGCACCCAAATGTTTCCCAAATCCTCCATGCCTGTCTATACCCCCACCCCATGCTCAATGGCCCTTCGTAGTATGCTTCTATTCACAGAATTTCCATTCCCATTCATCGGGTTTAGGCAGTGTACAACGTACACTGTAGTACCAATAGCATGCGTGGAAATGCTTTGAGAAACAGCCCTTCCTAGTTTTCTTTAAAAATAAACAATGTTATTATGACAACACTTAAGTATACATCAATCAGACATTTAAAGTACCACTATTAGAAACTAGAATCACTTGACGCCTGTTTAATCTGTGCAAATAAACATTGAGTTGGTGATAAAATAGATCACAAAGGGAAAAACTACATTTTATACACCTGTTTCAACAAACTAATAGAAATCTGGGCTCTCAGCCAATCCTCATTATGTGTGCTGACTGTGAACTATGCAAGTTGTCGAAGGCCCAATTTAGATTTCCAATTCAACTTTTGTGTCACATCTTTGCTGTTGCCAAATGCCACAGTCTTCAAATGAATACCTTTTGTAGTTAACTTCATTCCAGCTGGAATTTCCACCTTGAGATCAAGAGCATGTGTGGCATGTGGGCTCATAGTTAAGTATTGTGTCTTGCTCTTTAGGTGCAAATATTATCTCATCTCCAACAGATTTACTGAATATCCATCATTTTATGTAGTTGGAAAGATGCTGGCAATGACTGTAAGAACATACAAAGCATATATGTGCAATTCATTTGGCTAATTCCAAAATAGAGTAACTGCAAGCAGTATTGTACCACCTTTTACCATATTGGCATCAAGCTCTCATATTTGTGAGTCTAGTGGAGACAAAGTCCTCAAAATATACAGCTAATATTTCTGTTGGCAGAGACAGAGATTTACATAAAATCACTTGGAATTTACAACATAGAAACAGACCAGTCAGCTGTCAGTGTTTATGCTCCCTAGGAGCCTCCTCAAACTCTCTTCATCAAACCCTGTCAGCATATTGTTCTATTCCTTTCTGTCACATAATTATCTATCTTCGCGTTGAATGCATCTTTAATGTTCACCTCAGCTATTCATTGTGGGAGTGAGTTCAACATTCTAGCCACCCTCTTTGCTAATGAAGTATTTCCTAAATTCCCTATTAAATTTATTTGTAACTATCATACATGTATAACCCTAGTTTGATCTCTCCACAAGTGGAAGCATCTTCCCTAAATATACTTATTAAACCCTGTTAAAATTTTAATGTATTACACCAACTTGCAGCCTTCTCATTTTGAGAGAAAAGAGACCTAACCTCTTCTGTCTTGTTCTGTCATTTATCCCAACAATTATTAGGCTTCTCCCTCGATCTGCACTTTTTTTTTGTTCACTCATGGGACGTGAATGCCTCTGGCTAGGCCAGAGGGCAATTAAGAGTCAACCACATTGCAATGGGTCTGGAGTCACATGTTGGCCAGACCAGGTAAGGACAACAAAATCTAAGGACATAAGTGAACCTGATAGATGTTTCCTGACAATCGACATTGGCTTCATGGTCATCATTAGACTCTTAATTCCACATACTTTATTGAATTCAAATTCTACCATCTGCCATGGCAGCATATAAACCTGGGTCCCCAGAACATGAGCTGAGTTTCTGGATTAATAGTCTAGTGATAATACCATTAGGCCATTGCCTCCACTCTGCACTAATACTGTCTGACCATAGCTAACTTCTCATAGCTGTAATCACTTTCCTTGGGAAAAGACTATCAATTTCCCCCCTGAAAGAGCTGATGCTGAACATTTTCTCAAAAAGGAACGTAAGAAAAGGAAGCAGGAGTGGGCTAGTCATCCCCTCAAGTTTGCTCCAACTAAATCATGGCTGATATTCTACTTCAACATCATTATCCCACAGTACCTCCACATCTCTTGATGTTTTCAACATATAGAAATCTATTGATCACTGCCTTGAATATACTCAATGACTGACCCTCCACAGCCATTGAGTCATAGATTCATAGAACTGTACAGCATGGAAAGAGACCCTTCGATCCAACTCGTCCATGCCAACCAGATATCCAAGATAAATCTAGTCCCATTTGCCAGCATTTGGCCCATATCCCTCGAAACCCTTCCTTTTCATATACCCATCCAGATGCGTCTTAAATGGTGTAATTGTACCAGCCTCCACCACTTTCTCTGGAAGCTCATTCCAAACAAGCACCACCCACTATGTGAAAATGTTGCCCCTTAGGTCCCTTTTAAACCTTTCCCCTCTCACCTTAAACCTGTGTCCTCTAGTTTTTGACACCCCCACCCTGGGGAAAAGACCTTGTCTATTTACCCTATCCATGCCCCTCATGATTTTATAAACTTCTATATGGTCACCCCTCAGCCTCTGATGCTCCAGGGAAAATAGCCCCAGCCTCTTCAGTCTCTCCCTTTAACTCAAACCCTCCAACCCTGGCAACATCCTTGTGAATCTTTTCTGAACCCTTTCAAGTTTCACAACATCCTTCCTATGGCAGAGAGACCAGGATTGCACACAGTATTCCAAAAGTGGCCTAACCAATGTCCTGTACCGTTGCAATATGACCTCCCAACTCCTACAGTCAATGGCAACAATCAAGGCAACAAATGCTTTCTTCACTACCTTGTTTACCTGCGACTCCACTTTCAAGGATCTATGAACCGGCATTCCAAGGTTTCTTTGTTCAGCGACACTCCCAGGACCTTACCTAAATATATTCTACATCTTCATCTTATAGTCTAAGATCATCTCTCACTGTTGTACTGACCATACCATTTATTAAAAGTGCTACTCAACTTGTTTTGCTTCTTCACTGTGAAATCTCACTTGTTTTCCACTATAACATGGACTCTTGCTTTTGTCTTTCTCCCAGCAGCTGCAATGTATTACATCTCTAACTTTTCCCAGTTCTGATCATAAATCTGAAACATTAACTCTGTTTTTCTTGCTGCACACACGCTTCCTGAAGTGAGTTTTATTCCAGGATTTTCTGTTTTTAATTCCCTCTCACTTTGTCTATTCAAAAACTGACCTTGAGTCTTCAGAATGCTTTGTGGACTTTAATATGATCAGCCAACCCAGCCCTGAATTGGGATGGAGCCATGACTTCACAATGAATTGTAGAACTCAACGACAGTGCAGCAAAAGTTCACTAGGCCTGTTCCTCACATGGTGGAACTGTCCTCTGAACTGAGATTGGGCAAACTGTAGCTGTGTTCTCTCGAGTTTCAAAGCCCTGAAAAATATTTAAAAGGACAGAAAGGTTAGATGTAAGTAAGACACGTCCTTTGACTGGCGACTTTAGAAACAGGTGGCACAATTTTAAAGATAAGCGGGATGCCATTTATGACTGAGATGAGTTTTTTTTAAATCAAAAAGTTGTGAACCTTTGGAATTACGTACCCCAGAGGGGTAAGGAGGTTCAGTTTTAGAGTATGTTTATGGATTGATAGATTTGTGATCACCAGTAGCATAAAAGGGTTCTGGTAGGTATGAATAAAAGGCATTGGAGTGTTCAATCGATCATGATTGGATTAAATGACAGAGCAGGCTCAGTGGGCTGAATGGTCTATGCTTGTTCCTATGATTCTAACTACCCTTCCCTGCCCAGTGACAGGGAAAATATGACACTGAATGTGCATACTGCCTGCCAGCCTGTTCCAGACTGCTGGAAGTTACAGTCCCACTGCCGTCAATGTGAGTGCTCCACATTACTGAGCCTTTTTGAGAGTTGTAAGATGACCATATTGGTAGGTCATTGTATGAATGATCAATGCAAAAGACACCAACTGGAAGAAATGGCACTACCACCAATTTCAGTGCCTTTTCTGCAGTTCGCTTAGATGAATTGAGGAGGGCTGGAACGAGACTAATGTGACACACCGATCAGTTGGAATGAACATCCTGTTACTGTACAGCAGATGATAAAACTTGGCAGCCACAGTTGCCCATAAATGAGCACTAATGTTTGGCAGTCTCACTCAAAGACTGTAAGAGTGGTTGTGTGAGAGGGCAGACTTTTGTTGGTGCAGTCATGAACACTCTTTCATTTTAGAATGGTTGCTAAAATATTCCGCTCCTTTTGGGATATTGTCCCTTATCTTAATAATAGATTGTGATAAAGGAAGACAACAGTTTTACATTTGGTAATTATATCTTAAAAGTTAAAGATCAAAACTGCAACTTGTTTCTGTCGATTCACAATGTATATTCTTGTCTGTAAGTGTAATATTGTTTAAGTTAAGAGTAACTTTGTTTCAGAGGTCTTTATGCATTTTGTACCAGTTGGCGCAGGTTGAGAAACTCTGTTTAAGTTACAGTGCCTTGTTTCCTTGTATCTATGCAAGCCTGAACAGTGATCACAATATCATATAACCTTGCTGAAGCAACATGACATACTGTAATGAGATGTCCAAGAGTTGTTAGAAACAAAATCCAGAGGATCAACCATTAAGAATTTAAAAAAGAAACAGTAAGAATACTTTACAACACTTTCAAAAGAAAGATATTCTCTCATCAAGCAGCAGGTGTGGAGGCAGAAGCAGAATTTGCACTTCAGATCGTTAACAGCTTTTGCAACTCTGTTTTGTTCTTCAAATGGATTGCTGAGTTTGACCAGCATTTTCTGTTTTTATTGCAGTAAATAATGTTTATGGTGGAAATGCCTGAATGGAATGGTTTTATTTCTATCCTTTGTCCTCAAGGCTTTAAAGAAACGACTATTCCTCAACCTATAGAACAGTTGGCTATAGAACAACCTATAGAACAATTCCTCAGTTTTTCACACAGCAAGGCAGAGATAATATGAGAACAGGTAACCAGACAATCAGACTCATAGAGTCATACAGATGTACAGCACAGAAACAGACCCTTCGGTTTAACTGGTCCATGCCGATCAGATATTCTAAATTAATCTAGTCCCATTTGCCAGCATTTGGCCCATATCCCTCTAAACCCTTCCTATTAATGTATCCATCCAGATAACTTTTAAATGTTGTAATTATACCACCCTCCACCACTTCTTCTGGCAGCTCATTCCAAACACGCACCACCCTCTGCGGGAAAGAGTTGCCCCTTAGGTCCCTTTTAAATCTCTCCCCTCTCACCTTAAACCTATGCCCTCTAGTTTTGGACTTCCCCACCCTGGGAAAAAGACCTTCTCTATTTACCTTATCCATGCTCCTCATGACTTTATATCCTCCATAAGGTCACCCCTCAGCCTCCAACACTCCAGCCTATTCACCCTCTCCCTTTAGCTCAAACCCTCCAACCCTGGCAACATCCTTGTAAAAACCAAAAGAATTGCAGATGCTGTAAATCAGGAACAGAAACAGAAGTTGCTGGAAAAGCTCAGCAGGTCTGGCAGCATCTGTAAAGAAAAAAATCAGAGTTAATGTTTTGGGTCCGGTGACCCTTCCTCAGAACATCCTTGTACATGTTTTCTGAACTCTTTCAAGTTTCACAACATCCTTCGTATAGGAGGGAGACTACAATTGAATGCAATATTCCAATAGCTGCCTAACCAATGTCCTGTACAGCTGCCACATGACCTCCCAACTCCTGTGTTAAATGCACTGACCAATAAATGCAAGCATACCAAGTACCTTCTTCACTTCCTATCTACCCCACTTTTCATGAACTATGAACCTGCACTTCAAGGTCTCTTTGTTCAGCAACACTCCCCAGGACCTTGCCATTAAGTGTATAAGTCCTGGCCTGATTTGCTTTTCCAAAATGCAGCAGATCCCATTTATCTAAATTAAACTCCGTCTGCCACTCCTTGGCCCATTGGCCCATCTGATCAAGGTTCCATTGAACTCTGAGGTAACCTTCTTTGCTGTCCACTACACCTCCAATTTTTGTGTCATCTCCAAACTTACTAACTGTACCTCCTATGTTCACATCCAAATCACTTATATAAATGATGAAAAGCAGCGGACCCAGCACCAATCCTTGCGGCACATCACTGGTCACAGGCCTTCAATCTGAAAAGCAGCCCTCCACCACCCACCCGCTGTCTTCTACCTTTAAGCCAGTTCTGTATCCAAATAGTTATTCTCTCTGTATTTCATGTGATTTAACCTTGCTAACCAATCTACCATGAGGAACTCGTTCAAATGCCTGACTGAAGTCCATATAGATCACATCCAGTGCTCTGCCATCATCAATCCTCTTCATTACTTCTTCAAAAAACTCAATCAAGTTAGTGAGGCACAATTTCCCACGGACAAAGCCATGTTGAGTATCCATAATCAGTCCTTGCTTTTCCAAATACATGTAAATCCTGCCCCTCAGGATTCCCTCCAACAACTTGCCCGCCACCGATGCCAGACTCACCAGTCTATAGTTCCCTGGCTTTTCCTTAGCACCTTTCTTAAATGGTGGCACCATGTTAGCCAACCTCCAGTCTCCCGGCACCTCACACATGGCTATTGATGATACAAATATCTCAGCAAGTGGCCCAGCAATGACTTCTCTAGCTTCCCACAGAGTTCTAGGGTACACTTGATCAGATCCTGGGGATTTATCCACCTTTATGCATTTTAAGCCATCCAGCACCTCCTCCTCTGTAATAGGGACATTTTTCAAGATGTCTCTATTTATTTCCCCATGTTCTATATCTTCCATATCCTTCTCCACAGTAAATGCTAATGACAAATACGCATTTAGTACCTCCCCCATTTCCTGTGGCTCCACACACAGGTGGCCTTGCTGATTTTTAAGGGGTCCTATTGTCTCCCTAGTTACTCTTTTAGTCCTTAATGTTTTTTATAAAATCCCTTTGGATTCTCCTTAACCCTATTTGCCAAAGTTATCTCTCGTCTCCTTTTTGCCATCCTGATTTCCCTCTTAAGTATACTCCTACTACCTTAATAGTCTTCTAAAGATTCACTTGATCTCTGCTGTCTATACCTGACATACGCTTCATTCTTATTCTTGACCAAAACCTCATTTTCTCTAGTCATCCAGCATTTCCTACACCTACCAGCCTTGCCCTAACAGGAACACACTGTCTCTGGACATTTTCCAGCTGTCCGTTTACCTGCAAACATCCAACCCACCAATCAACATTTGAAAGTTCTTGCCTAATCCGTCAAAATTGGCCTTCCTCCAATTTACAACTTTAACTTTTAGATCCGGTCTTTCCTTTTCCATCGCTATTTAAAAGTAATAGAATTATGGTCGCTGGCCCCAAAGTGTTCCCCCACTGTGACCTGTCCTGCCTTATTTGCCAAGAGTAAGTCATGTTTTGCACCTCCTGCAATAGACATATCCATATACTGAATGAGAAAATTTTCTTGTATACACTGAACAAATTCCTCTCCATGCAACCCCTTAACACTATGGGAGTCCAAGTCTATGTTTGGAAAGTCAAAATTCTCCACCATAACCATCCTATTATTCTTTCAGATAACTGAGATCTCCTTACAAATTTGTTTCTCAATTTCCCTCTGACTACTGGGGGGTCTATAGCACAATCCCAACAAGGTGATCATCCCAATCTTAATTCTCAGTTCCACCTAAATAACTTCCCTGGACTTATTCCTAGCAATATCCTCCCTAAGTACAGCCATAATGGAGCTGGGACTGTTGATGAATAAATCTTTAAATTTGTCACATTCTACATTTTAGATAACGTTTTGGCTGAATGTGGATTACAATTTCTGTTTCTAAATTAATATAAGTGCAATTCTCTTTATTTTGTACTTTTATTTATTGAAATAATCTCGTTTTAATTATTCTTTCATAGTAAGTGGGAGTCACTGGCTTGGCCAGCATATATTGTTCATCCCTTAATGCTCTTCAGAAGACGTTGGAGGGCTGTTATTTTAAACCAATACAGTCCATGTAATGTCAGTACATCCACAGTGCTGTTAAGGAGGGAGTTCCAGGATTTTGTTGTAGCAACACAGAAAGAATGGTAGTATAGTTTCAAGTGAGGACGGTGTACAACTTGGAGGGGAGCTTGCAGATCGTAGCATTGTCTTGTGTTTGCTGCCATTGTCCTTCCAGATGGTAGAGATTATGGGTTTGGAAGGTGCTGTTGAGGGAGCCCTGCTGTGCTTTTATAGTGCTTTTTGTAGATGGTACTGTCCTGGGTGAGGTTGAGTTTTTTGAGTGTTGTAGGAGCTATGCTGATCCTGGTAAGTGGGAAGTATTCCATCACACTCTTGACTTGTGCCTTGTAGCTGGTTGACAGGATTTAAGAGTTGAGAGGTGAGTTATTTGCCACAAAATTTCCAGCCTCTGACCTGTTCTTGCCACCACAGTATTCATAGGGATGGCCCTGTTCAGTTTCTCAGTGGTTAACCCTAGGGCTACATGGCCCCACCATCTCAACCTTTTCCCTTGCTTGAGACATGATAACCATCAGTTAAGTCTCTCTAATGCCATGATGTGGAGGTGCTGGTGTTGGACTGGGGTGGACAAGGTCAGAAATCACACGACACCAGGTTATCGTCCAACAGACACATTTATAATCCAACAGGTTTATTTAAAATCACAAGCTTTTGGAGCCTCAGTCTCCGAAAGCTTACGTTTTCAAATAAAGCTGTTGGACCATAACCTGGTGTCGTGCAATTTCTGCTCCTCTCTCTGGGCCGTTGGTGACTTTCACTTTCATGTATTAAGCTAGCAGTGATCAAAACCTCAAATAATGATAAAATAAATCAGCTGATATAAAAGCAAAACTAAAATAAATGAACTTGACATTTGTGATTCATTGCACCTAAGGTCCAAGCTTGGGTCCATTTTTTGAGAGTATAATGAAAATTAAACCTAAAACTTTTCTGATAAAATCAGTCTCATCAATCTATTTATGAAGTCACATATCTCAAATCCTGAGAAGATCAATGTGGCTAATGTATTAATGATTAACAATTATATAATAATTCATACTAAAAATGTAATTAGCTACTTATTGAAGATGATGGCATCATTTAGCAGTTCCCTGCTGCTTTGACAAGACCCTTCATCAACTCACACCCATAACTTAATAACTTAGAAAGCCTTGAAATCTCTTTCAAGTAAGAACGGTAAGGTAAACTGTGAGCCCAATGTGTAGTTTTTGCTTCTGTTCCTACTTTGCCTATGTAAACGATGTCAGTACTTCCATCTGTGATATTGTCAGTCCCAACTGGATTTGTTGCAGAGCCATCTGTGTGATAGGTTGCATTCCAGTCAAAAAGCTCGCAGTGGCTTGGTGCCCCTTTATTTGGCTGAACAAGGTGAACATGGATTGAAAAGAGATGAGGGATATGTGACTGAACTCCAAATATGCTAGTCAAGTTTGCGGGGAGAATTTCCGAGCCCATCCATGTTAATTGGTGGGCACTTAAAATGCCATTGGGTTACTTACCCAGTGGAAAGCTGCTCACTGTCCATGAATTTTCCTTATGCTTCTGGGCAGAGTGTTAAAGTCCCTTACCCGATGCTGGTGATGTCTCCACTGCCTTCAAGCCATCACTGTAGTTTTTAACTTCAGTCTGAGTGGCAAACCCACTTGAGTTTCTCCTAATAGTTGTTGGCCAGTTGTGATTTTTCTTGGGGGAATTGAAAAGAGGTTGCAAAAGTTATTGTGGTTGGTTGGCTCACCGAGCTGGTTCATTGTCCCACAGACATTTCATTACCCTGCTGCCTCTGATGGGGCTTCATTGGAGGCTGCACTGATGATGTTACCCAGCAGGGTAATGAAACATCTGCGGAACAACAAACCAACTCGGCGAGCCAACCAACCACAACATCCACAACCCGAGCTACAAATCTACTCTAAAACCTTAGTAGCAAAAGTTAACTTTATACTTCCCTGACCGGGGCCAGGGACTGATTATTGTTCCCACACTCTACATCAACGTAACCTCAATTCGGGAAATTTCATCCTGTAACCTCAGGACAATGTTTGTTGTTTTGGTCCAAGTTACCAAAAACTTTTGTAGAACGTACAGCATTGTGGGCAGACCTCATCTGACCATTCTGATTAAAATTATTAACTTCTATGACAGTCTACTTGCATCTACCCTATTTGCAGCAACTGAATGGTCGACAATGTGGGCATAGTGATACAAGACTAAATGCAAGATAATTGAAAAGCAAGTGACTTTATTCATTGACATTACACATTGCGCAGTGCACTACCACAGTTAATATTTGAAGCAGAGATACTGTCAACATTTAAAGATAGTGGATAGGTAATTGAAGGGGTATTAGCATGAGGCTCTGGCAAAAGTTAAATGAGCTGAGAAGTTAACTCTGTGTTCCTGTTTCTCCATGAATGCTGCCTAACCTGTTGTGCATTTCCACCATCATCTGTGTTTGCTTTGGATTTTCAGCATTTGCTTTATTTTGAGTCATGAAGGGTCAAAGAATAAAATTGAGTCATTGTTTTAGAACTACAACCAAAATAGAGGATGAACACTGTCATGGACTGCTTAAACCGACATCCTGATCCTATGTTATAATGTTCAAAATAAACAGCATTTGTTGGAACATTGCAACAACCTATTTAACATCTTGAGTCTGTTCTGTTTTTTAGTATCATGGCTGATCTGTGACCTAACTCCTTGCATCTGCCTTTGCAACATATGCCTTAACGCATCTGGATTAAAAAGTTTACTAATCTCAGACTTAAATGATACAATTGACCGCAGGTAAATTTCCGCTTACAGAAGGGAGTTCTGTAAAAATGCAGAAGCTATTTCTTTCCACTTTATCTGTTCCCCCAATGGCTTGTTAAGGTTCAATCAACTCACCCTCTAGCTTTCTAAATCCTAGGAGTGCACCCCTAGATTGTACAGTTGCATTTTATAACTTAACCTTTGGAGTTCAGGTATCATTCTGATACGCCAGGTATCATACTGATAAATCTACATTGTTCTCCTTCATTTTCTTACAACTGCAAGGTGTCATTACTGCTCACAATACTCCAAGTCCATAAGACCAGAAGTAACAGGAGCATAATTAGGCCATTCGGTCCATCACGTCTTCTCCACATGGCATGGCATGGCAGATATGTTTCTCAACCCCATTCTCCTGCTTCCTCCCCATAACCCTTGATTCCATCCCTAATCAAGAACCCATCTATCCCTGTCTTAAAAACACTCAATGACATGTCCCCCACAGCTTTCTGTGGCAATGAATTCCACAGAGTCACCACCCTCTGACTGAAGAAATTCCTCCTCATCCCAGTTGTAAAGTGTCGTCTCTTCATTCTGAGGCTGTTCCCTCAGGTCCTAGTCTCTCCCACTAATGGAAACATTTTCTCCACGTCCACTCTATCCAGCCTCTCAGTATTCTGTAAGTTTCAGTGAGATCCCCCCTCATCCTTCTCAACTCCATCGAGTCCAGACCCAGAGTTCTCAACTACTCCTCATATGACAAGCCCTTCACTCCAGGGATGATTCTTTTGGAATTCAGAAGATTGAGGGGGGATCTTATAGAAACATATAAAATTATGAAGGGAATAGATAAGATAGAAGTAGAGAGGATGTTTCCACTGGCAGGTGAAACTAGGACAAGAGGGCATAGCCTCAAGATTAGAGGGAGCAGATTTAGGACTGAATTGAGAAGGAACTTCTTCACCCAGAGGGTTGTTAATCTATGGAATTCCTTGCCCAGTGGAGTAGTTGACGCTACTTCAGTAAACGTTTTTAAAGATAAGGTAGATATTTTTTTGAACAATAAAGGAATTAAGGGATACGGTGAGAACGCGGTTAAGTGGATCTGAGTCCATGAAAAGATCATGATCTTATTGAATGGCAGAGCAGGTTCGAAGGGCCGGACAGCCTACTCCTGTTCCTAGCTCTTATGTTCTTTGTTCTTGAACCTCCTGTGAACCTGTCCAAGGCCAGCTCATCCTTCCTTAGATCTGGTATAATCAGATATGTCCTGTCTTCTAATTTTTGCACATTGCTGTGCAATTCGTCAGAGTTTCAGTGCTCCTGTACTACTTTTCTTTTTACTGAGCATAAAACAAAACTCCCCATCACACTGATTTTGTTTTGGAGTGAAATGGGAAAGGTGATGCAATTTAATTGCATTCTTTTCTTTTGTTTCCTATCAGTTTTTAACACAGTCTGCTCCTGTCGTCTGTGCACAATTGATTTCTGGTACAGTCCCAAGGAATATTTATTTTAAAATTACCTGCTCTACAGGATTAATTGAAGCCGGTAGCTCTGAGAGCATCTTGGAATGGAAATAAACAAACTGCAAATGGTGTAGATCTGAAATGAAATCAGAAAATGTTGCAACTACACTGCAGGGCAATCAGTTAGTGAATGGAGAAAAGACAGTTTCATGTTTTTAGGTGCGAACTCTGTGATGGCTGACAAAGGGCTCCAACCTAGTTGTTGCTTTATCTTCAGATTCTGACAGAACTACTATGTGTTTTCAGAAATCTTTTTGTGTTTTGCTTTCAACTGTGATGACGAGATTGCAAACCTGTAAATTAGCACATATGCGCTGTCACTCTGTTGCAACTTGAAGTGAAGATGAGTGACTAATCATCCTGTCACACCAACGTGGCCAAGAGATCTTGATGTTTTTTTTTAAAATGAATATACCAATCCCTTGATACATTTACATGGACATGCCAGATAACTGAGAATTGCAAGAAATAGAGTAAAGAAGCATGACATGATATGGAGGTAAGATCTTATCCAAATCTCATTTAAAATTGTCCAACTGGGTGGCACGGTGGCTCAGTGGTTAGCACTGCTGCCTCACAGCACCGGAGACCCTGGTTCGATTCCAGCCTCGGGCAACTATCTGTATGGAGTTTGCACGTTCTCCCTGTGTCTGCGGGGGTTTCCTCCCACAGTCCAAAGATGTGCAGGTTAGGTGGATTGGCCATGCTAAATTGCCTGTAGTTTTCAGGGATGTGTTGATTAGGTGGGTTATAGGGGGATGGGTTTGGGTGGGATGCTGCAAGGGTCAGTGTGGACTTGTTGGGCCAAAGATCCTGTTTCCACACTGTAGGGATTCTATGATTGGAACCCAAAATACTAATTTCATTGATGAATTTGTACAGTTCAGTGGATTTAAGTGAGTAAATTAGGCTGAATGATGGATTGGTTACCTCTGGAGTTGCACTTTATTCCTCAACTCCATTTCTGTAGAGTGTCAGCATTCCTTTGTCCAAACTGGAACATTAAATTAAGAATAAATCTTCAGCAGATAACAAGACTCCTGCTGAATGGATAGATGTAAAATAAAACCTCATGTGGTGGAAATGTCCTTTGACTTCTTTCTTCTTGCTGCTTTTTGGCAAGAATTTCTGTTGCTGAAACTCAATCTGCATTACTGTGCTGGTGGGAGAAACGTTTTTCCATAATTCTTCCTTTCTTAAATAATTTATGCGTATGAGAGTTTATATTGGCACCACATTTAAATAAGTCAATACAAATGAAAGGCATTGTACAGGCTGATAGCACTAACCTCTACCTGCACAATATATTTATTTGCTGTGATATACCAAACTTAATTAATAAGATACACTGAGCTAATGAGCTTACCAAGCAGGTGGTGGTATATTGGGAAAGTCAACAGGGAGCACAAAGGAAAAGAGAGGTTTTGAACGAGTTTTAATGGCAGGCGGAGTAATAGCATTGAAAAAGATTGAAGGAGAGTCTGTTGTCCATAGATGTTTTTAATTCATAGAAGATCCTTGTCATTGAAATGAATTGTTGTGTTATTGTCAAATGCAGAAACTACGTATATGTCTCTGTACAGAAACATGCAAATTTGAAAGACAAACAGAACAACTGCAGATCAGTACCAGGATAGCTTTACCAGGCCTAATTTTACATTTTTTTGCCTAAGTCCGAGTTGTGTCTGGTTTTTGGGAAGGTGTTTTAGCCAAAATGCCCATTGGGTTGCCTCACCAAATCTTACCAAAGTCACTTCATTTGTACTTAACCCATCACTACAGCGTCCATCATGTCTAATCATCTTATCACATGCTATTCCCAGAACAACTCCCCACTAAAGCGGAAAGCCACTGAAAGAGGCTGGCATCCCTTGCACCTGCACACCTTTGAAAAGCCACTGTGCATCCAGATGAGTGTTGGTAATCTGTATTGCCCCCAATGACAAATTCATGGCGCTGTTCTGAACAAGAACAGGGAGTCTTGCCCTGTCCATGCAGCCAATTGGACAGCATAGACTATGATTGATCAAATATAGAAGGCATTGTATTAGCAGTCCAGAGACAAGGCTCCTTCTGTTAGGCAACCATCACAGGCTGGGCAGAAAAACCTGAGATAGAATCAGTAAACAAAGCATGTGAATAAGTGATTTTGCTATCTATGTATGAATGAGAACAATATTTGACAACTCTTCTCTGTGAAGGATATCTCGGTAAAACTTGGAAATGATCACACTTCTCCGAACTCATCTTGTGTACCTTAATATGAAACTTCAAATTGGATCAGTGCTGTCATTTCCAGGTTTCACTGGCTTTTTTCATTGGTTTCCAGTCTACATTTGCACGTTTTGACATCATTTTTCAAAATGGTTATGCCATGTATAGTTTCAATACCACCCTTAATTTTCCACAGAGTACCTGCATCCAGATCCCCAGATTCTGCATTTAAATATCAATCCTTTACAGTGCGTCCCTCCCTCCAGATATTCCTCCCTTGATCACAGAGCTTTCACTTGTCTAGGTGCTGGATCTGGAACTCTCCTTCAACCTTTTTCAACGCTATTACTCCGCCTGCCATTAAAACTCGTTCAAAACCTCTCTTTTCCTTTGTGCTCCCTGTTGACTTTCCCAATATACCACCACCTGCTTGGTAAGCTCATTAGCTCAGTGTATCTTATTAATTAAGTTTGGTATATCACAGCAAATTGTTGTTGCTATAGGAACAAGGCCTCTCATTTCCCATTTTCTTCCAAATCATCATCATCAGCATTGGTTTTGACAGATACAAATCAGCTTTATATGATCCGGCCATTGTGTATGTCAGTCCAAATCATAGGAGATTCCCTTCATGAGTTGCATTTCCTTTTCTTATTTATCCTTCCCCTGTAGTACATTTTTCTCAGACATTACTGGGTGTCACAGACCAGCCAGAGTGAAATGCTTGTCAGCTTCAAGATAGAGCAGCTCCCTCCCATTCAAGTCCAAATTTTGGAGGAGGAAAGCAATTCTGTATCAAAATATTCTCTAAATAGCTGATCATTTCTTTTTACTGCAGCAGCAGTCATCTCCATTTCATTCTATTCCATCTATGTAAATCTTCACATGAAGTGAATCGCATTGTCAGCTATGAATGTGTAACTCAAAAAACTGATCAAGCCATTCCCATTCCACCCAGTTCCACATCTCTTTCATGTTTTGTTGGTGGATAATTGTGATCTCCCTGAGTTTTCCTGATATTGCTCAGAGATTTGAAGGATCTCTGAATGACAATGAATTCTGAAATTTCTATCAACTCCCAGGTCCACAGAGCAAGACAAACCGTTCAAACCTAATAGTGGTTTATCGTTGGTTTCAGTGGCACAATGAAACTTCAAGTAGTCAGTTTTTGTCCGTATCTGCATTTGTCACTGAAGGATAAAACGTGATGACAAAGCTAGAGAGCAAAGAAATTGCTCCAAGACTACGGGAAGGATAAAAGCAAATAATGAGAAGATAATAAAAATTGGATTAATGGCAGACAAATAGTTTTGAGTAAAATTTCTGAATGTTTTTGAATCCAATGTAGTGAATGCAGAAGCAAAATATTTAATTATTATATCCACCACTTCTTTATTATCTGCTATTAACTCCCTAGTAGTCCAGCCTCTGGATTTCTAGTCCTATGACATTACCTTACACCATCATCTCCTGCCAGTGAGAGAGGAGTTTAAATTAGGGGGGCTTTTGAGAAAAATGTTTCTTCTGTTAGGAAGACCAGTAATTAGAGATTACAAATTGAGGATAATAGGTGGAAAATCAATCAGGAAAAAGAATTTTTTTAATGCAATGCATTGTTATGATCTGAAAGATTAGGCAAGCAGATTCCATACAAACTTTCAAATAGGAATTTGTAAATATAGTTAAAGAGAGGAAGAAACTTCAGGACTATTGGGAAACAGTAGCAGATTGGCCCCAATTAGACAATTCCGTCAAGGATCTGAGAACAGCACAATAGACATCCTTCAGTGTTTTATGATTCTATTCTCATTAGAAAATACCTGAGCCATCATGAGGTCATTTATATGTCCAATGGAGTAGTAGATGCCACAAAAAGCTTGTGTATGTGGCAGAGAAAGATGTGGGCTCCAAACTACGTTTGTTTCTGTCTCTGTACATACTTAACAGATCAAGGAGCTGTGACCAGTGTCTTTCATAAAAAGAGATGAGCGAGTCTGTGGTGTTGACTACTTAAATAAGAAAGAGATTTCTTGAAAGCTGGAGAGAATGCTGTTAAAAGTGATGATTGAAAGATCAAAAAGCTGTTGGAACTTGCAAATCAAAGCTTGCTTTGATGGAACAGAACATTCTTTCACCATCCACTCCTGCTATTATCAATTATTTCAATTGCCCAGCACCAAGTAATTTATGTAAAATATTAGGCAGTAGCAATGCTATCATGCTCTCTCCGTCATTAATATTTCTGGCAGCTTTTCATCGTGCTAGTTAGTTTCAAAGAGCGGGTCAGATGCAAGTAGGGATGGTTAGTAGAGGTTTTGTGAGAAACTACAAGACGATGAATTTCCTACCGGCCTTGAAATAGATCAGCAGTTGCTCAATATTCATTGGTCAAGTTGCTGGCAGAAGATGCTCCAGATTTACAAGAATATGTTTTCCTTTTACATTCACTGCACTCAATATTCTCTTTTATTGTTCCTGTTGTTCATATTAAGCTTCTTCACAATTTAAAACATATCGGTGTAACCCTGGATGGAAAATTGCAAGGCTGCAGGGACCAGTCATAATGCAGTCAACATGGGCAGACTGAAAATAATGCAAAATGTAAGATGACACCAGCAACACAGAATAGTCTTGCAATTTTTTCTTTAATTCTTTCATGGGACCTCGGCGTTGTTGGCAATTTCCAATGAGAGATAGTAGGAACTGCAGATGCTGGAAAATCTGAGACAACAAGGTGCAGAGCTGGATGAACACACCTCCCCCTACCGCATCCCAAAACCAGCCCAGCTCGTCCCCGCCTCCCTAACCTGTTCTTCCTCCCACCTATCCCCTCCTCCCACCTCAAGCCACACCCCCATTTCCTACCTACTAACCTCATCCAGCCCCCTTGACCTGTCCGTCCTCCCTTGACTGACCTATCTCCTCCCTACCTCCCCACCTACACTCACCTTTACTGAATTCATTTCCAATCCCTACTTGCCCCTGAACTGAGAGCAGTTGAGAGTCAACCAAATCGCAGTAGGTCTGGAGTCACATAGCAACTAGAAAAGGCCCCTTGAACCTGTTCTACCATTCAGTGAGATCAAGGCTGATTAGTGGCCTAACTCCACATACCTGCCTTTGGCCCACATCCCTTCATACTCTTGCTTAACAAAAATTTATATCAGATTTAAAGCTAACTTGGATCCTGCATTGACAGCTGTTTATGGAAGAGAGTTCCAAACATCTCCCATGCTTTTTGAGTAGATGTAGGCCAGATCGGGTAAGGATGGCAGATTTCCTTCACTGAAGGACTAAATTGCTTTTTACAAGAATCGGTGATAATTTTGTGGTCACCTTCATTGACACTAGCTTTCAGTTTCCATTTGATTGATTCATTTTATTTACCAACAGCTGATGGGAACTGAACCCACTTTGCCAGAATGTCAGTCTGGGCCCATGGACCAGGAGTTTAGTGTAATTATACCTACCCCACCATCTCCCCAAATAAATGCTTATGAGTTTACATGGGTGTTCAGTTCACAAGAGGAAACAATATTGTGCTTTATTTTTGAAACAAGATGCCTGACACACTGTTCAAACCAAAACAAAGATTACAAAAAGCCACATAAGTAGTATTTCTGTTTGCATGGTATCGAATGCATATTATCCCGATGGAGACAGGCTTACCGACCCAAACCTATACAGCTTCAGCAAAAGTTAACACAAGTGAATGTTCGGGGATTTCAGAGTACTGAAGTGTTTCTGCCTGCTTGATGACAAGATGATAAAGACGATTATGAATGTTGCAGGTTGAAATGTGCTCCTGTCATTTTCAGGATGCAGCTCAGAAGCAGTCATCGTGTTAAGCTTGTTTAGCTTGTGTAGCAAACCGTAAGACCATAAGATGGAGAAGTATAAGTAGGCCATTCAGCCTGTCAAGTCTGCTCCATCATTCAATGAGACCATTGCTGATTTGATAATCCTCCACTCCACTTTCCTGCATTTTCCCTATAGTCCTTGATTCCCTTCCTATTTAAAAACCTGCCTATCTTAATCTTGACTATTCTTAATAATCCAACGTCTGCATCTCTCAGCAGTAAAGAAGTCCATAGATTCACTATCTCCTAGGAGAAGAGATTCCTCCTCATCTCCGTGTTAATGGATAGTCCCTTACTCTCACATTGTCAGACTTCCCCAAAAAAGGAAACAACCTCTCTGCAAATAAACTGTTAACCCATTAAGAAACTTGTATGTTTCAATAAGTTCACCTTTCCTCTATATGTGGCATTGGCCTAGTGAACCTTCTCTGCACTGCCTCCAATGCCAGTATATCTTTCCTTAAACAGGGAGGCAAAACTGTTCGGAGTTTTCCAGCTGGGGTCTGTCTAGTGTATTGTATAGTTTTAGTAAGAAGTCCTGGTTTTCTACTCCATTCTGTTTAAAATAAAGGCCAACATTCCATTTGCCTTCCCTGTTACCTTTGTGTTTGTTGAGTATGGTGACAAAGTTATGTTTGAACATTGGTATGCATAGCAGTTCAGTCAAATATGACAAATCCTAATCGCTATGGACAGATCAGCACAAGCAAAATACTGTGGACTCTGGAAATCTTAAAAGTACTTAGTAGGTCGTGCAAAGCCCATGATTAAAAGAACATGAATTACTATTTCAGGTTGATACCCTTTCAACTGGATTAGAAAAATAATTAGAGAAATTAACCAATTTGAATCAAGTATTGGGGGGGTGGGGGTGTGGTGGTGGTGATAACAAAGTGTAGAGCTGGATGAACACAGCAGGCCAAGCAGTATTGGAGAGCAGGAAAGCTGACGTTTCGGGTCTGGACCCTTCTTCATCATTTCTTGCATCTGTGGTCCCTATTCAGGTTGGCTGATCACTCACCAACAGAGTCTGCCATGGGACTTTGACTCCATTTTCCACACCAAAATGCCATAGAGTCATAGAGATATGTAGCATGGAAACAGGCCCTTCGCTTCAACTCGTCCATGCCGACCAGATATCCTAAATAAATATAGTCCCATCTGCCAACATTTGGCCATATCCCTCTAAAACCTTCCTATTCATGTACCCATCCAGATGCCTTTTAAATGGTGTAATTGTACCAGTCTCCACCACTTCCTCTGGCAGCTGATTCCAAACATGCACACACTCTGCCCCTTAAGTCCCTTTTAAATCTTTCCCCTCTCATGTTAAACTTATGTCCTCTGGTTTTGGACTCTCCCACCCTTGGCTATTTACCCTATCCACGCCCCTCATGATTTTATAAACCTTCATAACATCCCCCCTCAGCCTCCGATGTTCCAGGGAAAATAGCCTCAGTCTTTTCAGCCTCTCCGTAAAACTCAAACCCTGGCAACATCCTTGTAAATGTTTTCTGAACCCTTTCAAGTTTCACAACATCCTTCCTATAGCAGGGAGACCTGAATTGAATGCAGTATTCCAATAGCGGCCTAACAATTATCCTGTACAGCTGCAGTAGATCCAGCACTGATCCTTGTGGCACACTGCTGGTCATGGGCCTCCAGTCTGAAAAGCAACCCTCCACCACCACCCTCTGTCTTCTACCTTTCAGCCAGTTCTGTATCCAAGTAGCGTGTTCTCCCTCTATTCCATCTTCAACCTAACTTGCTCCTGTAAAGCAAAGCGGTTCTGAGCTTGTGCGACAAATGTTTCTTTGTCCATTGGTTGACATAGAGAGAGAGAAACTGGGGTATTTTTCCTCTTTTTCTTAATATGGAGGGATTCAAAGTGTTTTACTGATCATCAGGCATTGGGTCAAACATTGAGATCTCCATATTGGAGTTACTTTGCTACCATCAGCAAACCATTGAAAATCAATACGCTGCAATCAGCATTAAAATCACACTGCAGCAGTGTCAGCAATGAATCAGGTGTAGCCTGTTTAGGTCCACTCAGGAGGCCCTTTCTCAATCACAGCCTGACCTCAGAAGAGCACCACTTCCATCAATGTGACAACATTTGTTTGTCTAACTGAGATTTCCATTTAAATTTCACATCTCAGAATCCTTATCACCTGTGGAAACATTCATGCACTCTTTGGCCTGCATTTGATTCCTGATCTTAGGGGTAAAAGATGACTATCTACTCCAACGCATAGAGTAAACTTTCTAGATACAAGCTATCTTTCCTACACGAGGAGAGGCAATGGCTTGGTGTATTGTCACTAGGCAGTAATGAAGGGACCCTGGTAATGATCTGAAGACCTGGGTTCAAATTTTGCAATGGCAGATGGTGGAATTTGAATTCAACAAGCAATCTGAAATTAAGGGTCTAATGATAACCATGAAACTTTTGTTGATTATCGGAAAACCCCATCTGGTTCACTCATGCCTGTTAGGGAAGTAATCTCCCATCCTTATCTAGTCTGGCCTACATGTGACTCCAGTCCCACAGCAATGTGATTGACTCTTAAGTGCCCTCAGGGAAATTAGGAATAGGCAATAAGTGCTGGCCTAGCCAGCGATGGCCACATCCCACGGATTACAAAAAAATGTACAATTCAGTATGTTTAGGATCTGTTATGTTCCCTACCTACAGAACTTCTTTTTTTGCATGAGCGAATCATTTTGACTTTACTGTCAGGATTGTACACATTCGTTGCACTTGGGCATCAATCCCCAGCAACAGTACAGAAGCATTTCTTAGCGCATCTCCAATTCATATTGATTATGGTAGACAGTGTAGTACAATCACGTATGACATGATTACTTTCTGCAGGCATCACATATTGTTGGGTTGGAGCTGACATGAGTGGATGGATGGCTGGTTTTCTGAAGGAGGAATTGACTGGCCCCTAAGGGATGATTGCTGATGACCCCAAAAAATTATGTAGAGTTAAAAGAAACTACTTAATTTCAACAGCTCAACTAAAAGAATGCCCAGTGCACCTGTAACAGTAGGAAAGCCAGCAGACCATGGCTGGGATTGGTGGGTACTCTCTCATTAAACAATCCATGATCCCTGTCTGGATCCCAATGTGAGCCATTCTTCTACTGTGTAGTGGGTGAACACATATTGTATTTACATATTGCCAGGTCACTCTAAGGAACAGAGAAGCAGGAACTCCTGAAGTAGAGGATATCCGTGCATGTTAGCAGCGCATCCTGGAATTCAAAATGTTAGGTGAAAGTATGTCTGAGTGCCAGTCTAACTTACTGCTCTTCTGACATGAATCTGCCAACGTGATGATGGGTTGACTTTGCAGATGAGCCAACTCGTAAACAATTACCCACAGAAAGTGATCATTGATTTTCAATCATTTTGGATGGCTTGATATGCTGCTGTATGGGTACTAACTTATTCATTCATCATCAGTTTCTGAGTTCTTTCTCCCTCATCAATATTACATGCACCATTATCAAGTAACATCACGTAAATGAGTTCAGCCTGATAAGCTGTCTTTCTGTTCATTACAAATGACTGCTTGTAGAGGACTGAGAACAAGTACTAGGTACAGATGATGCATGAATTCAAAAGGCAAGCTTAGATTTATTTTGACAGTATTGATTACATATGAACGATTTATTAGTAACCATACCTTGGTTTCCAGTAACTAATTATAAATAGTTCGCATCAGGTGAAGTGAACTATTTCATCACAATATTAATTTAAGGATCAATTCATTTTCCAGGATCTCTGACCCTTTCCATCTTCAGGAAAATATGGAAACTCGTAATTCATGTTTATACATAATAAATGTTCTGTCTACATTATTGGGAAGGTATTTCTAGATTTAGGATCCTTACTTGTAAAGATAAAAAGTGCCAAGCAAATTATACCATGATGAAGACTGATTGAGCATCCCTTCTGTTAGTCGAATGAAAAGTATGCTTTGTTGGAAAAATAATGACACTATAATGTCAGGTACCTACTTCATCACTGGCACCTAGTGCAGTGCATCGGGGATCCATGAGAACAGTGAAAACCATTTATAGAATAAAGTGTATACGTCTTATGCAGAGGCGAGTCCACTGTTGGGGAATTACAAAGCTTTCTCGTGCTGCACAAATACACCTGACACTGTATTAATCAAATCTCTGTTAATCAATGACTATAACACCATGAAAGAAAGAAGCAACAAATGACAGTGTCAGGATACAGGATGAATAGTCCTGCTTCAAAACCCCCAAGTACATGTCCCTGTGATTTGTTTAATGTACTGCAGCTAACTCTGTGTCTGTCATGGCAACAATGATTTTTAGTTTTATTTTCAAACTAAAATGTTGGATAAGAAAAATGTTCAGTTCCTCGAGTGCCATAGGTTGAAAATAAATACCATTTGGCTCATACAAACAGGGGGTTCCTCTGTCCAGTTTCAATCTACATTGAAGTAGCTGATTTTAGAAGGTATTAATGTGGCATGGACGAATTGGACCAAAGGGTCTGTTTCCGTGCTGTACAACTCTATGACTGTGGTTCTATGTTCCAGAGCTAGAGAATAGAGGAACCAATGGGAATCAGTCACCCACTCATGCTTGCTTTCCAGTGAACCCTGTCAGAACATGTAGTGAACATTACTTGAGGGAGAATATACTCACTTTGGAAGTATTTTAGAGAAGGGTTCACTTGGCTGATTCCTGGAATGCGGCTGTTTACTTTATAAGGGAATATTGAGCAGGTTATGGTCATTTGGGCCTATGATCATTGTAGTTTAGAAGAATGAGGTGGCCTTATTAGAACATCCATCATTCTAAGGGGACTTGACAGAGTAGACTGAGAGGATATACCCTCTTGTGGGGAATCCACAACCAGGGCATGTGAAGGAGATGAGGAGAAAACAAAAACAGAAATTGCTGGAAAAACACCAGGTCTGGCAGCATTTTTGGAGAGAAAACAGAGTTAACATTTTTCGGTCCAGTGACCCTTCTTCAGAACTGATTGTAGCTAGGAATAGATCGGTATAGATGGGTTGGGGCAGGGGTGGGGGTGTGGAGGTGAGGTAGGAGTAAACAATAGGTGGGGATTGAGCCCACAGAAAGACAACAACAGTTGGGCAGACAAAAAAGTGGGTAAAGGTCAGCCTGGGAGAAGGAATAGCTGCTAATGGGGACCATTAGTAGCTAAAAATGTGTTGCGTGTATCGGAAGCCCAATACACACAAGGCCTGTTGTATGGGGGCTGGAGAAAGGACATGGGAGAAAGTGGTCAAGCCCTAAAATTGTTGAACTTGATATCAAGTCCAGAAGGCTGCAGGGTCCCCAAGCGGAAAATGAGGTGCTGTTCTTCCAGCTTGCCCTGAGCTTCACCAGAGCACCGCAGTGGCAAGCCTGAGGCAGAGATGCTGGCCAGGGAACACAGGGTGGTGTGCTGAAATGGCAGGCAACTGGAAGCTCAGGATCTATTTTGCGGACAGAACGTGAGCATTCTCCAAGGTGGGAAGTTTTTTTCTTAGAGAGTTACTAGTCATTGGAATTCCAGGAGCAATGGAATTTGGATCAATGAATAAATTTAAGGCCGAGTCTGACAAATTTTTGACCGGCAATTGTGGAAGACAAGCAAGAAAGTGGCGTTAAGGCCAGAATCAGACAGAATATGGTTTTATTGAATGGCAGAGCAGGCTCAATGGCCTGAATGGTCTACTCTTGCTCCCCTTTCTTAATTGAGGACAGGAAGAAGTGTGACAGGGGGACTTGCTTGCCTCCACCCCCTTACACCCAAACATTAATCCATGACCATAAACTACATTGGTAACGCACAGGGATAAAGTCCATGGAACTGTGCACCAGTTTGAATCAGTTCCTTCAAGACAGGACAATTAGGGGAGAAGCTAAACACATGGCAAGTTCCATTGAGCAGGTTAACCATGTCATTGTGTCACACATCAAACCTATTGTGTGTAGGTGGTTAGCAGGAGGCCAGAGGAAACACCTCATTGACACCATAGAAGCCTCCCTGAGACAATGCAATATCATAACCATCTCTTGGAGATCTCAAGGGAGCAAGAAAGATGAACTTTTGAAGCTGTTTCAGTTTCAGTAACGTCAATTTTACTATCAATTTATTCAGTACTTTACACTTTGTCCAATTGATTCAATAATTTATTCAGTAATTTATTCTGTAATCCAAGATGGCAGCGGAGTGTGGCGACATTCTACACATTTTGCTGTACCTAGGTACAAGTGACAATATTAAATAAAACAAATCAAATCAAGTCAAGATTGCTTGAATTGGAGAAGAAACACAGAATTATTACGGCACAGAAGGAGGCCATTCTGCCCTTTACATCTGCCCCAGCTCTTCACATAAACCATCCTTAATGAGAGCCAATCTAATGATTTTCCCCATATCTTTGCATATTATTTCCATCCAAATAATCCATCCAATGTGCCTGTTCAATGCCTCATTTGAACCAGTTTCCACCACAGTTCCAGTTTGTGGATTCTACACCCTATCTACACAGTGTGAGAAAGTATTTTTCCTCTCTTCACATTTGCTTCTGAGGTACCAACCACTTCAAACAGGCCCAGATCATAAAATCCCTACAGTGCAGAAGCAAGCCATTCAGCCCATCAGATCCAAACTGACCCTCCAAAGAACATCACACCCAGATCCACAACCCCTCTCCTATCCCTGCATTTCTCATAGCTAACCCACCAGATGTGCACATCCGTGGACACAATGGGCAATTTAGCATGGCCATTCCACGTAACCTGCACCTCTTTGGACTGTGGGAGGAAACCCTCACTGACATAGGGAGAATGTGCAAACTCCACATTGGCAGTCACCCAAGCATGGATTTGAACCCTTGTCCCTGGCATTGTGAGGCAGCAATGCTAGCCACTGAGCCACTGTGCCAGCATCAGATGTTGACCAAGCAGAATGAGCATGTAAATATCTGAGTATCCCACTCCCCCTCCCCCACCACCGGGAGCAGGGTTTGTGGATGCTGTATTGGGCTGTTTAGTCAGCTCAGGACCTACAACACCAGAGTGGAAGAAAGCCATCCTCAATCCAAAGGAATGCTGAAGCGATTCACTCCTAACCTGCATTCATATAAAATTTTAAAGATAGCAAAACACCTAAGACTCTTCATATTGAAAAAGTATGCTGGTTGATAACTGAATGATAAGCAGCAATTGGGGGATGCCAAGGTGAGAGAAGTACAGCAAAGTTGTGTGGTTTTGGGTAAAGAACACGTGTGGGGGAGAAGGTGTGGGTAATTGTGGCTGGAAGGTGTGGCTGGAGGAAGCATGTCAGAGATATCCTATTCTGAAACTATTTATTTTCCACCAGTTTGGACCAGTCTAATTTCAGGAGCTGCTTATTCTGGAAATTTTAACACTCAGAATCTGGCCTGTAGAAACAGGCTTGTGACATGACTGATAATGCCTGATTCATATTGAACCGTGTTACTGTAAGTGTGAAGTTCTGTTGTCCTCTTAACATTTTTACTCTACAGGCAAACTTTGCATAGATCTGTTTGTGATTCTTTATCAAATTAATTTTAAAGACATGTTTAACTCCCTTATCTGTTACACTTTTGCAAACGTCTTTTATTCATATTTTCAATTGAGCTGAGATAGAAAATCATAAATCTGAAGCAACAAATTGAACAGCATTATCATGGTATTGAATATACTGCTGTGCTTGTAAATGCAGCAACTTTACCATGGAGACAGCTTCCATTAAGTCCCCACTGAGTATTTTGGGACACTTCACAACGCTTACACAGGAACACAGAACAATAAGTGCCCAGCAGGCTGAAACACTTCCACACATACAAAGCGCACCAACTTCCTTCCATAAAAGGTTTTAAATTGCACTGTACTTTATCAAAGCATTCCATCTTGGTTTTAAATTACTGTTTCTTGCAGATTTTCATAACACATATTTAGTATTATGTCAGTGGCGGCTTCAAAATTGGCAGTGAGTGGAAACATAAAATGCTCGGTTATTCAATTTGAAATGCAAATAAACGAAGTAAAAAGGAAGAGGGGATGCTGCAGAGTTTCACATTATTTTTGTATATCATGCAGAAGTTTCCAAGGACAGAATGTCCATGAAACAGTCATGAGATGAAGGAAATTACCTGTTGTCAACAGCCATTATCAAATCCACTCACTGTCGTCGACCATCTGTTTCATACTACAGATTTGTTAACAGACTCCACAAAATCCTTTCTGGGAGAGATAGTTGGGAGGACAAGACGATTAAGGGTACATGATAAAATATACAGCACAGATGACAGCCATCCATATATCTGTACTGCAGCTGATACTTGAACAGAACATGTCTATCCCATTTTCTTGTTCATCTCTTTATTCATGTTGCTTTATTCTTTCATGGAATGTAGTTCGCTGCCTCGGCCAACACTTGTTGCCCATCCCTAACTGGGGAGTGTGTAGTTAAGAGAAAACCATATTACTGTGGATCTGGAATCACTTGTCAGTCAGACCAAGTAAAGGTGGTAATTTCCATCTCTTAAGGCCATTATGGACCTGTTAGGTTTTTGTGTCAATTGATACATCGTCAACTTTAGATTTTTATTGAACTCAAAATCCAAGGAACTTAGCAAGGCTTTTAACAGGGTCCCTCATGGCAGGCTGATACAGAAGGTGAAGTCACATTGGATCTACGGTGAGCTGGTGAGATGAATACAGAAATGGCTCAGTCATCAGAAACAGAGTGTAGCAATGGAAGGGTGTTTTTCTGACTGAAGATCTGTGACCAATGGTGTTCCACAGTGATCAGTGCTGGGACCCCTGTAATACATATTTGGAGGAGAATCTAGGTGGTTTGATTAGTAAGTTTGAGAATAATATAAAGATTGTCAGAGCTGTACACAATGTGGAGAACTTCCAGAGGATACAGCATGATGTAAGATTGACTGGAAACTTGGGCAGAGAAATGGCAGTTGGAATTTAATCTGGATAAATGCGAGGTGATGCATTTTGGAAGGTCTAATGCAGGGAGGAAAGGATACAGTAAATGGCAGAACCTTTAGCAGCATCAATATACAGAGGGATTTAGGGGATACAGGTCCACAGTTAGCTGAAAATGGCAACACAAGTGTACAAAGTGATCAAGAAGGCATATAGCATGCTTGCCTTCATCAGTCAGGGCATAGAGTACAAAAATTGCCAAGTCATGTTGCAGCTATATAGAACTTCAGCTGGGCCATATTTGGAATATTGTATACAGTTCTGGTCACCACACTACTAGACAGATGTGGAAGCTAAGGACACGGTATAGAAAAGGTTTACCAGGAGCTTGCCTGGTTTGGAGGGCGTTATCTTTGTGGAGAGATTGGACAAACTTAGTTTGTTTTCACTTGAATATCGAAGGATCAGATAGAAGTTTACAAAATTATGAGAGGCATGGATAGAACAGACAGTGGGAGTTTTTCCCCAGGGTAGAAATGTCAATTACTAGTGGACATAGATTTAAGGAAAAAGGGAGTAAATTTAAAGGCAATGTGAGAGGTAAGTATTTTCATACAGGTGGTGGTAAGTGCCTGGAATATGCTGCTGGAGGAGGTGGAAGAGCCAGATACAATAACAGTATTTAAGAGGCAGCTTGACAGATACACGAATAGGCAAGGACTGGAGGGATATGGACTGTTAGAGGCAAAAGGCTCTTAAGTTGTCATGCGTTGCTGAAGGTTTGATGGGCTTAAGGGCCTGTTCCTGTGTTTTGCTAACTGCTGTGGAGATTTGAACTCAGATCCCCAGAATATTACCTGGGTCTCAGAGCTAATAGTCAAGTGATAATACCACTAGGCCATCACTTCTCTAGCTACTGAATTCTCATCTCAATGTAGAGATTATGTCTTTTTTAAAATTCTTTCATGGGATTTGTCGTATGAGGAGTGGATGAGGAGTCTAGGTCTGTACTATATGGAGTTTAGAAGGATGAGAGGGGAATCTCATTGAAACCTACAGAATAGTGAGAGGCGTGGATAGATTGGATGTGGGAGAAGACGTTTCCACTCACAGGAGAGACTAGGACCTGAGCGCGCAGCCTCAGAATGAAGAGATGACTCTTTAGAACTGAGATGAGGAGAAATTTCTTCAGCCACAGAGTGGTGAATCTGTGGAACATATTGCTGCAGAGAGCTGTCGAGGCCAAGTCATTGAGTGTCTTTGAGACAGTGATTAATAGGTTCTTGACTGTTAAGGGGATCAAGGATTACAGGGAGAAGGCAGGAGAATTGTTTTGAGAAACATAATCAGCCATGATTGAATGGCAGATCAGGCTTGATGAGCTGAATGGCCTAATTCTGCTCCTATATCTAAAGGTCCATCCTTAATTGCCTTGAACTAATTATCTTGTTAATTACATTTGAGAAGGCAGTTCAGAGTCAAATACATTGCTGTCACTCTGGCCACTGGTTGGCCAGACTGGATAGGGACAGCAGATTTCTTGCCCTTTAGGACATTCATGAACCAGATTGTTTTTTTCAATAAAACAAGTCTGTGGTATTTGTCTTGGCTACAATTACTAAGACTAGCTTTCAATTCCAGATTTAGATTTTGGTTAAAACAACCCCAGTCAGAGATGTTACTACATACCTCTGAAGCAATTGGGACTATGAACCCAGCACTGCTGGCTCAGAGGTAGGGAAGCGATCTCTGCAGTACAAGACTCCACCAATTACAGTTGTTTTTATATCTAGAATGTCTAACTACACACAATTGAATGGCATTTTTCTACTGTTATCTACCTCTAAATCACTCATGCTTCCAATTAAGAACCATGCAGTTTACATGCAGAGCCGAACGGGGGCAATGCACTACCTCCAAAGTTCTGAGAAAAAGTAGGGAGAGAAGAAGGACGGGATTAAATCACAATGGGATTGGAAAGGCAGATGAGGGATCCATCCCCTGTACTGCCCACCCTTCTTTAAAAGCATTAAGAGTATTAGTTGGCCCCATTTGCTGCTTCTCCAAGATCACTCATGCCCGATAGAAATCGCAGAAAAGGGGCAGACAATGAGCACCTATGGCTCCTCCATTGCCTGGAAGTGTTAATGCCAACTTGGCCAGGTCCAATATCAAGTTAATTCCTTTTTCTTCAACTCCAGATTTTTTTTAAAATTCCTTTTATATCTTGAAGTGCTCTCACACGCAACTGAATATTTTTCTTCGGCATCACCAAATCACTCATGGTATTACTTTTCATCTATAAAAGCCCACCAGTAAATCATGTGTGTTTTCCAATTGATTAATTTACTTGCAAAGCCAGTTCAGGACAATGCAGACCATCAAAGGTGAAGGAGAAAGGGAGAGATGGGGAGAGCGAAAGCTGCTGAATCACAATGGAGTCTGATGGGGAGATGAAACACTTTACCCCCTGTGGTACCATCTCTCTCTAAAGGCTTCAACTGCATTGACAGACACTGCGTACTCCATCTCCAAGGACACCCCACCCACAAATGTAATCACGGAAGAGAGACAGACAGTCAGCAGATATGACCCCCTCCACAGCCCACTGCCTGGACCTGTTAATAGCCAAATTGGCCAGGCTCAAATCCAGACCTTTTTTGGCCAGCTCCAGATTTATTGACTGAATCGAAATTCCATCAGCTGCCATAGTGGGATTTGCACCAATTAGTCTGAATCTTCGTATATCCGGAGCTGTTATCACACAACTGAATGGATTTCCCAGCACCAAATCATCGTGCCTTTTTTTTTAAAACCATTAACCACCACCACTAAATCACGCATGGAGCCAATAAAAAATTTACATGCAAAGCCCATTATGGGCAATGCACATCAAAATTGAGAAGGGATGTGTAGGGACAGTGAGACGTGCTAAATCAAAATGGAGTTGGAGGGGGAATAAAACACTGTATCCCTCACAGCGCCCACTTCTGTCTAAAAGCATGAGAGCATTGATGGACACCACACGCTCCCTCTCTAATGATTCCGCAGCACGAAAGTAACCATGAAAGAGAGACAGACAGTCAGCAGATATGACCGTCTCCACAGCTCAGACCTGTTGATTTACCCCTCTCCACAGCTCAGACCTGCTACTGGCCCAATTGGCCAGTCTCAATTCAAGACTTGTTTTTGCCTACTCCAGATTTATTGATTGAATTGAAATTCCATTGCAGGATTTGCACGCATTAGCCTGATTAGTCCCATTAAAAAATTAGCCTGGGCCTCTGGATTGTAAGTCTAATGATAGTAATTTGTTATTAAGAACATTTGGTTATATGGTCATAGAATCATACAACTCGGAAACAGACCCTTTGGTTCAACTTGTCCATACTGATGAGGTTTCCCAAACTAAACTAGTCCCATTTGTCTGCGTTTAGCCCATATCCCTCTAAATCTTTCCTATTCTCGCACCTGTCCAAATGCTGAAAATGTACCTGCCTCAACCACATTCTCTGGAAGTTCATTCAGTATACATACCACCCTCTGTGTGAAACTGTAACCCCTCAGGTCTTTTTTAAATCTTCCTCCTCTCACCTTAAACCTATGCCGTCTAGTTTTAAACTCCCCAACCATAGGGAAAAGACATTTGCTATTCTCCCTATCTATAACCTCTCATGATTTTATAAACCTCTATAAGGTCATCCCTCAAACTCCTGTGCTCCAGGGAAAAAAAATCCCAGCCTATTCAGCCTCTCCTCATAACTCAAACCTTCCAGTCCCGGGAACATCCTTGTAAATCTTTTCTGCATTCTTTCCAGTTTAATAACATCCTTCCTACAACAAGGTAAACAGAACTGTACGCAGTACTCCAAAAGTGGCCTCACCAATGCCTCATTCTGCTGTAACATGACATCCCAACTTCTATACCCAATGCTCTGACCAATGAAGGGAAGTATGCCAACTGCCCTCTTCACCACCCTAACTGCAGGTCATGCCACTTTCAAGGAACTATGTATCTGAACCCCTTGGTCTCTCTGTTTGACAATATTCCCCAGGGTCCTACCATTAACTGTATAAGTCCTGCCCTGGTTTGTCTTAGCAAAATGCAACACCTCACTTTTATCTACATTAAGCTCCATCTACCGCTCCTCAGCCCATTGGCCCAGCTGATCAAGACCCCGCTGTACTCTGAGATAACCTTCTTCACTGTCAACTATACCACCAGTTTTGGTGTCATCTGCAAATTTACTAACCATTCTTCCTATACTCTAATCCAACTTGTTTATATAAATGACAAGCAACAGTGGACCCAGAACCAATCTAGCTTCTTTGAAAATAAATTCCAGCTCTTCTTTTGTCCTGCCAGTAATTCTGTCTTTTGTTAGAGGTAGAAAGGGACATGTAGTATTTGCCATCTCTAAGCTGGTCTCAGTTTGAAAAACTCAGTTCTCCTTTAATCATCTCTGGTTTGCTGAAAAATAAATCCCAATTTTTTTTCACCTTCCTTAGCAACCCATGATTCTCTTTCCTCCAAATAAATTAGTGCCTTGTTCTTGTCTCTAATGTGCCAGCCTTGGCTCAGTGTGAGTGTTCTTGCCTCAGCGTGTGAGCTCTTACCCCAGTGTGATTGCCCTTGTCTTGGAGTTTGAAGGTCATAGCACTGAGCTCAATGTAAACTGACATACTCAGTAACCGGCAATACTGGAGGACGGTCGTTAAATTTTCAGAGCTTCTCTCTCAGATGTGACTTTACAATCAAATGCTGGAAACTTCTCTAGTGCCAGACTTGGAGGTAGGGAGAGGTTTTACTGGTGAGGGTTAAAACCTCCCCACATCTATCCTGATTCTGCCCAGAGTATGGGGTGGTATGGTGACTCAGTGGTTAGAGCTGCTGCCTCGCAGTGCCACGGACCCAGGTTTGATTCCATCCTCAGCCAACTGTCTGTGTGGAGTTTACACATTCTCCCTGTGTCTGTGTGGGTTTCCTCCAGTTGCTCCTTTTTCCTCCCACAGTCGAGGGATAGGCAGGTTAGGTAGATTGGCCATGCTAAATTGCCCATAATGTCCAGGGGTGTGCAGGCTAGCTGGTTTAGCCGTGGGAACCGTGAGTTTACGGGAATAGGGGCAGGCGCAGAGACTGGGTGGGATGCTCTTCGGAGGGTCGGTACAGACCGATGGGCCAAATGACCACTTTTCGCACTGTAGGCATTCTGTTTTTCCACAGCATGATAGGCCCCTGGTCAACCTTTCTGCCACACTTTAGTGGACAGTGAATGACCTGCCTCTCTGTACCTATAGCTATCCCCCTACCCACTATATCAGTTAATGTCTTCATTTCTGTCTGAAAATCTCCTAATGGTGGGTGACAGCAGTTTTAAAATTTTGCGTTCCCTTGGTCTCGGTCAACTTTTCAGCATATTTGAGTCTATCTGCAATGAGTGATTCATTTTTCAGACCGCTTGAATCATCCAGTGGGTTAAATGTGTGTTGTGTTGACATGGCTCTGCCCAGCTGAAGATCGGACATCCAAGACTTTAAGACACAGTAGCCTTCACATTCAGAAATTATCGAAAGAATTTAGAAGCACTGGACAAAGCGTGAAATAGATTTACATGCACAATACCAGAATTGTGAAGCTGTTACAATCAGGATAGACAAACAGGCTGAGGCTCTTTTCTCTCTGGTGAAGGGAAGGCTGAGTGGTGACCTGATAAAGGTCTTTAACATGCTGAAATAAGAAGAAAGAAACTCAGCAGGGTCTGGCAGCAACTATGGAGAGATAAACAGAGTCAATGTTTGCAATTCAATGTGGTTTCTTCAGAACTGAAGATTTAATAATCCAGAGTGATTTCTTTGGGTAGATTATGCCTATTGGGGAGACCAAATAAGGTGTTATAAGTACAAGGTAAGCACTAATAAACCCAAAGAGGATATAAGAAACCTTAGATTTAGCTGAATAACATAGATATCTTTAAAGGGGAGCTGTATATATATGTGAGGGCAAAATCAATATAAGGCTATGAGGTAGGAATTTGCTATTTTCTTTTGAGACAACAAGGTGCAGGGCTGGATGAACACAGCAGGCCAAGCAGCATCATAGGAGCAGACAGGCTGACGTTTCGGGCCTAGACCCTTCATCAGAAAAGGGGGAGGGGAAGGGGGTTCTGAAATAAACAGGGAGAGAGTGGGAGGCGGATAGAAGATGGATAGAGGAGAGGATAG
>NC_063333.1:15778521-15781059 GCF_021869965.1 Rhincodon typus
GAAGCTAGAGAGGAGATTGCAGAGCCTTTGGCTTTGATCTTTATGTCGTCATTGTCTTCAGGAATAGTGCCAGAAGACTGGAGGATAGCAAATGTTGTCCCCTTGTTCAAGAAGGGGAGTAGAGACAACCCTGGTAATTATAGACCAGTGAGCCTTACTTCGGTTGTGGGTAAAGTGTTGGAAAGGATTATAAGAGATAGGATTTATAATCATCTAGAAAGGAATAATTTGATTAGGGATAGTCAACACGGTTTTATGAAGGGTAGGTCGTGCCTCACAAACCTTATTGAGTTCTTCGAGAAGGTGACCAAACAGGTGGATGAGGGTAAAGCGGTTGATGTGGTGTATTTGGATTTCAGTAAAGCGTTTGATAAGGTTCCCCATGGTAGGCTATTGCAGAAAATACGGAGGCATGGGATTGAGGGTGATTTAGCGGTTTGGATCAGAAATTGGCTAGCTGTAAGAAGACAGAGGGTGGTGGTTGATGGGAAATGTTCATCCTGGAGTTCAGTTACTAGTGGTGTACCTCAAGGATCTGTTTTGGGGCCACTGCTGTTTGTCATTTTTATAAATGACCTGGATGAGGGCGTAGAAGGATGGGTTAGTAAATTTGCGGATGACACCAAAGTTGGTGGAGTTGTGGATAGTGCGGAAGGATGTTGCAGGTTACAGAGGGACATAGATAAGCTGCAGAACTGGGCTGAGAGGTGGCAAATGGAGTTTAATGCGGAAAAGTGTGAGGTGATTCACTTTGGAAGGAATAACAGGAATACAGAGTACTGGGCTAACGGTAAGATTCTTGGTAGTGTGGATGAGCAGAGAGATCTCGGTGTCCATGTGCATCGATCCCTGAAAGTTGCCACCCAGGTTGATAGCGTTGTTAAGAAGGCGTACAGTATGTTAGGTTTTATTGGTAGAGGGATTGAGTTTCGGAGCCATGAGGTCATGTTGCAGCTGTACAAAACTCTGGTGCGGCCGCACTTGGAGTATTGCGTACAGTTCTGGTCACCGCATTATAGGAAGGATGTGGAAACATTGGAAAGGGTGCAGAGGAGATTTACCAGGATGTTGCCTGGTATGGAGGGAAGGTCTTATGAGGAAAGGCTGAGGGTCTTGAGGCTGTTTTCGTTAGAGAGAAGAAGGTTAAGAGGTGACTTGATCGAGACATACAAAATGATCAGAGGATTAGATAGGGTGGACAGTGGGAGCCTTTTTCCTCGGATGGTGATGGCTAGCATGAGGGGACATAGCTTTAAATTGAGGGGTGATAGATATAGGACAGATGTCAGAGGTAGGTTCTTTACTCAGAGAGTAGTAAGAGCGTGGAATGCCCTGCCTGCAAAAATAGTAGACTCGCCCACTTTAAGGGCATTTAAATGGTCATTGGATAAACATATGGATGATAATGGAATAGTTTAAGTTAGATGGGCTTCAGATTGGTTTCACAGGTCGGCGCAACATCGAGGGCCGAAGGGCCTGTACTGCGCTGTAATGTTCTATGTTCTGTGTTCTATGTTGCTGCTTGGCCTGCTGTGTTCATCCAGCCCTACACCTTGTTGTCTCGGATTCTCCAGCATCTGCAGTTCCTACTATCTCTGCTATTTTCTTTTGCCTTGTCTCGTATAATAGTAATTACTTCAGAATATACTTGTGTTTTCAGCCTTTACTGAACATGGTAGTACAATAACACGCCACACAGTAGCAAATCTGCAGAAACATAAGAACTATTTGGATGTTTCTCATCCTCTGTGCCTTCTTGTGGACTAATCCACAAGTATTTTCGTATTGCATGCACCTTTAGTGACTCCTCCCAAATAATATTCCACCATGATGTAATGCGCTTTGAAAGAAGGAACAAGTTAAGCGAGTAGTTAATGAATGACAGGACACGAGGAAGTTCAGACGAGCAGAGGGATCTTAATGGGGTCTTGGCCACAGATCCCTGAATTTGGCAGGATGGGTTAACAGTGTGGTTAAGAAGGGACACTTGCCTTAATCAGTCGAGGCATAGATTATAAGAGCAGGGAGGTCATGATGGAGCTGAACAGAACTTTGATTAGGTCACAGCTGGAGTACTATGTGCAGTTCTGGTCACTACACTATAGGAAGAATGTGTCTGCGCTGGAGACGGTGCAGAGGAGATTCACCAGGATATTGCCTGGACTTTAAAACATTTCAGCTGTGAAGAGAAGCTGGCTAAGCTCAGGTTATTTTCTTTGGAGCAGGGAAGGCTGAGGGGAGACCTGATAAAGATGTTTAAGATGGAGGGGCATGGACAGGGTGAATACAATAAAGGGTCAATTACGAGTGGGTGTAATTTTAAAGTGGAAGACCAGAGGTTCAGAGAGGGTTTAGGGAAAAATCTTTTTCACGCAGAGGGTGGTGGGAGCCTGGAATGCACTGCCTGGGCAGGGAGATGAGGAGGGAAACCTCACTACCTTTAGCAAGTACTTGGATGAGCATTTGAAGTAGATTAACTTTAAAAATGGCTGTCCTTGTTTTCAGTTTTCCATGTCAGGTCAGATGACCTGGCGAAAG
>NC_063333.1:15781069-15866973 GCF_021869965.1 Rhincodon typus
CCAACTCATAAACAGCACAAACCACCCTTTGCCTCTCATTCTCAGTGCCAATTCATCTAATATCCAGCAAAGTCATAAATCAAGAGGCATCCTCATATAAAAATAAATTACCAGTTGATTGATGGTATTACTATTGATAGAACAAACATTTACTAATGCAAAAATACTAGACAATAGGAATACTTCAACTAATCCCTTATGAAAACAAACAATTTATCAAATGCTGAATTTCTTTTGTATACAAACATTTCCATTCAATAAGCCATTTGGAGCAATTGTCAATAGGCACCCCACTGTGATAATGACATTTTGGAAAATCAGTCATGCAGCACAAATCCTATAAGGGTCTGCAGAGGTTCAAGAAGGCAGCTTGCCACCACTTTCTCAAGGGCCAGTAGGGATGGGAAATAAACACTGGCCAAGCCAGCCATCCCACAAGTGAATAAATTAATAAAAAAAAAGGGCCTCTGAAACAATTTAGATCATAGAATTCCTACAGTGTAGAAACAGGCCCTTTGGCCCAACAAGCCCTCACAGCATCCCACCCAGACCCATCCCCCAAAACTCACCTAATCTACACATCCCTGAGCACTATGGTCAATTTAGCATAGCCAATCCACCTCGCATGCACATCTTTGGGCTGTTGGAGGAAACCAGAGTACCCAGAGGAGACTCACACAGACATGGGGAGAGTATATAAACTCCACACAGTTGCCCAAGGGTGGATTTGAACCCAGGTCCCTTGCTCTGTGAGGCAGCAATACTAACCAGTGTGCCACCCCTTTTAATGCTGGTGTTATTAGCACCACACTCTAACCAGCTGAGCTAATTTAGGATGTTCTTAGGATGGTTCTTGACAAATTTGCCAAACCAAATTAATATACCCGCAGTAATCATTATCCACTGATTTGCTATCGTGGATCTGCATATTCATGAGGTCGGCCCAGCCCGATCTTTATTTTTCCCATTGTCTCACCTGGTCTGCTTCAGTAAACATTGATACACAGGAAGTCCGGCCGCAATTCCTTGCTTATAATGAGGACTGAATGCATGCACTTTCTGTGCATAAGTGTGCTTTTTAACAATCCCAAAGAGTATCCTATCTCTCCCACAGGTGGTTGGGACCAGATATGAAGTTGTTCCTAATCTCTCCAAAAGGGAAGAGACGTAAAACAGTTGTCTGGCCCTCACCCCTCATGACTCCTTGGCCTCAAATGAACCCTGTGTTCCAATCATGCCAACCAATGCAACTTAATACTGCCCCCATCTCCCAACCAACTCTTATGCCAACTTACTGCTTGCTTCAACACTTTGCCCATTCATCTACCATATCAATGCATTGCATTTCCACAAGTACCCATGCACATAATGGAAAATCCATTGTTTTGTTGTACAATTCTCTAATGTTGCAGAGTATACGCCTCTCTCAATCTTCACAAATACACATTTTAATACTTATTGTCTGGTCTTGACCGGTTGGACAGTTCCAAGGGGTTTACACACATTTTATGCACAATTCTCTTGATAGTTATCGGTCCCAAAGGGCACTAGAACCCAAGCACACCCCCACCCCACCAAGAATTCCTGACCCTCACCCCCAAAAGATACCTGATGTGTACTCCCTGAAGGATCCATGATCCCCATTCCCCAGATATCCTGGGATTTTATCTTGACCTTATCTGACCATTCTGTAATTATCCGAGTGAATTGTGAATAGTTTCTTTCTGATAAATTTAGGCATTTTCCCAGCAACTGGTGTCAGGGGGATTTGACTCACCTGCGTTCACTGCTCTTTTTTGACATAAAGCTGTTACTTTTGCTATCATCCAAACACTAAGAAAATCATAACCAGCATGTCTACCTTCTCCGCAGCTTTCTCTGTGAGAACTGCCGGATGTTGACCATCATGGGCGCTGGCGGTTTGCCAGACTTCAGTTTGTTGAGTTTCTCTGTTGACTGTAATGACCTGGGTTTCCTCAGACGTGTTAGCTCCTTGGTAACCCTCAATTTTTGAAATATTACTTGTGTCATCCACTGTGAAGGCTGTCACGGATCATCTGCTCAATGCCTCCAGCATTTTCTGTTCTCCATAACAATCCCCGTTGTCTCTGGTTCGAAGGAATTAATGTTTACTGTAGCTACTTCTTTTTTTTATGCAGTCATTAACCCTCTTCACAGGCTTTTTTTCAAAATTGCTGTCTCATTCTATTTTCCTTCCCCAACATTTTGAGAGTCCATTGGTGGTTTCCAAAACACTTCTAATCCTCAGGTTTGATACCATTCTTTGTAACATAAAAAGTCTCTTCTTTCAATTTAAAACTACTCTTATAATCCACAAGTGAGTGTAAAGCCCAGCAATTTATAATCAGTAACTTAACTGCTACTTCAGTAATATTAGGAGAGGCGATGGCCTAATGGTATTATCACTGGAATGTTAGCCCAGAGACCCCAGTAATGTTCTGGGGATAACAAGGTGTAGAGCTGGATGAACACAGCAGGCCAAGCAGCATCAGAGGAGCAGGAAGGCTGACGTTTCGGGCCTAGACCCTTCTTCAGAAATGGGGGAGGGGAAAGGGGTTCTGAAATAAATAGGGAGAGGGGGGAGGCGGATAGAAGATGGATAGAGGAGAAGATAGGTGGAGAGGAGACAGACAGGTCAAAGAGGTGGGGATGGAGCCAGTAAAGGTGAGTGTAGGTGGGGAGTTAGGGAGGGGATAGATCAGTCCAGGGAGGACGGACAGGTCAGTGGGGTGGGATGAGGTTAGTAGGTAGGAGATGGGGGCGGGGCTTGAAGTGGGAGGAGGGGATAGGTGGGAGGAAGGACAGGTTAGGGAGGCGGGGACGAGCTGGACTGGTTTTGGGATGCAGTAGAGGGAGGGGAGATTTTGAAGCTTGTGAAGTCCACATTGATACCATTGGGCTGCAGGGTTCCCAAGTGGAGTATGAGTTGCTGTTCCTGCAACCTTCGGGTGGCATCGTTGTGGCACTGCAGGAGGCCCAGGATGGACATGTCGTCTGAGGAATGGGAGGGGGAGTTGAAATGGTTCGCGACTGGGAGGTGCAGTTGTTTAGTGCGAACCGAGCGGAGGTGTTCTGCAAAGCGGTCCCCAAGCCTCTGCTTGGTTTCCCCAATGTTCTGGGGACCCAGGTTTGAATCCTGCCACAGCAGATGGTGGAATTTGAATTCAACAAAATATCTGAAATTAAGAGCGTAATAATGACCATGAACCCATTGCCTATTGTTGGGGAAAAACCCACCTGGTTCACGAATGTCCTTTGGGAAGGAAATAGCCATCCTTACCTGGAATGGTCTACATGTAACTCCAGGCCCACAGGAATGTGGTTGACTAATGGGTTAATTAATGAATTTCAATGCAGGTTGACCTGGGAGGGAAAATCACAATTAACTATTATTGCTTGGCATTTCTGAAGTGATAACAGAGGGCAATGGACTTCCAAAAGGTGTTTGATGCAGTGTCACAGAACAAAGGTGTGAGCAAGATTCTCCTGGAATAAAAGGACAGAAGCAACACTGATACAGAAGTGACTGATCACTGGGGCAAACAGGAATATATGAATTAAGAGTGGAAGTTGGCCATTAGCCCCTCATGTCTCTTCTGCCAGTCAATAAGATCATGGTTGATCTCTGTAGTTTGAATGCCACATTTCAACCTGCACCCAATAAACTTCTATTCCCTTGCAAGCATGGTCCGAACTTCCAGTTCCTTGTCATTTTAATGCACTACCTTGTGATACATTCACATTTCTGTCCTTGGTTTACTGTAGCATTCCAGTGAAGCTCAGTTCAAGCTTGAGGAACAGCACCTCATCTTCCAAATAGGTACATTATAGCCTTCTGGATTCAACGTTGAGTTCAACAAATTCCTCCCTATCGTTTTGATTGTTTTTATTTTGCTGCGTGCTGGCTTGAGTCTTGCTTTATATGGTTTGGTTTTGGATGAGGTGTTTATCATTCTGCCCTGTATTCTGGCCAAATACTTTGTCTCATTGCTGCAACCATTATTGCTCCCTTGGTCTTGAGCTCTCTGACCTCTTTGTCCCTCCTGCCTACTGCTCTATTTCTAACTAGCCCTTTTATACTTCCTCACCGCCAGCCCTCACTGACACTGCCCCGCAACCTTCGACAACATTAAACATGCACCTTTCTGTAGAACTCATTTTTAGCTCAAAGCATTAACTCTGTTTCCCTCTCCATAGATGTTGCCAGGCCTGCTGAGTATTTCCAGCACTGCCTGTTATAATTGCAAATTTACAGCACCTGCAGTGTTTTGTTTTTATTTAAGCATGTGCATGGCCTTGACTCTGGGGCAGAACTCAAAACCTTGGCATGATCTTGTCCTTCGTTCTTTCTTTCACACTGGTGTCCTCCTCTTCGCTGTCTATCATTGGTTCCATCTGATCCTGATACTCTCCGAGTCCCTTTCATGTGTGTACCAGATACTGCACGCAGAAGATTAAAGACCAAAACTCTTTCGCATGCATCAGCACAGAGCCCACTTCAGACAGGAAAGTGGAATCGAGGTTACAGTCAGCTCAGTCATGATCTTATTGAATGTTGGAATAAGCTTAAAAAGTCAAATGGTTTGCACCTTTCCTATTTCTTCTGATCTTATTTTGATCGGTGTTTATTTACTGTGGGATATATGGAATACTGCAACTGTGAATGATGGAGGTCTTTAAGGCCAAGGAGGAGTTTAATAAGGCATATTGGAGATGATGGGCTCAATTTTTCCGGCACTAAAACGTTTGAGCCACCAGCACCAGATCCTAAACCCTTTCACTGAAACGACAGCATTTCTGGTACAGTCTTATGGGAGGTAGGCATGGATGAACTGAACTCCAAAATCGCTGTCCAATTTTTGAGCGCAGGTGGGCTGAGGAAGCAGGAGGGCCAACCAGGACCCGATGTGTGAGGGAGGTCAGCCGTCCTACGATAGGAGTGTAACAGTTGTGACTGAGTCAGAAGGGTAGCCTGAGGGAAAGGCGATGCAGGCAAATGGAGAAGAGAATGAAAACGTGACAACGTATTTCTTTAATCTGATCACTGTTCCCAGTGTCAGTCGTCTCCTGCTGCAATCTCTGGCCTGTGCCTGGGGCAAGGTGGCCAACGTTCCATTTGTTATTGCTAACAGTCTGATTGCTTGTAAGTGTCAATGGGCTGCCTCACCCCTCTGTGGCCTTGCTCCCTGTGAGCTGGGCAAGGAGATCCCTGTCACCTCTGTCTGGATTCCACATTTCTGAGACAGCCCATGTTCATTGGCAACTAAGCCACCACTATCTTCACAAACATAGAAAACCCTGGAGAAACTCAGCAGATAGTAGGAACTGCAGACGCTGGAGAATCTGAGATAACAAGGTGTAGAGCTGGATGAATGCAGCAGGCCAAGCAGCATCAGAGGAGCAGGAAGGCTGACGTTTTGGCTCTAGAGCTGAAGAAGGATCTAGGCCCGAAATGTCAGCCTTCCTGCTCCTCTGATGCTGCTTGGCCTGCTTTGTTCATCTAGCTGTACACCTAGTCATCTCAGAAACTCAGCAGGTCTGGCAGCATTTGTGAGCGAGATAAAAAAAGAAAAAAAGCCTAATATTGGATCCCTGTCCCCTGTCGTCCAGCCTCGCTTCACCACTCTGTAACGTCTATCAGCAGGAGGTATTAGACTTTCACACCTATTAAATCCTTCACATGTTTCACAAACTACCTCTGGCAAATTGAAGCAGACATCACCCACTACATCTATTCCTCTATCTCGCTCATTTACTCTATTGCAAGGCTCCCGATACAGTGTTTTGTTTTAATTTGGTCTATAGTTGTTGCATTTCCCTCGAGAAATTGATTCCTATCCATAGGTTTACCTTTTGACTTGGACCCGGTCCTTGACTCTCTCAGTTAAAATCAGGCTTTCTTGACCTTCCAACAACCATCAATCTTTAACAAAGTTGCTGGAAAACCTCAGCAGGTCTGGCAGCATCTGTGAAGGAAAAAATAGAGTTAACGTTTCGGATCCGGTGACCCTTCCTCAGAAGGCCACGACTCCATGGCCATGTTCTGAGGAAGGGTCACCGGACCCAAAACGTTAACTCTATTTTTTCCTTTACAGATGCTGCCAGACCTGCTGAGCTTTTCCAACAACTTTGTTTTAGCTCCTGATTTACAGCATCTGCAGCTCTTTTGGTTTTTATTAACCATTGATCTTTTCTATCTTAACAATTCCCCATTGCCTCACTAAGTCATGTAACACGTAAAATATCACAGGCTCTCCCTTCATTGTGTGTCTCTAAAACTTCCAGCTACCCCTCAATATCCACCACCCGACCCATCCTGACAACCCCATAGCTATACGACCAGCCCCAGAGGAGAGCCGACTCCTCCCCCAACCCAATCTGACTGCCCCCTCTCCAAATTCACTATCACCTGACACAGTTACCTCCAATCCAACCTGACCGCTCCTGCCCCCTCACCCAACCCCAATGTGACTGTCATTGACCACAACCGCTTCCAGCCCAATCTGACTGCCCACCCGCCTACCTACTGCCTCACCCAGCTACCTTTCTCACCCACTGATCCAGCTCAACCACTCGCCATTATCGCCACCTAACCCACTCACCAACCTACTCACTTACTCATCTATTCCCTAACATTGAAAAACTGGACCTCCCATACAGCATTTTCTGTTTTTTTATTCATTCATGGGACGTGGGCACTTCTGGCTGGGCCAGCTTTATTACCCATTCCTAATTTGCCCAGATGGCAGTTAAGAGACAACCACACTGCTGTGGGTCTGGAGTCACATGTAGGCCAAACTGGGTAAGGACAGAAGATTTCGCTCCCTAGAGGCCATTAGTGAGCCAGATGGATTGCCATAAAAAAGGGTACGTGCTTTGTCTTGCCCCCACTCCACTCCATAAGAGTCTCCCATGAGAAGGCACACATGTGTTTGACAGGCGAGACTGGAAGATTCCAGAAAGATTTTGGACTAGCATCCATTGGGAGAATCTTTGAGCATGGTGGCAATCTGCACACATTGCAGCAGCGTGGAAGTTTCTGGGCTACACAAGTCGGTTTTTACTTTCTTCTTACATTCGTTATCAGTTTAAATCTCCCTCTTCTGCTTCATTTACTGTGTGTGTGTGGATGTTGTATCCAACCCAGTGAAACCCATTCCTACTGCTAAACTTCCTCTTGCCCTGGAGTTTGCCACATTGTCCTAGAAATCCAAACAACTACTTTGCACGGCACTTTTAAAATTTGTTACATGCTGCAGTGTCTGCTTCTCCCTGACTCGTGCAACACGTAACACTGGTAATATTCATGAATTAATTAATCTAGAGCCTTAATCTACAATCTGTCTGCAAAATCGCCATTTCACACTTTTATCAAAATGCAGTCACTTTTCTGGTCAGATATTTTACTGGAAAATTGTTTGATTCTGTATTTACCATTATGGACTTTAACAGCACTTAAGTAGGACAATCTATATTAACTCAATTTTCTTTTTCTTTATCGTGGCATAGAAAGAAGAAAAGATAGATTTTTATTTCGTTACTTATGGGATATAGGCATTGCTGGCTGTGCAAATATTTGTTACCTATCCCATTTATAAAGAGGAAACTTCCCTTTATTCATCAAAACATTGAATACAAGATGAAGGAGGTTATGCTGGAACTGTATGATGGGCAGGCAATGGCCTAGTGGTATTATCACTGGACTGTTAATCCAGAAACCCAGATAATGTCCTGGGGACCTGGGTTCCAATCCGACCACAGCATGTGGAGGAATTCAAATTCCACAAAAATATCTGGAATTAAGAATCTAATGATGACCATGAATATGTTGCCAAGTATTGGGGGAAAAACCCATCTGATTCACTAATGCCCCTTTAGGGGAGGAAATCTGCCAACCTTGCCTGGTCATAGAGTCCCTACAGTGTGGAAACAGGCCATTTGGCCCAACAAGTCCACACTGCCCCTTTGAAGAGCATCCCACCTAACCCCAACAGCCCTGGACACAATGGGGCAATTTAGCATGGCCAATCCACCTAACCTGCACATCTTTTGACTGTGGGAGGAAACCCAGGGGGAGAATGTACAAACTCCACACAGACAGTCGCCTGAGGCTGAAATTAAACCTGGTCCCTGGTGCTGTGAGGCAGCTTTGCTAACCACTGAGCTACTGTGCTACCCTGTAGCAGGTAAGACTATAGGCCAAGTGCTTGAAAATGGAGTAGAATAGATGAATGTTTGATCTCTGGTGCAGACACAATGGGCTGAAGGGCCTTTTTCTGTGCTGCAAAAACTCTTCAGTTGCCATCACCACCTCAGAATGCCTGATAGAGATTTGCAGCCAATTAATTACTTTTTGACATGTAGACACTGTAATGTTTTTACCTTGAAATTGTCTTTGTTCTACCTGACCTCAACATGAAGAACATTGGAAAGGAAGCATGCAACGGTTGCTAGAAACCTGAGCCATAAACAAAGTGTTGGAGTATCCAGTAAGTCAGGCAACATCAATGGAGAGAGTGACATTTCATGTTGATGATCTTTCATCAGAATTGGAAAAAGTTAGAGATGTATTAATTTTGGAACAAGTCATGGGTGAGACAAGGACAAAGAGCAATCTGGTGTAAGGTGGAATTCAGGAAGAGTTTCAATTTCGAATGAGTCTCCCTATTGCCAGTAACATTTCCAAACTTTGGGGTCAGGCAGATAGTTCGTGGGAAGGCCAACTGCTGGTTTTTACGCATCCCCACCTTCAAACCCATTGGCAGAGGAACATAAGAACCCAAAAGACCTGCGTATGCTGTAAATCAGGAACAAAAACAAAGTAGCTGGAAAAGCTCAGCAGGTCTGGCAGCATCTGTGGAGGAGAAAACAGAGTTAATGTTTCGGGTCCGGTGACCATTCCTCAGAACTCTGATTTTTTTCTTCACAGATGCTGCCAGACCTGCAGCGTTTTTCCAGCAACTTTGTTTTTGAACATAAGAACCCACCCATTAAAACAGAGGATGGGTGAAAGGCATGCTGCCAAAAAGAAAAATAAGAGTAAACTGCAAGCACACATAAGAAAAGGAAAAGAGTTTACAGCCTGAAATTGTTGAACTCAGTGTTGAATTTGGAAGGCTGGAATGTGCTTCTTTGAGGGATGAGTTGCAGTTTCTCACTTATCTTGAGGTTCACCAGAGCAGTGCAGCAGGCCAAGGACAATGATGTCAAGTGTGAGAGCACTGTGGATAATTAAAATGACAGGACATCGAAAGGTCAGGGTCTTCCTTATGGACTCAATAGAGGTGTTCTGCAAAGTGATCACCCAGTCTGTAGATTGTGAGTGCCATTCCCTTTAACTCTGTAAGACTGATTCTTCTAAATTTGAATCTATCCCGTCTTGCATCCAACCACAGATCTTCATTTATCCCTGTCCCGCCCATGATTTGTTCAAACTGTGTCAGTACTATTGGAAGGCTATTAACTTGAATCGTGAATTTTGCTTCTCTTTCCATTGATGCTGCCTGACTTTTAGCATTTTCAGTTTAGTTTCTTCTTTCACGCTGCATAATATTGCTATTTGAAGCAACACTAATGATTTTTTGACACTAAATTAAACTGAGTGTGAAGTGTATCAATAAGGGTTTATTTGCACTCCTCCCGTAAGATTATGCATTATATTATGATTTGAGTGTATTCTTTGATTCCTCTGTTGGTTATACAGTCACTGTTACTTAAAAAATAATCACGGTGTACAATATCTGTTTTAGGATTACAGTGAGAGCGTACTGGGTATGTCTGATTCCTGTTCCTAGAATATTAAACAAATTCTAGTTAGTAGTTTGGATGCATGAATAAAATATTTTTTCTTTTAACAATAATGCATTCAGAAGTCCTTGATAAAATTTTCACTGTCATCTAATTGTATATTAATATTAGGAAATATGAGTGAGCACTTTCCCTTTTTGCATTTCAATTATTTATAACAGCAGTGAGGCTACATTAGCAACATTATAAAATTCTATATTTGAAAACTATCTAAATTTAGCTCCTTAATGTTTTCAGTTTAGACTGAGTTTTGAGCTTTGCATCTTTTTACTCTTTTCAGTGCATTTACGTGGAATACTGTAATGACGACGATGCAAGTGAATATTATAAATATATATAAGCAGCAAAGGCACAATTGTGCCTTTTCAGGGTAATTTAAACAGCCAGCAATGTTTATGACCTTGTGTATTTCATTGATGTTGCAAGTGATTAATATATACTGACTCAAAAGGCAAACTTGTGACTTCCTTCTTTGGCTCAGAAAGCTTAGCTGCAGTGTATTAAAGGGCGCAAGAAATGCCTAGGTTTAATTTACAGTTTGTCTTCAGTTACAAAAGCAAAATGTTGCCGCATGCAGTAAATTGTAAATAGAAATTGAAAATGTGCAAAATACTCAGCAGGGCAGGCAGCATCTATGGAGAGATACAAGAGAGAGAAACAATATTAATGTTTCAGGCCAAAGCCTTTCGCTATTTGAAATGCTAGAGTGGGAACAGAGCAGAAATTTTTGATCAACCTGTGCAGAGATGCTGTGACACACCCCGGAGCAGGTAGGATTTGAACCGGGGCCTCCTGGCTATATTTACTCAAAGTATCCCTATGTTACGGAGATGCAAAGTTGCATCAGGATTTCCATTCTGGGACATTGCCCTAAGCGTCACTCATGGCACACAATGTAGCACCTTTGCCACTGAGTCAGTAAGTTGAGGGTTCAAGTCCCATTCTAAAGAATGACAATTAAGGTTGACATTCCATAAGAGCAATGCCATCTTTCAGATGATATGCCAAGGCTCCAATTTCTTTTCAGTTGGAGGTTAAAGATTGTTTGTTAACCTTTGAAAGAGAGTGAAGGAGGTGGTTTTCTTTCGTGTCATGATCAATATTTGCTCCATTTCCAACACCACAAAAATAGACCATCAGGACATTATCACGTTGATGATTCTGGAAACTTGTGGACAAATTACTTTTCTTTGCAAATTTGCTGCATTTATTTTCTACATTCCTTCAGTGGCACTGTGTCAAGAATCTTTGTTGTTAAGAAATCTTGAGATGTGAGTTGTTTTAATTTATTCCCAAGGCTGTGGGAATAGCTAGTTATGTCAGCATTTATTCCAGATTCCTAATTGCCCTGGAACTGACTGGTTTGCTCAACCATCCCAGAGGGAGGGTTAAAAGTCGACCTCATTGCTGATGACCTGGAGTTACACGTAAACCAGAACAGGTAAGACCAAACCTGCCCTAAAGGACATTAGTGAACCAGTTGGGTTTTTATGACAAGCATCAGTGGTTACATGATCGGCATTAGGTGACCTTTAAATTCCTGATTTTTGTTGAATTCAAATTAAGGGAGGTGATGGCCTAGTGGTATTGTTGCTGGACTATTAATCCAGAGACCCAAGTAATGTTCTGGGGACCCAGGTTTGAATCGTGCTATAGCAGATAGTGGAATTTGAATTGAATAAATATCTTGAATTGAGTCTACTGATGACCATGAAATCATTGTCGATTGTCAAAAAAAATCCATCTGGTTCACTAATGTCCTTTAGGGAAGGAAACTGCCACCCTTACCTGGTTTGGCCTACATGTGACTCCAGACCCACAGCAATGTAGTTGACTCTTAACTATCCTCTGGGCAATTAGGGATGGGCGATAAATGCTAGCCTAGCCACAATGTCCTAGTTTTGTGAATGAATTTTGAAAAAATTCCATTTATCATGGTGTGATTCAAACCTGTATTGACAGAACATTTCAGCCTGGGGTTTGGATTACTAAATCCTGTGATATTTTCAATATCCTATAGCCTTTCCTTGTGAAACATGCTACATAAAAACACGGTTTTCCTTCTTGCTTCATCCCATAATTCCTGCTGACAATGTATGCTCATGTGCATTTCGTAAGTTTAGACCAGTCCGTGATGCCTTTTAAATCAAATAACAAGCTGACACTCACTGTCATACAGTCATAGAGTATACATCAGACCAAAGTACAGAATGATAAATGGTAGCCATGGTCACATCTTCTCAGCATGAAATTGATACCTGTATTGGAAGAGGGACAAAGAAATTTACAAAGAGACTAAATGGTCCAGAAAAGCCCTGATTACCTAGCAGAGATAGTAAGAACTGCAGATGCTGGAGTGAGAGATAACACAGTGTGGAGCTGGAGGAACACAGCAGGCCAGGCAGCATCAGAAGAAAAGGAAAGTTGACATTTCAGGTCGGGTCCCTTCTTCAGAATTGGGTGGGTGGAAAGGAAGTTCAGAAATAAATACAGAGAGGAGGGGTGGGGCTGGGGAAGGTAGGTAGGATGGTGATAGGTGAGTGCAGGTAGGCGGTGGTGGGGATTAGACAGTGAGGTGGGAGGAGCAGATAGGTGAGAGAGAAGATGGACAGGTTATGTCAGGTCAAGGACGCGGAATGAGAGGGAGGGTTGGCCATGGGATGAGGCCGGGGGTGGGGAGATATTGAAACTGGTAAAATTCACATTTAGACCATCGGGCTGTAGGCTCCCGAGGCGGAATATGAGGTGCTGCTCCTCCAGTTTCCAGGTGAAGCTGGAGAAGGCCCAGGATGGACATGTCACCCAGGGAGTGGGAGGGGGAGTTGAAATGGTTCGCGACTGGAAGATGTCATTTGTTGCGAACAGAGCGCAGATGCTCTACAAAGCGGTCTCCAAGCCTCTGTTTGGCCTCACCGATGTAGAGGAGACCACATTGGGAGCAACGGATGCAGTAGACCACATTGACAGGTGTGCAGGTGAACCTTTGCCAGATGTGAAAGGTTTGTTTTAGGCCTTAAATGGCATGTGTTTGGTACCAGGACACTTACATCCGTCATCCTTTTCTTTGTGTTGATAGTCACTGTTAAAATAGGTTGAACCTAATATGAATTGGGGAGGTTTGGGTTTTAGATGTCAAAGTACAACACAGATTTGCAGTTCCAAATGCTTTCTAACATAAATCCATCCCCAGGCATGAGCTGAAACTGGCAAACCTACCTGTCCAGCTGACTTTCAAAACAGGAGGCTGCATCAACATCCAGGGGAGTAAGTTTTTTAAGGGAACAATATATTTGAGCCACTTAAATAAATTAGGTTCTAACTATTCACGCTGGTGATTTTCTTCATGAGGTAAATTACAATTATACAGCGGTTTAAAATGGGTGATAGTGAATCGCATCTCCTTATACATTTCTTTTACTTTTCATTTCTGTTCACTTCAATACAACTAATTAACGTTTGGAGATGTGTAAAACTTGCTGCTGCTTCACCAGAACAAACAGCATCAAAATCTGCAAAATTGCCAACTGAAACCCTAGCCCCATTGCAAATCTCATTTTGTTAAAGTGTGAATTCCCTCTGGGTACATGGACACATGTATGTATCAGCCTGAATGCATCAGAATGTCCTTTTTTTCTATGTTCAATTCCAAATGCCCTTTGTAAATATGCATCTTGTGAGGAAATTCACCAAACAGACTTTTTATTTTCTGTTCCTTGCCAATCTGTAGGCTCTGCCTAGTCATGGTGCTGCCAACCTGAATCTGAAAGATTCACCTTTACTAACCTACCCTGTACACTGATAGTCTCGGGGCCCCTGCAATGATCCATCTGACCTGAAGCAACCCTTCCATTAAAAATGAATCTGTTAAGTGATCCCTCGGAATTTATTGATGTCATGTTTGTCCATTGCTTGCAATACGCTGTGCTGCAGAGTATGCGATGATCATCAGTGCTTGGTTGGGTGTGTCCGCATATTAAAGGATGTGGTGCATTTAACTTCACCTCAGTCGACTTGCAAGGATTTACCTACAGTCAGCAGCAGCAGAGATAACATAACTGGAGAATGACTGCTTTGAATGGCGTGAAAAACTTCTGGAAGGTGTGTAAAAAGCATAGTGGAGCCAGATACAAAAATGTTTGTGGCTTAAAGATAACCCTACTTAACTGAACTGCAACTGTCCCTCTGTCACAGGGAAGTATAGATTACAATGTTTTCGTTCTATGCCAGTTTTGTTCACTTGATCGGGAGAAAAAGACTGTTACTTGCATTGTTGCTCAGGGAATAAATAACAGTTTACAATACCATTCAGTCCATTTGCTTTCTTACAACACAGTTTAGGGCTATTCATCATGTTCTTACAGTTAGCATTTTGTTTACCCTATTAATCTCCTATGACAGACAGATTTTATGTACGGAATGGTAAGCGTGAAGTACAGGCATTTACGGTACCCTAAATTATCCATGCTCTTGAAAAATGTTGGTTCTTCACTGATGGTGGCTGGAGTGTCTTTAAGGTCGCTGCTGAATCGAAGGTAAAAAGGTTGTTAGTTCTGTTCTGCTTATCGTCAGCCTGCAGCAATGTAGTTTAATATTACATTGATGGCCACATACATGGGAGTTAAGTTTTGTATCGTAACAAAGTTTTGATCAAGCACATATACAACACTTAGAATGTTTTTTTTAACTTCGATTATTCTGTGGTAGATGAGAAAGATTGTTGAGTTTTATTTTGGTTGATTATATATTTGTTAACCAAGGAAATGAGAGATTTTAAACAAAATTCTTCTCTCTGAGGGTTGTGAGTATTTGGAACTCCCTTCCACAGAACACTGTGGATGCCACAGCCCTTGTACATATTTAAGGCTGAGATAGCTTGATTCTTGATCAATAGGTGAAACAACGTTGATGAGGAAGAGGCAGGAAAGTGGACGTGAGGAATGTCTGATTAGCCATGATCAGGTAAATGGAATTGAACATCCTACTCCTGTTCCTAAACAAAAACAGGAATTTCTGGAGGAACTCAGCCGGTCTGGCAGCATCTTCACAGAGAAATTAATGTTGCGAGACCAGTAACCCTTCTTCAGAACTGATCCTGTTCCTATTTCATTTGGTCTTATGGTTTTAATTAAAATTTTAAAAAATCTTAAACCAGAAGAATCTACTCACTGATAATGATTGAATGGTAACAAAATTCAAAATGTGGAACAAAAACAGAAGTTGCTGGAAAAGCTCAGCAGGTCTGGCAGCATCTGTGATGAAAAAATCAGAGTTAATGTTTCGGGTCTGGTGACCCTTCCTCAGAACAGAGGAAAATGTTATGTGACCTCTGTCTCAGAAAGATTAACGTATGAATAAAAAAAATCAGTCTGATGTGACAGTTTATATCGATGAGACAATATGCAAAAAGAAGCCTTAAATTTATGGCAGATGTTTAATCAAATTAAACTTGGCTACAAAACTAAACAATGGTCCATTTCCTTCTGGTATTATCGTATGCAGAACTTTTGAGTTGAGCACCTAAACTCAATTACAATGGATAACGTAGTGCGTTGTCCAAGCAGAACTCGCCATTATATTTCTCGTAAATGGTGTGTTTTTGTAATGAGCAGAAGCTGTTTTTCCTTAGCAGATGTGATATTGTTTGTGTGCCTAGTTGTGCTGCTGATTAATTATTAATTGGAAGAAAATGCAGGAACGGTGACTTCGTTATTGCAAAATTGAGATAATAAATTATTTATTTTCTTTGGATTGTGTCTTCAGAATAACAATAGAACATGATGGCAGAAGGACAAGTCAGTTTTGTTCTGCTCAGACAAGAAAAAGTACTGGCTAGGGATCCATTCAAAGTGTATTCCACTTCACTGTCACTTGCAGAATGCCAGAAAGGAAATGATAGAGAATGATCATATTCTCAAGACATTGCTTTTATGATATTAGTTGATGGGAACAAGTCAGATTCCAGAGTGAGACCTCACTTTAGGCCAATGATCTTTCATCAGAACTGGAAAGTTTGAGGTGTAACAACCTTTAAACAAGTACAGAAGCAAATACAAAATGGGAGAGCAGGATGCAAGAAATTATAAAAAGGCATGCAAGTGTGGTTGGATGGAAAGAGTGATTAAATGACAAAAGGCATGATGTGAGGCAAAAGGGGACAATAGTCACAGAATAATTACAGTGCAAAAGAGGCTATTCAGCCCATCGTGTGTATACTGGCCCTATGGATGAGTCATTCTCCCAGCACCTCTCTGCATTATCTTTCTTTTCAGATAACAATCTAATTCCTTTGAGAATGCCTCAATTTGAAAGTGCCTCTGCTATACTTGCAGGCAGTGCTTTCCAGGTCTTAACCATTCACTGCATGAAAAGTTTTTTTTTTCCTTCTGTGGCTTTTACTTCTTTTATTAACTACTTTCAATCTGCGTCCTTTCAATCCAGATCCTTTCATGAGCAGGAACAGTTTCACCCTAAGTACTCTGACCAGATGATTTTGAATTTCTGAGTCAGACCTCCTCTCCTCCAAAACAAAAGCTAATGATTGGGACAAAGGAGAACCAAAATGGATGTCTGCAGGATGTGTCAGGTTTAATAATAGGAACATTATTAACAGCAAAAGAAAATGGTAGCAATTATTATGAAATTGTTAAATTCAGTTAAAAGGCATCCATTCAGTATCAAACAGTAAAGAGTATTTGAGATGGTGGACAGGCTTTGGGGAGCTAGGAGATGAGTTACTCACTGATGTGCACTTACAGCCACAATATATATATGTGGCTAGTTCAATTTTGTTTCTGATCAATGAAAATCCCCCAGAAACTTGGGGATTCAGCATGTGTAATGTCTATTGAATATCAAGGAATGATGGTTCGATCCTCTCAAATTGGAAATGGTCATTGCCTGGTACTTGTTGGTGCAAATGTTTCTTGTCACTTGTCAGCCCAAACTGGACATTGTCCAGGAGAAACTCAGCAGGTCTGGCAGCACAGTCCTTTGTCAGAACATAGTTGACTCATTGGACTTGAAACATTAGCTCTGTTTTTCTCTCTATAGATGCTGTCAGATCTCCTGAATTTGTCCATCACTTTCTGATTTTACTTCAGAACACCAGCAGTTCTTTATTTTATTATGGACATTGTCCAGGTCTTATTGCATCTGGACATGGACTACTTCAACACTGGGGATGCCATGAATGGTGCTAAGCTTTGTGCAAACATCAGCAAACATAGTGATCAAAGTATCTCAAGAACCTTCATCATATTCAAGTGACTCTGACTGAAATAGGGCATCTTGCAACATGCTGCTTTAGTTGGACTGTTGCCCGATACTCTTCAGCTTGTTAGACGTTAAGATGATGGTATAGTGAGTACAATGGGAGTTCTCTATATTTAGAGAACTGTCAGATCAGTAACCTTAGCTAATGAGATTTAATAACTAAGGACAAATGAGAGTGCAAGTTTATTTATTCATTCCTGAGATGTGGGCATTACTAGCTAGGCCAGTACTTATTGCCCACCCATAATTACCCAAACAGAATTTAACAGCCAATCACAGGTGGAGGGACAGGTAGTGTTGTGGAAGTGGGGAAGCTGCAGAAGGACTTGGATATGCTAGGACTGTAGGCAAAGAAATGACAGATGGAATACAATGCAGGAAAGTGTAAGATTATACATTTTGGTAGGAAGAATAGAGGCATTGACTATTTTCTAAATGGGAAAAGGATTCAGAAATCTGAAGTGCAAAGGGACTTGAGAGTCCTGGTACAGGATTCTGTTAAGGTTAACATTAAGGTTCATTTGGCAGTTACGAAGGAAAATGCAATGTTAACATTCACTTCAAGAGGGCTAGAATACAAGAGCAGGGAGGCACTGCTGAGGTTGTATAAGGCTCTGGTCAGACTGCATTTGAAATATTGCGAGCAGTTTTGGGCCCAATACCTAAGGAAAGATGTGCTGGAGTTGGAGGGAGTCCAGATGATGTTTACAAGAATGATCCCAGGAATGAAGGACTTGTTATATGTGGAGTAGTTGAGGACTCTGTGTCTGTACTCAATGGAGTTTAGAAGGAGGAGGGGGAATCTGATTGAAACTTACAGAATACTGAGAGGCCTAGATGGAGTGGACATGGAGAAGATATTTCCACTAATAGGAGAGACAAGCACTCAAGGGCACAGCCTCAGAATGAAGGGACAATCCCTCAAAACTGAGATGAAGAAGAATTACCTCAGCCAGAGGGTGGTAAATCTGTGGAACGCATAGCTGCAGAAAGCTGTGGAGGCCAAGTCATTTAGTGTATTTAAGACAGATAGGTTCTAGATTAGTAAGGTGATCAAGAGTTATTGGAGAAGGCAGGAAAATAGGGTTGAGAAACATATCAGCCATGATCTAATAGTGGAGTAGACTTGATGGGCTGAGTGGCCTAATTCTGCTCCTATATCTTATGATGTTATGGCCATATTGTTGTGGGTCTAGAGTCACGTATTGGCCAGATCAAGTAAGAATGGCAGATTTCTTTCTCCAAAGGGTATTAGTGAACCAGATGGGTTTTTACAACAATGCTAACACAATTTTATTCAAATTTCATCATTTGCCAGTGTGGAATTTGAACCTATGTTCTCAGAACATTAACCCAGACTTGCTGGATTGCTCGTTCAAGTGACATTCCCACTATACCAATATCATCCATCAGAGTTAGAGCCAAGGATAGTAGGAACTGCAGATGCTGGAGAATCTGAGATAACAAGGTGTAGAGCTGGATGAACACAGCAGGCCAAGCAGCACCAGAGGAGCAGGAAAGCTGATGTTTCGGGCCTAGAGAAGGGTCTAGGCTCAAAACGTCAGCTTTCCTGCTCCTCTGATGCTGCTTGGCCTGCTGTGTTTATCCAGCTCTACACCTTGTTATCTCAGAGTTAGAGCCAAATTAGATTGAGAAATGGGGAAGAAGATTAAACCAAGCAGGAAGAAAAAAGTCACAAAAATGTAAGTAAACGTTAAATTAAAATCAGGCATTACTGAAATCTGTGATAATTAGTCACCACAAACTGGAATGAGGTTTATAAACTGTTCATGTTCTGGATCAGAGAGGGGTTGATTGACACTGAATTGTTTGTTGCCATGTCAATAAACAGGGGCATACGCTGTTAATTTCTCGTCATAATTTCCTGAATGACTTTAAGTGGGCAATTGATGTCCAAATGTTTTTGTAAATAACAGGGAGGCTAACAGTACGCTGCGTTTTGTGAGAAGCACATGACAGAAACAATGCAAACTAGCAAACTCTGAACATTTGTGATGTAAGTCTTCTTCCCCGCACTTGCTGGCCAGTTTGTGAATTAGTAGCAGCATGTTGTTCAAATACATTGTTAATTTCCTGCAAGATAAGGCCCAAAATTACACAGTTAACTTGCTGCAGGAGGATTTGGAACAGTGTTCATTTCTCCAAGTCTGAATGGTTCAATTCAAAGGTAAATCCCAGCAATTATGTAGAACACACTGGTAATGCATGAGACCATTTATAGCGCATCATCTGTTTTGAACATGGAACCACTGATACATATAAGCAGTGTTAATACGTGAACAAATTAGCAATATTTACATATACTAACATTCATGGAATAACACATTTTGGAAATGATTACATGTTTACTGGAACTGATGACTTAAGTTGACACATCATTGTTCCTAACTCATTCATTCATTTTTAATGCAGAGTATCGGAAAATGGCAGATGCAACACAGTTTCAATAGAAAAGGAACTGGAATGAGCTGATGCATGAGGGCATGGGCCAATATAACACTTGTTCAGAGTACAAGGTCACTCTTGACTAATTTATTATGTTTGAAAAGGTGACTGAATCAATAGGTAACAGAGAGTCAGTGGATGGTGTTTATTTGGATTTCTGGAAGACATTTGGCACTATCCTATATTATAGGCTGCTCAGTATGAACCAAACCATATGATAGATGGAAATGTCATAAAATTGATTGATAAATGCTTGTTTACTAGACAATGAGTATTACAAAGAACAAAGAACAAAGAAAATTACAGCACAGGAACAGGCCCTTCGGCCCTTCAAGCTACACCGACATGTTGCCCATCACAATTAAAACTCCCTACCCCTCTGGGGACCGTATCCCTCTATTCCCATCCTATTCATGTATTTGTCAAGATGCCCTTTAAAGTCACGATCGTATCTGCTTCCACTACCTCCCACAGCAGTAAGTTCCAGGCACCCACCACCCTCTGTGTAAAAAACTTGCCTCGTACATCACCTTTAAACCTTGCCCCTCACACCTTAAACTTATGCCACCCTGGGAAAAAACTTCTGACTGTCCACTCTGTCCATGCCCTTGATAATCTTATAGACCTCTACGAGGTCGCCCCTCAACCTCCGTCGTTCAAGTGAGAACAACTCAAGTTTCTTCAACCTCTCCTCATAGCTAATGCCCTCCATACCAGGCAACATCCTGGTAAATCTTTTCTGTACCCTCTCCAAAGCTACCACTTTCTTCCGGTAGTGTGGTGACCAGAATTGAACACAATATTCCAAATGTGGCATAACCAAGGTTCTAACTATTATTAATAGTTAATTAATAACTAACTATTAGTTCATTAGTTGTCAGAAATTATCATTGCAGTGCTACAGCTGCAGTGTTGGTTGGACCATTGCCTGTAACTGGCCTACCCATGGCTAGGCTTATCCTTATTCTTTGTGCAGACTGTAACTTATGCAACACTCCAGTCCTTGAGCACACCAATATTGCTAAGGAGGATTGGAGAATTACGGTCAGCATAATATCCACCCCTGCTTCCTTCAGCATGCATCTCGGCGTGGAGACTTATTGACCTTAAGTACTGCCGGACAATGTGATTCCTCCTCATCACCAATTTTTGTCCCATCCAATATCTCAACTGCAGTTCTGTCACTCGGACTTTGGCAACATCTTCTTTGCCAAAGAGAGATGTATTCAATACACCAGCTATTCTCCCTGCCTGCTTGCACAGATCTTCCTTTTTTTAATGAGGCCAAGTCATCCTCTTGCTACTGTTTTACAATTTATACATTATTTTACTACCATAATCTATGGACAAAATTTGCAGTTGCTTGCATCAATGTGCATTAATTAAAGAAAGCCAGCTGAAATAACTGCACAGAGGCCATTATCCTGTCACCAAGTCACCCTCTATTTACTTGTTCACAGTACACTGGCCATGGCCAACCAGCTCGGAGTCAGTCCCTGAACTGAGGAGATTCTGAATCCCCTATTTTCATTGGTCAGCCAGGCTTCCTGATTGGTTAACAATCCCAATCAAGCATCTCATTATCCATGGATCCACCTGGTTCCATTCACTACACCAGCGTAATTTTTTTTCAAGATTAAGTAACTTGATTGAATTTTGTGATCAGGCAACAGAGATGGTTGCTGAGGTCAATGTGGCTGTGTATGGACTTCCAGATAGCTTTGAATAAAATGCCATTTATAGGGCTTGCGAGCAAGGTTGTAGGCCATTAAATAAAAGAGATAGTGCCTGTCTGAATATAAAGTTTACTGAGATACAAGAAGCAGACTGTAATGATAGCAGTTACTCTTTAGACTGGAGGTAAGAGGAGGTAAGTATTTAATTGGGATTCCCCAGAGTCAGTCTGGGCAGTGCAGATTTTCTTCAAATATTAAGAACCTGGACTTGGGTTCATAGGGCATGATTTCAAAAATTTCCCATGATACAACCATTTGAAGAATTTTTAAATGTGAAGAGGAAAGTGATAGACTTTAAGAGGATATAGTCAAGCTGTAGCAATATGTGGAAATGTGGCTGATGAAACTCAATGCAAGGAAGTGTGAACTGATACATTTTGGTTGAAAGAACTGGGACAGGCAACATAAAACAAAGGGCACAATCCAAAAGAGTGTGTAGGACCAGAGGGCCCTGGAGTTATATGTCCACAAATCATTGAAGGCAGCAGCGCAGGTAGAAGAATTTTTGAAGAAGCCTTTGCAAAAAGAGGCATGGAATACAATAGCAAAGGCGTTATAAGAGGTTTACGAGGGTGCTGCCAGGATTAGAGTGTATGAGCTGTAAGGAGAGGCTAGAAAAAACTCGGGTTGTTTTCTCTGGAGCAGCGGAGGCTGAGGGGTGACCCGTTAGAAATTTATAAAATTGTGAGATACATAGATAGGGTTGACAGTCAGAATCTTTTTCCTACAGTTGAAACATCTAATACAAGGGGGCATGCATTTAAAGTGAAAGGCATAAAGTTCAAAGGAGATGTGAGGGGGTACACAGAGAGTGGTAGGGGCCTGGAACGCACTTCTGGGGTAGTGGTGGAGGCAGTTAGGATAGGAATGTTTAAGGGCTTTTCAATAAGCACATTGGAGAGATGATGGCCAAGTGATATTATCCCTGGATTGTTAATCCAGAGATTCTGATTACATTCTGGGGTTCGAATCCCACCGTGGCAGATGGTGGAATTTGAATTCAATATAATATCTGGAATTAAGAATCTAATGATGACCATGAATCGATTGCTGATTGTTGGGAAAAGCTCATCTGGTTCAGTAATGTCCTTTAGGGAAGAAAACTGCCGTTCCTACCTGTTCTGGCCTACATGTGACTCCAGACCCACAGCAATGTAGTTGACTCTGAACTGCCTTCTGGGGCAGTTAGGGATGGGCAATAAATGCTGCCTAGCCAGCGATACCCTCATCCTGTTAATGAATAAAGTAAAGAAAATATGACTAAGCAAGGAACAGATGGGTATGGACCAATGGCAGCCAGAGGGGATTAGTTTAGTTTGGCATCATGTTTGGCATAACATCATGTGCCAAAGGTTCTGTTCCTATGCTGCACTGTTCTATATTCTATAATGAACTTCTTTAAAACTCTTGTATTCTGTCCAATACTAGGCATTGCATTGGAATGGCTATGAAGTTATTAGAGTGGGTGTAAGAAAAGATTTTTTGAATATTTCAGTCGTATTGAACTTCAATTCTGTGTCGAGATTTGAGAAACTAGGACCATTCTCTTTAAGGAACAGAAGTTTGAAAGATACTTTGATAGAAGTCTTCTAAATCATGAGGGGGTTTAAGGGGGTGCTTGTGGAAAGAAACTGTTCTCTTTGACAGAAGGCTTAAAACCGAATTTATACCAGTTTTTGGAGATTGCAAAATGAATTGATGGCAACATGAGGAAAAACCTTTTTTTCTGCAGAAAGTATTTAGGAAGTGGAATGCACTGTCTTGGGGCAGATACAATCAGGGCTTTCAAAGTGACATTGAATAAGTACCTGGAGAAAGGACAGAGTTACGGTGAGAGTTAATCGGACTCACTGAGGTGCTCCTAAAGTGAGTCAGCACAGCATAATAGGCCAAATGGCCTCCTTCTGTACTGTATGTATCCAAAATAATATTTTAGAGGAAAGAATTGCCTCCTATATTTCATTTTATATCAAAATCGGAGACATAGCAAAACACAAATCCAAATGATCAGGTCTTGGGCATAAGGAGAAGAAAGGTTAATGCAATTTAATGTGGGAAATTTAGTTCCTGAGCTCTGGCAGAGGGAAAGTAGTTTTAGAATACAGCAAATATTCCTGAGCTGTTGGAGGAAGAGTAATCTCCTGTAACCTTGGTAGACAGATCACTAAAACTTGTGCCCAGGATGTCAAATGGAAAACAAAAAATGACCAGAAATACAAAGAGTCACGTATAAGGAAGTTTTGTCCACCCTGGATTATTTCTCTTTTGTAAAGAGAAAACCAAGAGGGGAATCAGGTAGAAGTATTTAAAATTATGGAAGTTTTGGACAAATTGGATTCATGTAACCTTTGCTGCCATATTTAAGCTCAAGGAGGTTATACTTATATGTTAAGGACAGTGCTGCAGCAATAGCGGTTGTGAGCATGTGGAACAGGCATGTAGGACCCAAAATTTCTATCATTTTCAAAATTAAACTAAATAGGTTTGTGTCAATAAATGGGATTAACAAAGTGGAGAAGTGAATTGAATGCACTCTCCAGTCTGAAACTATTGGTTCTCATCAATTATGAATAGTTGAGCTAATGTTAGTCCAATCTGCTCGCTGCAAGAAGGGGATGGTAAGTCACAGACTAAGTGTTGCATGTCTTTCTCGCAGCACTGGGAACTAATCAATTTAGTGCAGGAGACTGTATCAACAGAGTAGCTCAGCACTGTTGTAGTAATTGCTGACATTTTAGCTACTGAAAATTAATTTTAATTAAGATTGCTACTTTGTTGTCTTCCCAGAATATAAGTGAACTTATCAGTCTTTCCTCACTCTTCAAACTTAATTGTGACTGCACTTGGCAATACTGCAGCTCTCAAGGGATTGGATGATGCTCATTGAAGCATACAGACTCGCACAGAGCAACAAGGTCAAATAATATGCTTCTGTGCTGTAGACACATGTGAATGGCAGATTGAGTTAGATCTTCCTGTGCTGTAAAACTGCCACTTCTGAGACAGGAAATGTGAATAAGGACAAGTAACTGGTACATCAAAGGTTCCACCTTTGGTTTTTTGTTATTGCACCATGTACTCTACTGCCAGAGCAGGGATGACCACTATTCAGACTGCAACTGCTCAAAATATCTGATGTGTTACCTTAATAATAATAAAGTTATTTTATTCACAAATACCTTTTGCAGCCAAAAGGCTGAATTGCAGTGTGACTTAACATCAAAGGGTGACCTTATAAAAGTTTACAAAATCATGAGGGACATGAATACGGTGAATAGTCAAAGTCTTTCCCCAGCGTAAGGGAGTCCAAAACTAGACAACACGGCTTTAAGGTGAGAGGGAAAAGATTTAAAAGGGACTGAAGGGGCAATTTTTTCACACAGAGGGTGTTGTGTGTATGGAATGAACTGCCAGAGGGGGTGGTGAAAGCGGCACAATTAGAAGATTTAAAAGGCATCTGGATGGGTATATGAATATGAAGGGTTTAGAGAGATATGGGGCAAATGCTGGCAAATAGGACTAGATTAATTTAGGATGTCTGGTCAGCATGGAGGTGTTGGACTGAAGTGTTTGTTTCTATGCTGTATATCTCTATGTCCCTAAGTATTGAATTTATAGAAACATGGGAACATGTGACAATCAATGTAAGAATAAAAATAGATCAACAACTTCAGCAGCCAACAGGGAAATAGTGCATAAGATAATAAAACAAGGACTATTGAATTAAAATTAAATTAAAATGACAAACTAAACACCATGGCTACAACACAGATACTGATGTACATATTAATATATCGTATAGTATTTCATTGAGGACCCAAGCCATGTTAGGAATGCAGAATTATGTCAGTACCTTTCCATCCTGCATCTTATGGCGTTGACTCTCAGTTGCCTTGGGTGTGATGGTGGTGATCAGCTCTGAAATTGGTTAGATTGCATCAGGGATTTTCTGAACTTAGCAGAAATATTGATTCTTCCTGTTGTAGCATTTCAAGCTTTGTGATGTAAAGGGCATTGTGGTTTGACTGGTACAGAGGCTGTAAGATCAATCTTAATGCACTCTCCCGCATTCTATTGAGCTGGGTGGTTTGTGCAAGTGTAAGGCCGGGGTGCTACAAACACAATGTGTTCAACCAAGCGGTGATCTAAACAGTGTAGATGTTTACTGTATCATAAGCATTGTATTTGGCTTCAGTGGTAATAACAAAAAATTGGCACCATTTGCCTGATATAAGTGGCTGCCTGTGATAAGGGTGACGGATTTAAGTGATGAGAACTGTGCTGTATTTCAAAGTAATCATTGTTATTACATCCAGTCATTACTAGCCCTAAACCTAATGACACATTGAACTGCAACTCATTTATTCCTAGTTAATGTACACAATCATTCCAACCTGTTCAATTACAAAACCATTCATCCACTGTTTAACAGTGGTTACTTTAATTAATAATACATGATCATGCTGTTCAGTAGGTTGTATGATTACATCCATGTAACCATTACTATTGTTTGCATATTTAGCAAACAAAACAAACGATCACACAAGTGAATATATCCATCCAATGATAAATCAGACCTTTCCGTTATGGAATTTTCCAGTTTCCTTGAATGTAATTTGACATTTCTTTTTGGTGCTCCTGAAACTTAGATAAGCAGCCAAGTGTCCCTGTATACTTGTCAACTCAAGGTGAACATTTTTATAAGAACAAAGTTGAAAATGATATATATCTTATTAGTCAGGTAAAGGATGACTTGATTTATAAAAGACAACAAGGTGCAGGGCTGGATGAACACAGCAGGCCAAGCAGCATCATAGGAGCAGAGAGGCTGACGTTTCGGGGACTGACCTATCCCCTTCCTAACTCCCTACCTACACTCACCTTTACTGGCTCCATCCCCGCCTCTTCGACCTGTTTGTTTCCTCTCCACCTATCCTCTCCTCTATCCCTCTTCTATCCACCTCCCACTCTCTCCCTATTTATTTCAAAACCCCCTTCCCCTCCCCCTTTTCTGATGAAGGGTCTAGGCCCGAAACGTCAGCCTCTCTGCTCCTATGATGCTGCTTGGCCTGCTGTGTTCATCCAGCCCTGCACCTTGTTGTCTCGGATTCTCCAGCATCTGCAGTTCCTACTATCTTTGATTTATAAAAGATCTGTTTAGGGAGCATCACACCGATACATATTGTACTGGAAGAGTAATTTTACCCAATGGTAAATATAACGCCTGGGTGTTAAATTTTCCATGTAATTCTGGTGATGAACTAAGTGTGGTCCAGAGGGACTGAGTTTGTGACTCTACTTCATCCACTGACTATTATAAAGTTCAGAAATGCACATCACTGTTGAAAGGATCCTATTGTGTTGCAAAAGCTTCAGACAGACACCAATGAGAGTCCAGTAATTTTTATAACTAAGAAAATTGTCATGAAATGTGATTTAAGTTTCTTGATGAACGATGTTTCAGGGCTATGGGCCAAGTGCTAGAAAGTGGGATCAGTGTTGATAGGTCAGTGGAGATTAAGTGGGTTGAAGGGCCTTTCCTGTGCTGTAGGAATCTACGTTCAAAATAATTATTTGCCCATAAAGCAATCTGCTTAGTTGTGTATTAGGTGAAGAAAACTTCAGCAAAGTCTGATGCCAAGGAGCAAGTACATTCATGGTGAGAGATTTGAAGGTAATTACAAGTGGCTGTGTCAATCACAGGTTTCAAAGAAGATCAGAAGATTGATTAGAGTATTTTCATTCACTGGTGGAACATGGGCATCTCTGGCTGGGCCAGCATTTATTGCCCATCCCTAGTTGCCCTTGAGAAAGTGATGGTGAGCTTTTTTTATACATTTAGTATATCTCAACAAAACAATGGAATAAAGACCAAAATAAATTATGGAATGGAAGAGTGTGAAAGAGAAAAAACTGATAAATAGCAGCACAGAAAAAAATGGGGAATTAAAGACAGATTTAAGTGAAAACAACAAATTGCATTGATATAGCATCTTTAATGGAGTAAAACATGTCGCAGTGCTTCACACAAGTGTTTATGGAACAAAGTTTGACACCAAATTACATAGGAGGATATTAGGCCAAATGACCATAACCTAGTTCAAAGATTTAAAGAGGTATCTTAAAGGTGGTGAAGAGTTTTAGGGAGAGGGGGCATTCTGCAATTGAAGGCAAGGCACCAAATTTAGATTGATTTACATTGGAGAAGAGCAAGAGGCTAGAATTGGGAGAGCGCAGAGCTCTAAGAGGGTTGTAGGACTGGAGAAGGTTATGGATGGGGGAGGACATGGAGGCTTTTGATGACAAGGGTGAGAATTTTAAAAACAAGATGTTATCAAACTGGGAATCAGTGTAGATTAGGAAGCAACAGCGTGGTGCATCATTGGGACTTAGAGAGTACAGACTTTTGGATGATTTTAGGTTCATGGAAATGGGAAGCCAGAAAACTCTGTAATGACGTGGCGAAAGTCATAAAAGGGAGAGAAATTGCATGACAGGTAGGAGAAGGAAGGTGAGAAAGGAAGAACAAGTGAATAAAAGGAGTAAGATGCAAATTGCAAACCAGACAAAAAAAAACCCAAAGGATTGCAGATACTGGAAATCTAAAAGAAAAACAGAAATTGCGAGAAAATCACATCAGGTCTGGCAGCATTTGTGGAGAGAAATATGAGTTAACATTTTGGGTCCACTGACCCTTCTTCAGAACTGATAGTAGCTAGGAAAAGGATATTTTTTATATGGAAGATGAGGTGGGGGTAGAGATGGAGCGTAAAAGATAGGTGGAGATGGAGCCAAAGGAGAGAGAAACAGTTGGACAGAGAAAGAAGTGGTTAAAGGTCAGTCTGGGGAATGAATAGTTCCGAATGGGGGACTGTTCTTCCAAGCCTCATTTTCTGCTTGGGAATGTTGCAGCCTTCTGGACTTAACATTGAGATCAATAATTTTAGGGCTTGAACATCTTTCCCCCACTCCCACACACCAGGCCTTCTCATCACATGTGCTGCTACCACACACAACCCATTGTCAGTCCCTAATGGACCTCATTAGCAACTATTCACTCCCCCCATACTGACCTTGAACCACTCCTTTGTCTGTCCAACCGTATCGCTCTCTCTGTGGGCTCTATCTTCATCTCTCGTTTACTCTTCCCAGCCCCCCAACCCATCTTCTGTATAAAAAACATCCTTATCCCAGCTACCATCAGTTCTGGAGAAGGGTCATTGGACCTGAAACATTAATTCTGATTTCTCTCCACAGATGCTGCCAAACCTGCTGAGATTTCCCAGCAATTTCTGTTTTTCTGGCACTTTAACAACAATGGGAAGTACGATGTGGGAAATTGTCATTTGACGTTAAAAAGAGTTGGAAAATTTGCAGGATGGCAGGAATTGCTAGGGTTTGATAGTAATGCAGATTAATTACGAAAAATCTCTGGAAGAAATTTTATCCAAGAGTATAGTGAAATAACTTTGGAATAACCTTGCATTGTAAGAATGGCAGAGCACCATAATGTGCAGTAATTATCGCCTGCATTTACTCTTTTGCATGGATGATGTTTTTTTTTCAAGTATGAATCAATTCTGCCACTTTAATGAGAATCCAAAAGATAAGCAGGTTTCTAATGTGGCACCACCAGAGAGATCATTGCTACCGATACTGACTCGTGATTCAGCTCTCATGATTCAGAATCAAATATGTTGAAAGAAACAAATATCAAAGCAGCAGGGAAATGTTTTCGCAATGTTGGCAATTTGAACAAATGGACACATGGTTGTTTTTGGCTTTATCTATCAACCACCTGCACTTTAAATATGGGAGCAAGTATTGGGCTGAACAGCCCCACCATGAGTGCAAAGTCTTGGCGTTGCATTTGGAATCCACCTGAATAAAATGTCTAACCCCCATTATGCTGGGAGAATGAACACAAAGTGGTGGCATAAGTGAGCTCAACAGGTTTAATTCCAGTGGGTTAGGATGGTTATGGATATGTAGAATTGGAGATACAGATTACATAGAAATGTAGAAACATCGAAAATAGATGCAGGAGTAGGCCATTTGGTCCACCAAGCATGCACCACCATTTAATACGATCATGACATGACATAAAGAAGGAGAACATAATATGCAGCCTCCTGAATGATTTCACATATTCCCGAGAACTTTTCCATCTCAGCATATTGTTACAAATATGATTTTCGGGGACTGTCTTTAATTTGATACAAAATGGAGGAATGAGTAGTAATGATGTCAGCTCTAAATTCTCCTGACAACAAACTTGTGTGGCCAGATCATTAAAGCTTAAAGGGAGATCTCAAGTTGTCTTGTTTGGAAGAAAGTGCACAATATTCATGACTGTCAGCAATAACATGAGCAGCTGTGCTGATGGTGGATACTCTGTTAGTCTTCAAGTTGCAGTGAGGTGTCAGGAATTTCATGATTTTTCAATGGCTATACTTTAAACTATATATTTCTATCCAAGATAGAATGAAGTTGGGAATCTAGAGGACAGATAATTAGCATTGGTACCTGAATAAAATGTCCATGTGATTCACATTACCATACAAATAGGCTTCAGCAAGGATGAATCCATAGGAAGCCAGTGTTAGAACAGGATGCGCATTCTCCTCAATGAACCTCACAGAGACGAGTGATCTGCAAGAATATAGCAGTATGAGAGCTTGCTTAGGCTGAAGGGACCAGATTTGAGTGGTTAAAGAAGGCTGAAGAGCTGCCTAGATTTGACAAAAGGGAAGAATCTCCAATCTGCCGCTCACCATGAAATTCAATGCTGAGATTAACAGGTGATCAAGGAAGAGTAAAGAAACAAAGATTCAGGAGCTAAGAATCATCTTGGACCTGATTTTGGAGAATGAAGTTTCGGCTTAAGTGACTGATTAATGTATAACTGTGGAGGGAGATTCTCACTTATTTTAGAAGTTAATGAGAAACTTTTCTGTAGCCTCAAATGGAATACTCAACCGAAATAGCTTTTTGGCAATGTTGCTTTTAGTTTGGTTATTACAGCAAAAATCTTAATTTTAAATCTTGTCAAGTGACATTCCAATAAGTCAACAGGAGTTCAAATTCCACAATCTGCAATAGTGGGATTTGAACCACTACGCCATTTCCTTTCCATTGTCATATGGCCATTGCCATATTCCTGTAGTAACCCTGCTGCTAGGACAGAAATTCAGTTCTATCCTCAGGAGAAAGGCAAGTAAAAGTAACTCTTTCCTAACTTTCTCTTCGATGGCTGCCAATGGGGAGGCAATGGCCTAGTGGTATTATCGCTGGACGTTAATCCAGCGACCCAGATAATGTTCGGGGGACCCAGATTCGAATTCTGCCACGGCAGATGATGGAATTTGAATTCAATACATATCTGGAATTAAGCATCTAATGATAACCAGGAACCCATTGTTGATTGTTGGGGAAAAACCCATCTGCATCATTGATGCCCTTTAGGGAAGGAAACTGCCATCCTTACCTGGTCTGGCCTACATGTGACTCCAGGCCCACAGCAATGTGGTTGACTCTTATCTGCCATCTGGGCAATTAGGGATGGGCAATAAATGCTGCCTAGCCAGTCAGGCCCTCATCCCGTGAATGAATAAAGGATGGTCCCTGTGTGAATAGTTGAGGAGTCGTTTGTAGAAATAGAAGTAACTAGATGCTGTGTATGTGGCACATATTCTATACAGAAGAGTCCTGCAACAGCTTTTATTTAAATTCACTCATGGGACATGAGCATTGCTGGGTGGCTCAGTCTTTATTGCTGAACCCTTAGTTGCCTTTAGAGAGTGGTGTGAGCTGCTTTCTTGAACTGCTGCAATCCATCTGGTGTGGCTACACCCACAGTATAATTGGAGAAGGAATTCCAGGGTTTTAACCTAGCAACACTGAAGGAATAGCAACATACTGGACAGACTTTTAATGGGAGGAAAGTGGACGTGAGGATTATCAGAACAACCGTTGATTTGTGGAGCAGACTCAATGGGCTGAAAGGCCTACTTCTGCACCTTGTCCTTAGTCTCATATTTGCAAATCAGGATAGTGAGGGGCTTGGAGGGGAACTTACAGACATGTGTCTTCTTTTCTTGTCCTTCCAGATGGTATGGTCACGGGTTTGTAAGGTGCTGTCTAAGGAGCATTGGTGAATTCCCTCAGTGCATCGAGTAGACAGTATGCATTGCTGATACTGAGCCTCAGTGGTGAAAGGACTGAATATTTGTGGATGTAATACCAATCATGCTTCTTGAGTGCTGTTGGAGCTGCATTCAACCAGGCAAGTAGGGTGTATACTTTCACACTCCTGACTTGTGCGTTGGAGATGGTAGAGTGGATCTGAGGAATCAGTGGTTGAGTTACTTACTGTAGGATTCCTAGCCTGTGACCTGCTTTGTAGCCACTGTATTTATATGGGAAGCCCAGTTCAGTTTCTGGTCAATTGTGCCCTCCAAAGTGTTGGTCAGAGGGAACTCAATGATAGTGATGCCATTTGAAGTTCAAAGGGAGATCGCTGGATTCTCTCTTGTTGGAGATGGTCATTGCCTGGCACTTGTGTGGTATGAGTGCTAGTTGCAACTTGTCAGCCTAAACCTGGATATTGTCTGGGTCATTCTGATTATGGATGTGAACTGCTTCAGTATCTGAGGCGTCGTGAATATTGCTGAACATTGTACGATCATTGGTGAACATCTCTACTTCTGATCTTGTGACAGAGGAAAGGTCATTGTTGAAGTAGCTGAAGATAGTTGGGCCTAGGACACTACCCTGAGGAACTCCTGCACAGAAGGAGCTGATGGCTGACCTTGAGCCACCACAACGATTTTCCTTTGAGCCAGTTGTTGTAGGACCCATCTTTATATATCTAAGTAAATCCAAAATTAGTTTCAGCGGGTCACCACTTACAACTAAAAATAGTGACAGTAAGTGTGGAAACAGGATCTTGTGCCCAAAAATTGGAATAGATTGTGACCATTTTACATCCAAAATTGGGTACAATGTATACTAATTTCTCCCCTGTGGTGTTTAAGTAATGTATGCTGAATGCAACTCACACCCAGTGTCAGGAAAGCTCATCAGGTCCACTATATAAATTGAGTTTGCCACTATTGAATGGCAAAGCAGTTTCATTAGGTTACTCCTATTCCTGTGTTGTGCCCATCATAATCTGCCCTCTGATCTTTTCTAAATGCTGCACTCTTCTGAGACTCCCCTTATCATTTAGACCTAAGGACCTCTCTGGTGATATCTGAACTTAATGGCCAATCAATATTACTGTTACACAAGTAACAGGAAAACACAACAGAAGGTGTATAACCTATATTTATCCTGTTTACCAAATCCTTGACCACGTGCTGATGAGTACAGCTCCTCCTTTCTCTTCTCGCCTCATACTAGCCCCAGCCCCTATGGTAGACAGGGGAGCATTGGCTATTGGAGAGAATGCCTCTGAATTGGTGTCAAATGGATAACGAATTGAGTGAGTGGTAAGAGAGTGACATGGAAACCTGGGCCTGACAGTCAGTGCTAAATTGCAGCGAAACTCCATTGTGTGCACATTCAGTGTTTATACATTATTATCCAGCAGAGGTCACTCAGTTGCCATTAGGGGCCTGATTTCTTTTAGTTGTAGGCTCAGATCATAGTCCTTTAACTGCTGCTACCTCTATAGAATTAGCGATCTTCGTATATGACCGTCCCAAATTGCATAATGCAGTCTCTTGTTCGATGGCCGTATTGCTGCAGTGAACTATTGGGAAACCTCATACAGTCAGACCTGAATATTCTTGCCTTGGGTTTTGGGTGCATACAGAGATGTGTGTGACTTTTTTAACCTGAAGGATACAATAAGCCTTTGAAAAAAAACTTAATTCATATTGTCTTAACTTGCCCTTTTAATAAAAGGTAATGTACCTATACTGGGTTTCTTATCTTAGAAAATAAGCTAGATAGGAAAAGGAATTTTGATTTCTATTAGCTCAGAAAGTATCACAAAGAACTAATATGAACTACAGACATTAGAAAGGGAAATAGGAATTTAATACCAGAGACACATTCAGCCATCTTCACCATTTCTTTGAAACAACCTGCTACATCATTGCAGTGTGCAAAGATTTTGTTTTGGATGAGCTGCCTGTAGTCTTTGAATTAAATATACCTGGATTGTGACTTTCAACTCTACAAACTTGATTATTTTAAGTCCATTTGAATTACAATATCATTACTGCTTTCTACACAGTAAATTTTGAACAGAATTCAGACTTAAGGTAGAGTTCTTAATCCTGACAGCTGCTGCGCAGCAAGTGACCCTGAAGGAAAATTGCTAAAACATGATAGAAGATGCAAAAGCAAAACGCTGCAGATGCTGGAAACCAGAACTAAAGGCAGAAAATGCTTTTATCCGGTTTATTAGATAGGCAAAGATATCCACCGTCCTTACCTGGTCTGGCCCACATCTGATTCCAGACCCACGACAATGTGGTTGATTCTTAGCTGCCACCTGAAATGGCCGTAGCACACCAACCCTGCTCAAAGGCAATTAAGCATGGAGAATAAATGCTGGCCCAGCCGGTAACATCCACATGGATATAGAATCATGTCCGATTAAGGTCGTCTCCTTACATTTTACCAATGGTAGGTTGGCCCCGCACCCAGAGGTGAGACCAACACTGGCAGCCTCCCTGTGTACTCTGGTATGGTGGAGTTGGGTGGGAGGGGGTTAGTGGGAGGGGAGTGTGGGTCATAGGTGGGTGCAGCAGCAGGAGTGGTCCTAATTAGACACACTGTGAGGGGTAGGTACTGCCCTCGCCAACACCCTCCCTCATGATGAGGTTGGCCTGATTGTCCACGGCTCTCCCGGGCTCATTTTGCCTGTTGGGATTCTGCCTCCATGGCATCCTCCTGGCTGGGTACCACTCTGGGTGGGGGGAGCTGCCAATGTTCCTGATGATACTACAGAGAATTCTACGTTGCGGCCCATCTTTTAAGTGGACAGGAGACCAGACAGCTATTACTCTGTTCACTTCTGAAGAAGGGTCTAGGCCCGAAACGTCAGCCTTCCTGCTCCTCTGATGCTGCTTGGCCTGCTGTGGTCATCGAGCTCTACACCTTGTTATCTCTATTACTCTGTTGCTGGACTGTCTGACAGTGTTGCTGGAGGGGTTCGACGAGTGGCTGAGCAATGTCCACCCAGTCTCACTGACTGAATTCTGAACAATACATTAGCTCAATGATCTTTCATCGGAACTGGCAATTTAGAAATGTAACAAGCTGTGAGTAAGTTCAGAAGCAAGCAAAGTGACAGTATAGAGCAAAGGAAATCGGAATTGAAAAGATTTGTGACAGCTTGGTCGGTTGGAAGGATTGATTAAATGGATTCATAGACTCATACAGTATGGAAACAGGCCCTTCGGCCCACCATGTCTATTCCGACCAGCAGACACCAAACTATACAAATCCCATTTGCCTGCACTTGGTCCATTGCCTGCTATGCCCTGGCGTTTTAAGTACCCAAATGACAAAATTACTCACATCACAAAAGGTAGGGTCAGCAGGAAGTGTCAGCTTTAACAAAAGGAACATTACCAACTGCCAAACAAAACAGAAACATTTAATCTGATATTGTTGAACTCAATTATAAAACATCCCTTTTCAAAGATTAAAAAGATATCTAAGACATTAAGAGCATTTAAAAGATTCAAAAGAATCGACAGCATAAATAGAAATAATTTCCTTTTGAGGAGTTCAAGGAGAACAGGTACAACACTAAAACTCAAAGTGTGTTCAGCAATGCTACAAAGCAATTTGTTCCACAACAGGCTGAAGAAATCTGAGTCTTTCTCCCAAATATGGCAGTTGAGGCTGTGAGGCAGTCGAAAATGTCAGAATTGAGGTTGATGTATTTTTGTTCTGCCGCATTATGATGGGATGCTGAAAGCAGGCTGGTAGACAGAATTAAAAGTTAAGATCAGTGATCATAATTGAATGGCACAGCAGTCCAGAGGCACTGACTGGCCTACTATTCTTATATTCCAGTGCATTTCACAAGAACATATAATGTGTCAGCATATGGTACAAAGAGCAGATTCTTTTAGAAATGGATTAACATTAGCCGGGAGTTCAGGCGACATGGAAACAGCAAGAGACCTGAATCCATTGAGAAACTTAATTTAGATACAAGCTTATTAGCTTATTGATCCACATTAGCCTTGTAATTAGAACAAATCAGTCCTATTAAACCAAGAAATTTGACATTACAAGAAAATCTGATTTCTGCTTTAGAGTCATAGAGTCAGCGTCATACAGCACGGAAACAGAGCCTTTGGTCCAACTCGTCCATGCTGACTAAGATTCCCAAACTAAACTCATCCCACTTGCCTGCATTTGGCCTATATCCCTGTAAACTTTTCCTATTCACATACCTATCCAAAAGTCTTCTAAATGTTGTAACTGTACCTGCATCTATCACTTCCTCTGGCAGTTCATTCCACACACAAACCACCCTCTGTGTGAAAACGTTGCCCCTCAGATCCCTTTTAAATCTTTCTCCTCTCACCTTAAAAATATGCAGCCTAGTTTTGAACTCACCCACCCTATGAAAAAGACCCTTGCTATTCACCTTATCTATGCCCCTCATAATTTTATAAACCTCTATAAGGTCACCTCTCAAACTCCTATGCTCCAGTGCAAAAAATCCCAGCCTATCCTTGTAACTCAAACCCTGCATTCCCAGCAACACTCTGGTAAATCTTTTCTCTACACTCTCCAAGATGTTAGGCTGGGGTATTAAATATTTATCCCAGCTCTGATGGAATTTCCAGTTGATCTGACGTGACGTACAACAGGTCATTGGGGGTTGTTTATGTGAAATAGTCACCAAAGAATTCAAGAAGATATTCATGAGAGGTTTCTTGCAGCCCGAAAGTAGTTAGAATGCCACATGCAGTCATTGAAATGAATAACAAAATTTTATTAGAAACAAAGTTGGGTATTTGTATGATGGAAACAGAAACGGAAGGTATGCAGAGATATGCTTGAGATGAAAAAGGATGGATGGAGCGACAGACAGACATTTGAGTGGGATGGCCTGTTCCTGTACTGAAAAGTCTAAATACATGTTAGTCCTTGCCATCATCAGCCTCTTCCTCTCAGTAGTTTTTTTTTGCTGTTGGCTTGGACTGATAATTGTTAATTATTTTACTTTTACATATCTGGAGAGTTGTTGTTTACCTTCTTGCTGTGAGTCTCAACAGGACACGAGAAGAAAAGCCACAGGAGATTCAAAACCCAGGAAATCAAAAAAAAAATCCTCCATTGCAAATGTCATACTGGCACCATCCTTAGTTTACTGCCAGAATCTGTACATCCCAGAGGCAGTAAAATTGAACTAGAAGCAAAAAGATTCCCCTCAATTGAATATTAATTCCCTGGCAGACAGCCCTGAGGTTAATGATGTTTGCTGAACAGCCCCAATTTGGGTTGAGCTAGAGGCATAATTAGATGTTTATTCAAAACATTTTTCTTTATGGTTCAGCGTGGCTAGATGGTCAATGGAAGAGATTTCCTTAGGCCTTATGGGCCAGACCCAGGACTAGGCTACACAGAGGTCTGGCAAATAAAAGGAGAAAGGGTTGCACAGAATGAGGGCTGCAGTCTAAACCAACTACATATTATTAAAGACCTTGAGGAAGGATGGCATAGATAGATTACTTAATGCTGATTGACATATTGGAATGGACTTGGACTCTCAGAACCTCATGTGAATGGTATGTTGCAAGGTATCTTCCTTTTTAATTCACTCGTGGGACATGGGCATCACTGACAGGCCAGCATTTATTGCATCATTATTTATTGCATTTTTGTAAGTACAACTGAAATCCCATATCTTCCACTTAATGAACCTGTCACAAAAACAGAAATTGCTGAACAAACTCTGCAGGTGTGGCAGAATCTGTGCAGAGAAAGCAATGTCAATGTTTTGTGTCAGTGGTCCTTTGTCAGAATTAGTAGTAGCTAGGAAAAAGTGTTATTTGTGCTGAAGACAGAGGTGGAGGGTGGGGGTGGGGGTGGTGGGGTAAGATAGGATCCAAAGATTTGCAGGTTAGGTGGATTGGCCATGCTAAATTGCCCCACAGGTCCAGGGATGTGCAGGCTGGGTGGATTAGCCATGGTCAATGTGCGGTTATGGAGATATGGTGGGGTCTGGGTCTGGGTCGGTCTTTGGTGGGTCAGTGCAAATCCAGTGGGGCAGATGGCCTCTTTCCAAACTTTAGGGAATGTATCATTCTATGGCAAAGGAGTGAAATAATAGATGGAGACGGAGGCAAGAGCGAGAGAAAGACAGATACACAGACAAAGGGAAGGATAATGGTGAGCCAGGGAGAAAGAAGAGCTAATAATAGGTACTATAAGGAGGTGAAAATGGTTGGCTGTTATTCGTTCAGATACACTACATGTCCACACTGCTAAGAGAACCTCTACACTTATAGTTGAGTTGTGCTATTCGTGTACCTTTCCAAGTCGACTCCAGCCTGCCTCATGAGGGATCAGATCTGTGTGTTAATTAAAATCATGCACCATAGATGTTTACAGCACAGAATGAAGCCATTCAGTCTGTGCTGTTTCTGTGGAAGCAATCCCAATATAATCTCCTCAAAACACTGAGCCTCCGATGATTTTCCTTCAAGAGATCCAATTGCCTTTCTCTTGACCATTTCTTGTGGCAAAACATTCAATGCTTCAACAATGCATGATGTGGAGGTGCCGGTGTTGGACTGGGGTGGACAATAGGTTAATAGTCACACGACACCAGATGATAGTCCAACAGATTTATTTGAAATCACAAGCTTTCTGAGAACTGCCTCTTTGTCAGATGAAGTGAAGAGAGCACCCAGGCACTGCCTTTATAATCAGAGAGATCAAAAGATCATACAAATGATGTGAGTGGAGTGTCAACAGGTGGAATAATGGGTCTCTGCAGGTGATCAAGATGGTGTGAGTAAAGTGTCAACAGCTGAATAACAAGTGAGGCGACACCTATTATCTGATTAATTGAGGCAAGGGATAATTACAAAAAAATAAAAATAAGATGGTACTGGAGACAAACCCAATGACTGGAATAACAGGCTAGGCATAAGAGTCACACGCTGAGGGTTTAACCAAAGTAATAAGTAATGCACAACTGTACAAACTAATTAAAGTAGAGAGATCATAACAAATTATCAATGTGATGGTGTCAAACCTGGGTGATCTCGTCATTTCACCTGACGAAGGAGCAACGCTCCAAAAGCTTGTGATTTCAAATAAACCTGTTGGACTATAACCTAGTGTCATGTGACTTTTGACCTCAACAATGCATGACTAAAGAAACCTTTCCTAATGCCTCCTTCAATCTCTGTGGCAATATTAAGCTTATGGTCATTATCATTTATTAATCAGCTGGAGGGAATGTCAATGCACTGAAAGCTAGGATTCCTCAGCTGGATGCTACATTTGATGGATATTTTGTCCTTTTGCCGTTGGAATAATTTAATATTGCCTCCAAGCAACTCATCTGAAATGCGAAACAGTTGAGTGTGAGGAAACCATCATCTTCATGTCACAAAATTGCTTTCTCAAAGATCTCTAGAGGAATGGGATGGAGATTGAAATCATTGCCTTTTCCAGTTAGGACTGACATTCACACCCTTCCCCACCCGGTTCCTAGCATCGCCCCAACACCCCAGGCATCACAGTTGCAAGAATCATCTGGCTCTGACATACATGAAAAGTTAAGGGAAATAAAGGTAATGCAGAGAAGACTGGAAAGTGGAGTTGAGGGTTACCAGATCAACCATGATCTTATTGAACAGCAATGATGGGCAATATGGCCTATGTCTGCTCCTCCATCTTGTAGTCTTATGGTCACCTTGCTGCATGTGAGCTTAACAGACTGAATGTGGCACCTCTGCCCCTGGGCTGAGGAGTGACAGATGGAGTTTAATTTGGATAAATGTGAGGTATTTCATTTGCATTTTGATAAAACAAACAAGGGCAGTACTTATAAGTTAATGGTAGGATCCTGGGTAGTGTTGTCGAACAGAGAGAGCCAGAGGTTCAGGTTGATAATTGTTTGAAGGTTGCATCACATGTAGACAGGCTGGTTAAGAAGGCATTTAGCGCGCTTGCCTTCATTGATTAAATCTTGGAGTAAATGAGTTGGGATGTCATGTTGAGGTTGTACAGGACATTGGTGAGGCCTCTTCTGGAGTACTGTGTGCAGTTCTGGTCACCTTGTTATAGGAAGGATATTATTAAACTAGAGAGGATTCAGAAAAGATTCACCAGGATTTTGCTGGGAATGGAGGGCTTGAGTTATAAAAATTGGTTGGGACATTTTTCATTGGACTGTAGGGTGTTGAGGAGTGACCTTCTGGAGGTTTACAAAATCATCAGGGACATAGCTAAGGTGAATAGCAGGGATCTTTTCCCTAAGGTGGGGGAGTGCAAAACTAGGGGGCATATTTTTAAAGTGATAGGATAAAGATTTATAAAGGACATGAGGAGTAATTTTTTTTTTACATAGTGTAGTTCGTATGTGGAATGAACTGATAGACAAAGTGGTAGAGGTGGGTACAGTTACAATGCTTAAAAGACATTTGGATAATTATATGAAAAGGAAAGGTTTGGAGGGGGATGGGCCAGGAGCAGGCAGGCAGGATTAGTTGAGTTTGGGATTATGGTCAGCTTGGACCTTTTGGACCGAAGGGTCTGTTTCCGTGCTGTATGACTCAATGACTCTATATCGCTCTCTCCTTTGAAGATTGGATTAATTCTTCGGTATAAAATTTAACCTCCACACCTGTGCTGTTTTCTTTCATCAATGCTTTGCCCTACCTCAACAACCTGTTCTCCCAGTGAATATCACTGAGACTCAATAAAGGTGATCCTGCTATTCTCATCATCAGTGAAGTAAATATATCATTTTCATTGGAGGTCAAAATGTCAGGAAACCCTGAACCCATCACTATATCACCCATGTGGGCAAGGTTAGAATAGAAATACCAACACCTCCAAGTTTCTCACCAGATTACACAGCATCCTGTCTTAGAATTTCAATGGTATTCCACAGTCAGGAACTACCTAGTTAGGACCATCTACCTGTGTGCACTTGCACCACATGGACTACAGCGATTCAAAAAAACGAGCTCACCACCACCTTCTCAGTGCTACGGTTCTTTACTCTGGAGGTGAGAGGACTGAGGAGTGATTTGATAGACTCCTTTAAAATTTTGAATGTTTTACTAAAATAGACAAAGAGGTGTAGGCCAGCCAGCAGTTCCAAACAACAGTGATCATCATTGGATTGCCACTATGCTTCTAAATGTCCCTGTTTGCTGCTGTGCATTTTGGCAATGATCTTCCGATCTCAACATCCACACAAATATACAGCACAACACCCTTTGGAGAATCCCATCGGAGCAGATTGGGGTTGAGGTGGTAGTGAGGTAATCGGGTGCTTTGGATTGTTAAAGTCAGGAGGTTTGTCGGGGTTCTTTGGGGGAGGGTGTGAATGGGGCTTAATTTATGTTATTATATCCAGGAGTTAAACAAGATTTTAATTTGTCTCATATTCACTGGGTCACCAAGGTTTGGAGTGTGGTTGGGGTGTGGGGGTTGGTGGTAGTTAGCTCAGTAGGCCAGAGAGCTGGTTTGTATTGTACTGCAATGCCAAAAGGGTGGGTTCAGTTCTCATGCAGTTGAGGCTACCACGAAAGACTCTCCTTTTCAACTTCTCCCCTCACCTGAGGGATGAAGACGCTCAGATTAACCCACCACCAGTTGTCTCTCCCTCTCTCTTGAGAAAATGGGGCTTTGGCAACCCTCATTCAGGTAAGTACCAGAAAAGTGCCGGAAATCTCCACTTCTACCTCAGGGACCTTTGTGGAGGGCTCATAGGAGCAGAGGAATTTCCTCTCAGAAGTTCAAACTTCCCAAATCATTCCCACATCAATCCACATGGATGCGGAGCTTCCTGAGGGTGCAAACCAGAAGGCTGGCCCGTGTTGTTACCTGTGGAGGAGATGAAACTTCCGGATTGTTGGGAACAGATAGCAAATTCAAATTAAACCTCTTTACCTAAACAGTGTTAGCTACTATACAGAATAGTCAAGGCCTGTATTCATGGCATTTAAGGAGAAGCTAAATAACTTACGAGGGGCAAGGAGGAAACCATACTGATAATTTGGGGTGAAGAGGACTTGGATGTTCATGTGAGTCTTAATACTAACATCAGCCATTTGGACTGAAAGGCCTGATACTATGCTCTTTGTTCAATGTAATACTACAAAACTAATCTTACTCAATTGATGCTACTCTTGATATTGGTGCCATTTAACCATGAATTCAAAGCCAACACTGACGGGTGACTTTATAGAGGTTTATAAAATCATGAGGGGCATGGATAGGGTGAATAGCCAAGGTCTTTTCCCCAGGGTAGGGGAGTCCAAAACTGGAGGGTATAGGTTTAAGTTGAGAGGGGCAAGATTTAAAAGGGACCTAAGGGGCAACCTTTTCATGCAGAGAATGGCTCATGTTTGGAATGAGCTGCTAGAAGAAGTGGTGGAGATTGGTACAATTACAACATTTAAAAGGAAGCTGGATGGGTAAATGAATAAAATAAAATAGAATAGCCTTTATTGTCACATATACTCAATGAGTATAGTGAAAAGTTTATATGTTGCCAATTACAGTGCTGACTTACATACAAAAGTACCTAGGCACAGCTTCTTTCGTTACAAGATCTTAGACAATAGAGAAATAAAATGTCCAGCCTCACAGGAAAGGTTTAGAGGGACATGGACCAAGTGCTGGCAAATGGGACTAGATTAATTTAGATATCTGGTAGATATGGATGAGTTGAACCAAAGGGTCAGTTTCCATGCAGTGCAACTCTATGAGTCTGTAAATTATCCATTTCCCCTAACCTACCAAGGCTTCCACACAAATAGAACAGTGATGGAGAAGGATAGAGGAGAGAGCCCCAGTCACTCTGGAACTTAGTGGCAGGTAGTTTGAGGAGGGCACCAGAGGGGCAATTGGGATCTTAAATTCTTCAACTGACCACAATCAAACAGTCAGGTGTTGAAAGGAACAACAAAGAAGGCAAGTCGATAAGGTGGCCGAAACGGGGTATAAAGGAGTTCTGAAGAAGAGTCCAGACCTGAAACGTCAGCCTTCCTGCTCCTCTGATGCTGCCTGGCCTGCTGTGTTCATCCAGCTCTACACCTTGTTATCTCAGACTCCAGCTTGAGCAGTTCCTACTATCTCGATAAAGAAGTTCAGTTGTGGGGTGTGCAAAATTTAAGTTGAGACAGTGAGAAATTCTTTAAAACCTTTTTGTAACAGAGATGACCAGATTTGGAATGACTGGGGGAGGAAAGGGAAATGTTGCCATGCAGGAGTCATCCCAGAGACAGGCAGCAGAAAAGTGGATGAAAAAACAAATAGAGAATTCTGACATCCTGTTAAGCTCGCATCATTTTGAAAGTCGGGAATCAACTTATACATTTCCGAATTTTCATTGTCTAGAGTAAAATATTACCTCAGAAATGGGTAATATGACATGAGAAAAGATTATTTGATCTTTATAATCGTGTAATGGACTGCTTTACTCTCTGCCTGTAATAGAGAGGCCTGTATAGGTTCAGCTGCTCTAATAGCTGCAGTTAGGTAATGCCACTTAATCATTTGTTTTGTTTTGATTTACTGTAGTTCCTCAGCTTTCTTTAACTTTAATATATTCAGGGGCTTAAACCAGTGCTGCTAAGTAATTCTTTGAGTAGCTGACTTATATTTGACCATTACTGGGTAATTACAAAAAGTCTATTGTAATCTCCACAAATGCTTTGGAGGCGTTTTTGCCCTCGAGCAGGATTTTGCCACAAATTACGTTGGAGAAGTGGCATTTATGTTTCATTTGAAAGCAAAAAGAAACGACATCACAAAACCATTGAAGCATATGTTGCTGCCTTTCCATTTCAGGACTGCCTGCATTTTAGAAATAATGATAAATGCCTGTCACTTTTGATGAGAGGCAAGTGCTAGGTCTGATTTGGTCTGATTTTTCCAAAATGACAGTATGGGATAATGAATCTTACAGCAGATGCTGGAAATGTGAAAGAAAAATAGAATTGCTGGAAATATTCAGCAGGCCAGGCAGCCTCCATTGAGAGAGAAATAGAGCATAGGTTACGACCTTTTGTCACAAAACTGGCAGAAGTGAGACGTAAAAGATTTGAAGCAAATATAGAAGTAGGGAAAGAGATGAGGAGAGATAAAAGGAATTAGGGGCAAGCCAGAAGTGATTGACCTTGTTCAAATACCACCCTCTGTTTTTTTGGAATACATTATCTCTTTTATCTCACAATCAACATGCCTTCCTCTTATCAAAGGTCTTCCTTTTATTCTTCCTCATCCAGCCAGTACCATTGCTAAACAGCTGTTACATATCAAACTTTTGCAGTTATGGCAAAAGGCCATTGGCTGAAATTGGCCTGACCTTTCACCCCAAGGTGGGTATGATGGCAGGTGCACTTACAGTTTCTCGTTTCCACATCCAACCTCTTTTGAAGCTATTGGCGTCCAGGGATGGTGCATTGGGGGAGATGGGGGGAGAGGGTTGATGAATGCCTGCATTCCAATGGCTGATGGTTCTTTAGGCCAATTCAGGGCACTGTCTTCTCATGCCATCTGGATTTGCCTGATGGAAGAGGAGCTTCCTGATGCGGAGAGAGCCCGTGTATGGCATGGTGGCAGTCAACAGGCAGCAGGCCAGAGGACAGACCAGGGTAGAAACCCATCCCACAAGTCACACAGCAGGAAACCAATGGACTTGCGAGGGCTACAGCCATGGCCTCAGGCCAGTCTGTGGAAGGGTTCCTCCTCTGCATTGATCACCTAGTACCTGTAACAGTGATCTGTTTTGTACCTTTTACATGTCTTCAGAGGGAAGCACCTTCCTAATGCACCCTCTGCATGTCCCATTTACTTTGGCAGTGGCCATCTCTCTCTGTGCAGCTGCCAACTGCCTGCTAACCTGGACACTCACATTGCCCCAACCCACTTCCAAAGCTGGCATCCCTTCCTCCCATCCTCATTGAACAGTCTCTAATTCGACTGTTCTTTTGGAAATATCCTCTCCCACTGGCTCTTTATGGATTTCTAACTCAAAATTCAGCCTGACATTGGAATTGCAACCCTGGAACAAAACGTTAGCCTACCACCTCTGTTTTTCTGCCTGACTGGCCAACATTCTCTGTTTTAATTGTACTGGGAGTGGGGGGGGAAGCAATAAAAAATTCACAAACTCAAGTTATTTACATTTTTAGTGGGTTAAGTGGCAATGCATCACCAAAACTCTTTCTCTGGTTGCTATTGCATTGTTGTTCATGTAATCGACAAATTGGCCTACACATTTCTTACATTACAAAAATGCTGTACTTGATGGAAAATGCTTTGGAATATCCTCATCGTGAAAGGCACCATATAAATCTTTTTCTTTTCCCACTAATCTTCTTCCAGTTCTTCCTCGGCACTCTGGAATAAGTAACATCTGTCTCGAGGGATTTGATTTTCCATACAAGCTGTGAAGAAGTTCCTTTTATTTCGGAGTTTTGAAATATGGATTGATTTTTTTAAAATGAGGAGTGAATTCCCTTGAGCAATATAAGGAAATATTCATTCATAATATTGCTGTCTTCAAATTTCAGTTCTCACTGAATTCATATTTACCCATTTGTGACCTCAGATTTGACTAAATGGATATAACTCTGGCTGCCCTTCAATTCAATATCGTTCCTAAACTTGAGGTCATCCTAAACACCATGACCTAACTTGGACCAAATCCTGTGGAGAGAAATCAGAGCTAACATTTTGGGTCAAGTATCCCTTCCTCAGAATTTTTGAGGAAGGGTCACTCAACCCAAAACGTTGACTCAAGTTTCTCTCCACAGATGATGTTAGACCTACTGACCTTTTCGAGCAATTTTTGTTTTTGTTTGTGATTTACAGCATCTGCAGTTCTTTTGGTTTTTATTTGGACCAAATCCTGTTCACTTTTCACATGTGCGCACTGACCTAAACTGGCCCTCAGAATCAAGTATCACATTCATGATAAATTCTTATCCTTGTTTTCAAGCCTTTCATGACCTCCCAATCTCTGTGATCTCTTTTCCAAGTCTACAAACCTCCAAGATATTTGTGTTCATCTAATTCTGGGTTTTGGAGCTTAATCCTCTCACCTTTGGCAGTCAGACCTTCAGTTTCATCAGTCCAAGTCTAGAATTCTCTCCCTATTCTTTTACACTTCATCTTGCTTTCCTCAATTAGATCTCTTCTTAAAATCTACCCCTTTGACCAAATATTTGACCTGTTACCTTCTTGTGAATGGCATGTTTTGCTTTATATTGCTCTGTGTTTTATTGTGTTAAAAGGCAATGAAGTGCAAGGCAATGTTCTTGTTCTTTAATCAAAGGAATAATGGAACAAGAGCAGGCTATTTAGTCTCTTAGACTTGTTCCAACACTATTCAGTTAGATCATGCCTGAACATGTATTTTCAATTGCCCACCATGGTTCCTTGACCCACAATGCACCCGCCTAACAAAAATCTAACGATCTCAGTTTTGTCGATTTTCGATTGACCCCCTCCATCTCCATTCTCAAAGCCCTTTACATGATTCCAAATTTCCACTGCATTTTATGTGAAGAATGCACTGCTTAGCCCACAGTATTATGGGAAAGGTGCCCTACTAATATATTAACATGTGTCCGCCTCCATTTGTCCCTTATCTCTTTGAATGTATCATTTTTTTAAAAGTTTGGACAGCATGGTATGAGCTCCATAGTATACAAAGGATTTAGAGGGAGTGGAAAACAATTGACAATGTAATGAGAGATTGAACACATGGAAGGAATGAAGATCATGAAGCAAGAATTCTTCATCCTACTGGCCTCAGGTTATTACAAACAGGAAGTGAAATTTAGGACAAAGAAGGAACTGTTTACAATATGGATGTTGAACAAAGCTTGTGGACTACAATGGACTGTGGAATCCTTTGTCTTTATTCCTTACCCCTTCATTAATCTTCCTTCCACAGCAAGAGTCCTGCAGAGCACAAACACAGCCAAACACCCAACTTCTGCACTCAATTTTCTTATAAACCTGACTTCTGGTCCCTGGTATAGTCATTGAGTCAGAGAGTCACACAGCACGGAAACAGACCCTTTGGCCCAACTAGTCCATGCCAAATATAATTCCAAACTAAATTAATCCCAGCTGCCTGTTCCAGGCTCAAATCCCTCCAAACCTTTCCTGTTCATGTACTTCTACAAATGTGTAAACTTAGGGATTCCATTTCTCACCAACATGTTCGTTCCTTTATTGAAATTTAATTTGAAAAATTAACTTCTTTCTTCAATGCTTATGTTGAAAAATTGCCTCAGTTGTAGGTAAATTTCCTAATCTTGACTAATTGACATTCTACTTGGAACCCTTGGTTGCAAAACATACCCCTGTGATGAATTTGTAACATTTTCTTCAATAGTGAATTTTCAGAGCACCATTGTGCTGCAGATTATTAGCAGCTTGTCAATCACCTACTGTAATGTACTGATACAATCTGACAGAAAAGCAATAACAATTAAACTTGATTCAGGTTAATCATAACTCCTGGATAACCTCCCAAACCTCATAGACAGATGTAGAAAATTGCAACTCGTGGTTTAACATCACAGCTGATACTTTCAGATTTCAACTCAAACCTCCTGTTCTCTCATGGGTAGGCACTTGGATAATAACTACCTCTTTATCAAACTGAGAGTCATTATATGGCTGAATAAAGTGAATAAAGTCTTAAATAACATATCACGATAATACAGACTTTCAAGCAGCAGCAGTTAAAGTACTAAAAAATATAGGAATTCATTTGTTGGTCTCTTGGCATTGATATATTCCAAATAAACGACCCTGTATGTTCTAATAAAAACCAAAAGAACTGCGGATGCCGTAAATCAGGAACAAAAACAAAGTTGCTGGAAAAGCTCAGCAGGTCTGGCAGCATCTGGACATGTCTGTCCAATTGTCTTTCTCTCTCTTTGGGCTCTATCCTATCATTTACTCCCTACCCCACCCACCTCCCTATTTTCTGCATATAAACTGACATTTTCCCACCCACCATCAGTTTTGAGGAAGGGTCACCGGACCCGAAACGTTAACTCTGTTTTCTCCTTCACAGATGCTGCCAGACCTGCTGAGCTTTTCCAACAACTTTGTTTTTGACCCTGTACGTTCTTCCTGCTTCATTATAACTCAATGCTGCTTTGAAGTCTATCAATTATTTTTAACTCACCCTTTATAAACTTTGAAACACTGTCCCACCTCCCCTCCTATTTACAATCCACAGGTTTTTGTTGATCATAGATGAATCCATTTAAGCATTTTGTAATTCACTCTTTCATCAATTCTCTTACCGTCACCTTTAACTCTGAAGGACGGTGATATGTAAAGCAAAGTTAAATTCTAAAATCCAACTCCAACCCACCTCCACTCTTTTATGAACAGGGAACTTGGAGGCTAATAGGATCCCATGCATCTGCTGCTTCAGGTTGATGGGGTGTGTGAGGAAATGTTCTAGTTTGTCCTGTTGGTACTACTCATGGAAAGCCCTGGTTCACTGCTGGCTGCGGTTCAAGTGGACTGTTTGGTCTTAGATGGTACTCTTCCCATTTTAACATGATTTAATCATCTCTTTCTCAGAAAGGGTTTTTTTTTAAATCATTTCCCAGCCAAATGAACAAGCAGACAACATGTTGCAACAGCATTGCCAATTAATATCTTACAATTGTTCACTGGATATTCTCAACAATGAATTGGGGAAATTTAGCCTGTGGATGCTAATGCAAGCTTGCAGTAGACCTTCCAGTTATATTCTGTAAATTAAGGAGATTTGCATTTGCAATCTAACATAATTATTTGCATGGTGAAATGTTCACTGCTCAATCGTTTTATGTTTTATTATTATTTTTGTAATTGTCCATAACTGTTATGGATTGTGGTTACTTGCTTTATTTGCCTGGTCATCGAAATTTAGTACTTTCCACCATTTTGTTACTTCAGTGAATAATTTTTCTGTCCATCTCTCTATCTGTTGCTATCTATCAACCATCCACCCATCCATCATTAATGATTGATGGGATGATGTTTACAGAACAAATCATTTTGATTGTTGTTAGGTAAACATCATGCATCAGAGACTGAGGTTGCAGGGCCATAATGTTATATTCATTGAGTTATGTCTGATGTTGTTTAATTTTGCAGAACGTCATTCAGAATAAATGGGGAAAAACTTCACTTCCAATTGGCACCACTACCCTTTAAAATGAACCATCCTAAATGCAGACAAATGACATCAGCAGAAGTGAAGCTGCAAATCTGTCATTCTCATTAACATTGGATATGCCTCATAAAAGTGTATAAATGATAAGTTGCCGTTCTGTGAGAGCCACTCTGTCCTAAAGCCCAATAGGTTATTGATAGAAGATCTATTTTGACTGAAGAAAATGTATTACTTAAATATATCAACAACACAAAGAACATATATAAGATATTTAATGATCTGTGACAATCATCTCTACATATAATTAAACCTCAGGACATCAACTTCCAGCATTAAACTGATTTTACCTTAATGTTTATGCAGTGAGCAGTTTTTATTGTTAGAATGAGGAGAGAATTTACAGATGGCAGACCATTCAAATGAATTAATATGTGTCACTGAGGAACAAGCAGTAAAATATGCATCTGGTATGAATCTCTGATACTGCATGTTAGAATACATTAAATAGAGCAGAACGTTAAAAAAAAATGCATTTAACGATTCAAAACTCAAACTATCTTGTATGTTAATTTAGAAAGTGCCTGCCTGGGGTTTTGTTTCATTCCAAAAGCTAACACCAGAAGGTCATTAGCACATTGTTCTTCCATCCCTGGTGTAGTCAGAATCGATCCTCTGCTGACTATAAGAATGCAATGTAAATTGAGTTATGGTCATCACCAACATAGCAAACTGAGATAAAAAGCACATAACTGATTCTTATTCAGTGCAATAGCCTGGCATTCTCATTCCAAGTATTAGCCATGTGGAAAATAGAAATGCCATGCTAGTACAGTAGCAAATACTTTTGAAAACAAAACTTGCATTTCTTTAGCATTTCTTCATGACCATCGAATAACTCAAAGCGCTTTACAATGTAGCATTTCCATAGTGCAGTTACTGTTGTCATGTTGGAAATTTGCTTACAGCAGGCATGATGAAGGGTGTAAACCCAAACCATTGACTCTCCTGCTCCTGTGATGCTGCCTGCCCTGCTGTGTTCTTCCAGCTCCACGCTGTATTGAGAAGGAAGAGTCCTTCATGGACAAAACATCAGGGGATCAGTAGGAGGTGTTTACAAAAAATCTAATTTAATGCAATTTAATGTTTATATTCCTGATGGACAAGAGGTTTACTTGACAAAAGTTTTTGGGTTTGATTTGATTTATTTTTGTCACAAGTACCAGAGGTAAGAAAAATATATAATCAGAAGAAAAAGCATTCTAACATTGCAATAGACCACACAGATCGTGGCAGATGGGGGAAAGCTGCTAACGGTGGTATTATTAATGAAAATAAGGAGATGTCAAACTTGTTGAATAATTATTGTGGCATCAGTATTTATGGACAAGAAAGTGATCAGCATAATGGATATTGCATGAAAATTAACTAAAATTAATGTCGTGTTGGGCCTTCACTTATTCACTGCATTCAATAACAGTTTCAACAATGTGATAAAAAATATCCAAATCTGCTGATGCCACAAAGATAGATAACAACATAAGCAGTGTAATGGAAGTGTACAATTTCAAAGAGATATAAATAAGTTAAGTGACTGTGGCAAATGGATTTCAATGTTCACAAATCTCCACTTTGGACCTAAAAATGATAAAAATGAATGGGTCCCATTCCTAACTTGTCAATGTCTAAAAAAAGTGAGAAAGGAAGCCAGAGACAGAAAAACCAGTGTGAGACCCACATTGCATCCTTTGGGGAACAGCCATCAAACCATAGAATCCTGACAGTGCAGAAGGGTGCCATTCAGCCCATCGAGTCTACACTAACCCTCTGAAAAGCATTCCACCCGGACCCAGCCCACTACCCTATCTCTGCATTTACCGTGGCTAACCCACCTAGCCTGTACCATCCCTAGTTTCTATAGACAATTTAGTATGGCCAATCCAGTTAACCTATACATCGTTGGACTGTGGGAGGAAACCAGGCACCCAGAGGAAAACCACCCAGACACAGGGAGAATGTGCAATCTCCATACAGTCAGTAACCCAAGGCTGGAATCGAATACAGATTCTTGGCAGTGTGAGGTAACAGTGCGAACCACTGAGCCACCACTCTGCACAATCAAGCAATAAGCAGGCCGTGGAAAGTCTAACTGGGGTGGCAGTGGCTGTTGCAGGAGTGACAGTCACCTGATGCTCAAGGTTGTAGAGGGATCCACCTCAGGTGTAAAAGACAGTGGTAGGGATTTTGTGAAGTTGCGTCTGGGTAGTTGTAGGGGCTTCAGCCGCAAGTGCAAGGAATGAGCCTCAGTGAGGCCCCTGTTCCTGACATCATTCAAACACTGCAATTTTCAGGGGGTGGGGGGCGCGGTACTGTCAGGGTGGATTTGAAGGGCTGAAAGTCCTTTGTCTGTGCTGTAAAATCTCTACTAACCCAATTGTCCACTTAAGGGCCTTATTGGGCAATAGGCCAAATGGCTGTCCATGTACGAACCCACATAATTAATCGAGGTGGAAGTGGCAAGGTGGCAGAAACTCCCCCCCAAATCAGCCACCTAATTAAAATACCTCACTGCCTCCAAATATGCCATAAAGGAGGGCATTAAGTCCCATGAATTGCAATTCAAAAGAAAAGTGGGATACATGGATCAGAAAAATATCAAGACCAGGTGCAGATATACTCAAAAAAGGCTTATAGGATACTGGCCATTGAATCTCATGGGCTACTGTACAAGAGAGAAGGGTCATCTTTCATCTAAGGAAGCCCTGTGTTTAGACCACATCTGGAATATTGTGCACAGTTCTGGAAAACCACCTCAGGGTATACTGACCTTGAAGGCAGCACACCATAGATTTACCTGGACTCCAACAATCAATGTGAGAAGAGATTATAAACAGGGGTTGTGTTCCTTGGAACTTAGAAGGTTATGTGGTAATCTGATCCGCATTTTTAATGTTACAGGGGATAGGGTATATGGAAAGAAATGAATTCTGCTGGGTATTGAATGTCGGAGTGGGGCATATTCCAAAGTTAGAGGTAATCTTTTTAGGTACAAATTGGGAAACATTTTGAAACACAAAGACTGGCATTTCCACAAATCGTAGTTGGTGCTAGATCAAATGTTAATCTTAAAACTAAGATTGACAAAGTTTTGTTAACCAAAGCCTTATGAAATCTAGGGAAAATGGTGGTTTTTATACAGTTAGGTCATAGTTCAATGATATGATCCCTATAGAAATCAATTACTTCAAAAAAATTCAAAACTCCCGTTGTAGCTGAAGGTAGATTCATGTAGATTCTACGTGATATATTATCCCTTAGATAATTTTTCAGCATTTCTGGACCCACTCCAAAATGATACTTAGCTTCCCTTACTAACCATTCCCATCCTGGTAACCTGTAAAACCAGAACTGTCCTTCATGGTAAAGAATTTTTGAGGAGATTGCTAATCTCCCTCAAGCTAGGCGAATCCTTCAGCCTTGTTTCAAATCTTCAGGAGTTTGGACTTTTCAGTCTGAGCACAAGCTCCCACTTGTATTCCTGTGTGGTGAACCAGAGTGACTTTCAGCCTGTTGCTGCTCCTCTCTGACCAGCTTTATGGGAACATGAATCACATAAACCTCATTTACAAGGTGGGCAATTATCCTTGAGACCAAGCACATTTTTTTTCTCCTGGAATGCATGGATGATTTAATGATAACTACTTAATGTTTAACACTTCAAGTACCTTCATTGGACTTCTGATAATAGCTGCATAACCTTTGTCTCCAAGTGTCTTACACCTTCTTTCCAGCAAACAATCCAGGCCTCTCTTTAGTCTTTAACTGCCATGTCACACATGAACAGGTTACATAGGCCTCTTCATTTGACTAGAAATGAAAGGCAAGATCACCCTAATCAGCCTTGTCCTTGAGTGTGAAGTGACAGTCACCTACCTCAAGGTGCCACATTTTTAAATCAAACTGCCCCTCCCCAAGCACTCACACCCCCACACACTCTACCGATGATCCCCACCCATCGAGACCCCTATCTCGTCTCCCAACACCACAGGCCCCACCTCCTCCCTCCACTCGAGACCCTCTCATACACCTCATAGAGTCATACAGTCACACAATGCAGAAGAGGCCCTTCGGCCCATTGAGTTTGCACTGACATAACTACCACTGAAGGCGTAGCAATCCCAATTTCCTGTACTTGAACCATATCCTTGAATATTATGATATTTGAAATGCTTATCCAAATATTTTTTAAAGGTTGCAAGGATTCTGGCCTCCACCGCCTTCCCAGGCAGTGCATTCCAGATTCCCACCACCCTCTAAATCTCCTGCCCCGTGCCCTAAACCTAAGTCCCCTCGTGATTGACTCTTCAACCAGGGGGAACAGCTGCTCTCTATTCCCCTCATAATCTTATACTTCTCAGCCACATTCCTCCTCAGTCTTCTCTGCTCCAACGAAAACAATCCAAGCCTATCTAGTCCCTCCTAATAGCTCAATTTATCCTTCCCAGGCAACATCCTCGTGAACGTCCTCTGTATTCTGGTGTTGGTCAAGGGGCCTGGTCCTTTCAACATGGGGCTGTGAATCAGGGACCGCTGATAGCCTCAGTCCAGGACACCACCATAGCTACTGGGACCACAGAGCTGTCAGTCAATCAGATTGGCCACAAGTGAGGGGTGAAAATCCTTTTTTCCTGCCTGTTAAAACCCATTACAGCACCACACATCTGTGTGGAACTCTCTTTATCAAAGGGGTGCATTTTGCCCATTCCTATCACAAAAAAAACCTGCCTGCACATGGTGACATTAATCAATGCCAGTTTTCTGTGCCTTCCATTGTCATAAATAACATTCTTTTGATTTTCAAACCTGGTTTTCTGTTGTGTTAGAGAGATAGTAGATTTTTTTCTGAAGAAGGGTCTAGGCCCGAAACATCAGCCTTCCTGCTCCTCTGATGCTGCTTGGCCTGCTGTGTTCATCCAGTTCTACACCTTGCTATTTCTGTTGTGTTAGTATGTTACGATTGTGTGGGTATCAGTGTCAGGTGGAAACAAATATTGTAACAAGTTCAGTTGTTACCAGTGCTTCTGCATAATCGTGACCAACTATTTAACATGGGAAACCCTGAGAGACACAATTCATTGCCACTCTTGCACAAATCGTCCTGTTACTTTACCCGATTAACCCCCTCACTACCATTCACCAGGTGAGGCTGGTGATTTCAAATAAACCTGTTGGACTATAACCTAGTGTTGTGTGACTTCTGATTCAGTTATACAGGATACTGGTAAGACGACATCTGGAGTATTGTGTACAGTATTGGTTTCCTTATTTATGCAACAACATAAATACATTGGAAGTGGCTCAGCAAAGCTTTACGAGCATAATATCTGGAATTATCTAATGAGGGAAGGCTAGATTTGCATTTACTTCTATTTACTGGTAGTATAGGAGAGTAAGAGATGACATATACAGAAATGATCCTGAGGGGTTATGACAGGATTGATGCGGAGACATGTTCCCTCTTAGTGGGAGAATCAAGAACTAGAGAGCTACTGTTTAAAAATCCAGAGTGGCTCATTTAAAACAGAGTGAGGAAATCTGTTCCAGGAAAGATGGTGGAAGCAGGATCCGTGGATATTTTTTAAGGTAGATGTTAAAAGGTTCTTGTGAAGGAAAGGGTTGAAGGTGATCACAGTAAGACAGGAATGTGGATCTGAGATTACAGTCAGATTAGCCATGATCTTATTCACTGGTGAAGCAGGCTGAAGGAACTGAATGGCATACTCTTGCTCTTTGTTCATATGCTGGTATGTAGGTTAGCAAAAGTGCTCAATAAACAAAAGTCTGCTTTCTTTTACTCATACCTTATATTTGCCTAATGACACATGATGCAACATATAATAAGGGGAAGCGATGGCTTAGTGGTATTATCGCTGGACTGTTAATCCAGAAACCCAGATAACGCTCTGGGGATCCGGGTTTGAATTCTGCCATGGCAGATGGTGGAATTTGAATTCAATAAAACACTGAGAATTGAGGGTCTAATGATGACCATGAATCCATTGTCGATAGTCAGGAAAAACCCATCTGGTTCACTAATGTCCTTTAGGGAAGGAAACTGCCATCCTTACCTGGTCTGGCCTACATGTGACTCCAGACCCACAGCAATGTGGTTGACTCTGAACTGCCCTCTGGGCTATTAGGGATGGACAATAAATGCTGCCTAGCCAGTGACGCCCTCATCCCGTTAATGAATTTTTAAAAATCTTCCTTCCACTGTTTTCACATTCAGCGATGATGCTCTGAATTGTTTAAGACCATAAGACATAGGATCAACAGTCGGCCATTCAACCCATTGATTCTTCTCTGCCACTCAACGAGATCATGGCTCATCTGATAACCTTCAACTCCACTGTCCTGCCTTTTCTCGATAACCTTCCATTCCCTTAGTCGTTAAAAATCTGTCTGTCTCAGCCTTGAATGTACTCCAGTTTTGCTCAGGCTCCTTGATGCCATCTCTGGTCAAATGTTGTCTTGGCATCAAAAAACGTCAACCTCAGCTCTAGAATTAAATCCTGTTTTTGTCCACATTTTGAATAAGGCTGGAGTGAGTTCTGGAGCCTTGTGACTGTGGAGGAATCCACACTGAGCATCGTTGAGCAGGTTACTTCTGAGTAAGTGCAATTTAATAGCGCTGCTTGCTAACTTAAGAGGGCCTTAATATAATGACAAACTATTGAATTCGATGGTTTTATGTTGGCTGGATGATCTCCCTAATGATCTTTAAGGAGAGCTTTTGGCTAGTGGGATCAGCTTGAAGGTAACTGGAATTGTACATGAAAGGAAAACAAGAAGACCAGAAAATGCTGCAATCATTCCGTACACCGATGATCAAAGTATTAGCATCAGGCCTTTGTTCAGTCTGACCCACTGAGAAATACTTGTCTTTCTTGTCCTTGATTTGTAGGTAAAACAGCTCGATGCTGTTAGCTGTTCCAAAAGATTTCTTGCACTGTGGCATCCTTGTTTGATAGTGCTTTGAAAAGTTCAGCAGGTTTACAGTGTAATGGGAGTGCTTCTCCATTGTCTGACAGCATAAAGGGATATCACTGCTGGTGGATGCGGAAATTGGGGGTTTAATTGAAAATTGCTCAAAGTTAAACTGCAGCCGTATACATGATGTGACCAAGCAGCTGGGATGAATGTGTCTTTACAGTGCCCAGGAATAACATTCGGTTTTGATCCCTTTCTGTTGTGGTCAGTTTCTAATCTTGTCTGATTGGCTGTTCTATGCAGGGTTCTTTTCTGCTTTTAATTTGTTTAATGACGAATGGATGAGCTGCATTTATATTGTACTTTTCATGATATCTGGACCCAAAACATCCGACTACCAATGATATTCTGTCGAAGCACAGTCACTGTGGGAAATGTCGATGCCAATTTGAGGTCAAATTTAGAAACTTCAGTTGTCTTCATAAGACTGAGCTTGTGCTCTGAACATGACGTCAATTCCCCAGATAGAAGTTCAAACCAATTTTTACGCCAAAATGTTTCTTCAGTAAAATCACTGTGCATTGAAAAAGTTTTTTTTAAAATTCCTTGTGAGATGCGAGTCTCAATGAAAAGGCCAGCGATTCTTGGCCATTTATAATTGCCACTGGGGTGTGCCACTTCCTTGAATCACTGCAGTCCTGGGGTGTAAGGACACCCTTGGTGCGCTTATCAAGGGAGTTCCGCGATTTTGACCAAACAACAGTGAAGGTAAGATGGCGATACAGTTCGATGTCAGGATAGGTGTGTCTTGGAGGGGACCATGCAGGTAGTGGTGCTCCCAGGTATCTGCTGCTGTTGTCCTTCCAGCTGTTGGAGATTGGGATTAGAACCTACTGTATAAGGAGCTTCAACAAATTGCTGCAGAGCTTCTTTTAAAATAGTTGGTACGCACGACAGGAACAGCAATCTCAGGTGCAGATGACATTGAAATGAAGCAACAATCCCAGAATCCCACACATTTATGTGCAAAATGCTCAACCCTCCTCTTCTGTAGGAAATTTGGACTATTCATTTATTTTGATGTCCTGCACTCAAAGGGATAATCAGAGCTGTGGTGGAATGTCCTTTCAAAATGATGCAGATTGGAATGCCCTCCTGTCATTTACAGGACATAGTTTAGGAGCAGTTATCGTGTTAATTCTGTTTTGCTTCTGCAGGACGTAAGAGCAACAGTAGGCCATTCAGCCCTTCAAGTCTACCCTGTCATTCAACGAGATTATAGCCAATTTGATAATCCTCAATTCCACTTTCCTGCCTTTTCCCTGTAACCCTCGATTCCCTTACTGATTAAAAATCTGTCGACCACAACCTTGAAGAAACTTAATGAACCAGCTTCAACAGTTCTCAGTGGTAAAGAATTCCACAGATTCACAACACTCTTGTGAGAAGAAATCCTTTCTCATCTCTGTCTTATGTATGAGAGCCCTTACTCTGCAATATGCCCTCTGGACGTGGACTCTTCCAAAAGGGGAAACAGCCTTTCCGCATCTACCCTGTCAAGCCCTCTAAGAATCTTGTATATTTTAATAAGGTCTTCTATATTGCAATGAGTACAAGCCCAATCTACTCAGCCTCTGCTCATAAGACAGTCCCTCCCCCCCGCCTTGATCAGCACATTGAACATATTCAGGAATGCCTCCATTCTAGACTATTTTTTCATAGAGAAGGGGCCCAAAACTGTTCATTGTCAAATTTTAGTCTTTTGCCCATTGTTAAATATGCAGAACACAACACAACCCCAAACTTCCACTTGAACTCTGGTGGGTTTTTGGGTAACCAAGAAACATAACCCGGTCAGATGGGTCTGAATCCAAATATTGAATATTGAAATTAAGTTGCATTTATGATGTTTTGGTCACTCATCTGTATTTAATGCTGCATAGCTGGATTTTCCAGGACTTGGAAAATCCAGAAGAAAAAAGCAGCAGGCCCCTGGCTGTGATGTCCTGTTGTCCAAAGTTTGACTCATGTACAGCATGCTTCATTTCTTATCTGGGCAGTGGACTAATGAGGCACACACAAATGTCACTCAGGAGTTTATATCTGAGGTTTATTTCTACAATGTTGTCTGGCACACACATTCACCATGTTAAAGTGTAATTAACTGAGGGAAATTTGCAGCAAGCGTCACACAACTGGGTTGCAATCACCTTTGTGTGATATCAGTAATGAATGCATTAGCACATTTCCTTTTCTCAATTTCTTTTCCATTTCACTAAAATCTTACTGGGCTTTAATCTGATGCACAGATTACAAGCAGTAGGACCATAGGAGCAGAAGTAGGCCATTCAGCCCTGTGAACCTGCTCCAACATTCTAGATCCTTGCTATTTAGCTACCTTGATGCCGTTTTCCTGTAATCTTGTATAGAAGAACAAGAGGAGATATTTTTGAAACATACAAGATCTTAAGGGGACTGAATAGGTTTATACATGGATGATCTTTCTTCTTGTGGAGGGACACTAAAGCTAGGGGCTATTACTTAAGAATGGGGGTGGATTTTTTGAAGTATGCCCAGGAGACATTTTTGTATCAATATGTAGAAGGCCCAACAAGGGATGGCACATGCTAAAGAAAGAAGCCGGACAAGAGTTCGATGTGGCAGTAGGGGAGCATTTTAGCAATAGTAACCACAACACAGTACAGTTCAAATTTGTTCTAGACAAGGTTAAAGATGGCCTGCAAAAGATGGCTTCGGACTGGGGGAAGGCAGATTTTATCAAAATAAAGCAGGATCTGGCCACAGCAGACTGGGAACAGCTCCTTGCAGGTAAGTCTACAGTGGAGCAATTGGGATGCATTCAAAAAAGACCTGGGGAGAGCACAGGTTCAACATGTCCCCTTTAGAGGGAAATGTAGGAGTGACAAATTCAGTGAACCCTGGATGTCTAGGACAATTCAGGACTGGATAAGGAAGAAGAGTAAGACTTTTACCAAGTCCAAAGGGAGCAATTCAACTGCAGCCCTAGAGAGATACAGGAAGTGCAGGAGGGAACTTAAGGGAGGAATGAGAAGAGCAAAAGGTGGGCATGATAAATGACTTGTGAACAGGATTAGGGAGAATCCCAAGATATTTTATCAATTCATTAAAGGTAATAGGTTAACCAGGGAAAGAGTAGGGCCCATGCGGGACCAAGGGGGAAACCTGTATGTGGAGCTGCAGGACATTGGAACGGTGTTGAATGAATACTTTTCATAGAACATAGAACAGTACAGCACAGTACAGGCCCTTCAGCCCACGATGTTGTGCCGAACTTTTACCGTAAACCTAAGGTCTATCTAACCTCCACCGCTACCTTATATTATCATCCATATGCCTATCCAATAGCCGCTTAAATGCCCCTAATGAGGCCGACTCCACTACCCTCTCCACCAATGCATTCCACGCCCCTACCACTCTCTGAGTAAAGAAGCTACCTCTGACATCTCCCCAATATCTATCTCCTTTCACTTTAAAACTGTGTCCCCTCGTAAAAGCTACCTCCACCCTACGAAAAAGTCTCTGGCTGTCTACTCTATCTATACCGCTGATCATTTTGTACACCTCTATCAAGTCAGAATTTTCTTTGGTCTTCACTGTGGAAAAGGAGAATGTAGGTATGGAATTCAGGAAAAAGGAACTGTGAGAAACTTGCACAGTTTGATATAGGATATGGGGAGGTATTGGAGGCTCTGTTGGGCTCAAAAACAGACAATTCCCCTGATCCAGATGAATTGCATCCCAGGCTGCTGTGGGAGGCATGGCAGGAAATTGCAGGGGTTCTGACACAAATTTTTAATTCCTCTCTGATCACTAGGAGAGTACCAGAGGTCTGGAGGATGGCCAAGGTGGTTCCACTTTCTAAGAAGGATGGTAGAGATGAACCAGGAAATTACAGACCTATTTCCCATCAGTGGTAGGGAAACTATTGGAGAAAATTCTTAAGGAGCAAATTAAAATTAACTTGGAAAGGCAATGGTTAATTGGGGATAGTCAGCGCGGCTTTGTCAGAGGGAGGGCCTGCCTAACAAATTTGTTAGAATTTTTTGGAAATGTGATCAAATGGATGACGGAAGTTCGATTGATATAGTTTATATGGATTTTAGCAAAGCTTTTGACAAGGTCCCACATGCAAGACTGAGAAGGTTAAAGCAGATGGAACTGAGGCAAGCTTGGTGAGGTGGATCAGAAACTGACTCAGAAATAGGATACAAAGGGCAGTGATTGAAGTCTGTTTGAGTGACTGGAGGACTCTTACTGTTTGTTATGTACATAAATGATATAGATCAAAATGTGGGGGGAATGTTAATCAAATTTGCAGATGATACCAACAACAGTAGAGTAGTTAATAACATAGAAGATTGTTGCAGTTACAGGAAGATATAGATAGGTTGGTCAGATGGGTAGAGTAGTGGCAAATGGTATTTAAATCTGACAGGTGTGAGATGATGCACTTTGGATAAAACAACAAGATGAGGGACTATTTAATTAGTTACTGGGTAGCTTAGAGGAACAGAGGGATCTTGGGGTAATTATTCACAAATCCTTAAAGTTGGCATAACACGTGAATAGGATTGTTAAGAGGACATGTGGGACACTTGCTTTCATCAGTTGTGGCATAGAGTATAAGAGGAAGGAAATAATGTTGGAGTTGTACAGAATGTTGGTCAGGCCACAGCTGGAGAAATGTGTGCAGTTCTGGTCACCTCACTACAGGAAGGATGTGATAGCACGAGAGGGGGTACGGAGGAGGTTCACCAGGATGTTGCCTGGGATGGAGAATTTGAGCTGTAAGGAGAGACTAGAAAGGCTTGGATTGTTTTCTTTGGAGCAACAAAGACTGAGGGAAGACATGATTGAGTTGTATAAGATTATGAGGTGTATGGACAGGGTGAATAGAAAGCAGCTGTTTCCCTTGGTTGAGGGATCATTAAAAAAAAGGCACAGTTTTAGGGCAAGAGGCAGAAGATTCAGAGGGGATTTCTCACAATTTTTATTTTCCAAATCCTGATGATTTTAACAGAGTCATGGAAACAGTACATAATTAGATCCAAGGGGATAAGATTAAAATATTCTATCAACAGGATAATAATAAAGATATTGGGTTCATATTTGATCATAATATGGTATAACTAAATAATTATAACATTAATAAATAGGAACATGGGAATACAAACTAAAGCTGCTTAAATATGAAGTTTGTGTACAGGTATAAAGATACATTTGCATGTCCCAGTGGAGGTGATGAGACTGGTTTGCCTGCAATTGCTTTATCAAGAGCAAACTCCTTGCTGGTCTGTTGTGTTCTCAATAATTATCTCTGCAGGAAGGGCCTTTCATTGCAGCGACTTAAGGTAAAGGTTCCTGAGCTTGAAGAGAGGTTGTGAATTTCTTTCAGAGCCACAATCCAGTAGGCGGTCAGCGCCCAGCCCATTGAGAATCTAAGGGGATTGTAAATGGGTGGCCATCCAGGGAGGGAAGTGAGAGGTGGGCAGCACAGGAATCCGTTGAGAGGGCATTACCCTCAAAATGCTTTTCAGTGCTGAATGCCAGTGATAGTGGCACCATCTTGTAGATGTGCAGTGTGGAGCACATCCATGACACTGTGAAGACAAAGGGTGGGGTGGCACATGATGAAGTGCTGAATGCAGTATAGAATTCTATGGGGAGATAGATGGACATTTCAGCAACTTTTAGCAGGTTCCTTATGCTGTCTTGGAAAAGCTCAGCAGCTCTGGCAGCATCTGTGAAGAGAAAATCAGAGTTAACGTTTCAGGTCACCGGACACTGCTGAGCTTTCCCAGCAACTTCTGTTTTTGTTCCCGATTTACAGCATCCGCAGTTCTTTTGGTTTTTCTTTATGGTGTCTTGCCTCCCTGGTGCCAGTGTAAAAGAGAATCAATGTTGGACTTGCTGGTGAAATCTCAAGAAAGAATGAAAACATCCCCACTGTTAATAATCTGAGCAGCACGGTTAGTCAGTAGAGCCAAGTCAACCAGTCGCCTTAATGTGGTGGCAACAAGAGCAGGTCAGATACTATGAATTCTACAAGGAATGACGCCACTCCTCAAAGCCTTTCAGTCATCTACAAGGTATGAGTCAAGAGTGAAATGGGATACTCCCCCTTAAATTTCCTCCCTCACTGCATTGTTGATCAACCTACAGCACATGTTCTACAGCGGTTCAAGAATGCAGCTCACCACAACCTTCTCAGGGAAATTAGGGATGGGCAGTAAATGCTAGCCCAGCCCATGTCCCGCAAGTGAATAAAAAAAAAGTTGCCTGGATGGGTGCAGCTCCAACTACACTCAAAAAGCTCGATATCACCTTGGCCAAGGCAGCTTAGTTGGTTGACATCCCATTCATCATCGCAAACATTCGCTCCCTCTGCCACTAAGATCATTGTGGCTGTAGTGAATATAAGATGCACAATAGCAACTCACTGCAGTCTTCAACTGCACTATCCAAACTCATTGCCCCTGCCTAGAAGGATGAGAGCAAGTGATTCATTTTGGTTGAAGAAAGAGGAGAGGCAAAATAAGCAATTCTGAAGAAGGTGCAGGAATAGACAGGCTTGAGGATGTATGTAAACAGGACTTTGCAGATAGTATGAATAGTTTAGAGTTCCCTAAGCATTCAAATGCATTCCTCGGTTTTGTCGCAACCCTCACAGAGATAGTTGGATAGTTGGTTTTACCCTCTGCCCAATATTACTTTTTTGACATCAATAGCTAGTAAAAACAGAGAGGGACACAACCAGCTGGAAGAACAACACCTCATTTTCCACTTGGGGACGCTGCAGCCCTCCAGGCTCAATCTCGAGTTCAATAGTTTTAGAGCCTAAACTCTCTCATGTGTTAGCCTCCTATCCCACACACCAGGCCTTGTTATCACGTAGCCTGTCACTAACAATCTCCATTAATAACTATTCACTCTATTAGCCATATCATTATCAACTCCTTTGTCTATCCCACTGCTCTTTGGACTCGATCCTTTATCCTATCATTTATTCCTTAACCCATCCCTCTTCCTATCTTCTGTATATAAACTGACATTTTCCTAGCTACCATCAGTTCTGGGGAAGGGTCACAGGATCCAAACATTAACTCTGATCTTTTCTTCACCGATGCTGCCAGACCTGCTGAGCTTTTCCAGCAACTTCTGTTTTTGTTCCTGATTTACAGCATCCACAGGTCTTTGAGTTTTTGTTGTGTTGACACCAACCAGAGTTGTTCTTGATGCCAATGAGATCAAAGAGATAGTTTAGGTTCAAGTTGTAACTATACAAGTGCTAGTCAGTTATAAACTTTATAAAACAGTAATTATTTCCCTACTTCCAGGAAGGGTGCTCAATTAAACTGAGAAAGGGTGACATGGAGATGTACAGTAATGGTACTAGGATAAACAAAATCCTTTATCTATACAGAGAAATTATAGCTCTTCTTCATTGATTAGAGAGGTCAAATTGAAGTTTGATAGAGATGTTCAAATCTTGAAGAGTTTTGGTACAGTAAATGAGACACTGTTTCCAGAGCTGATGAAAGGGTTACCAGAAGCCATGGATTTATCGTAATTGGCAAAAAAAACAAAGCCAATTTAGGCTGGCACAGTTGCTAGCCCTGCTGTCTCACAACACCAGGGACCAGAGTTCGATTCTACCCTCAGGCAACTGTCTGTGTGGAGTTTGCTCGTTTTCCCCATATCTGTGTGGGTTTCCTTTAGGTACTCCAGTTTCCTCCCACAGTCCAAAAATGTGTAGGCGAGGTGGATTGGGCATGGGAAATGCAGAGTTACAGGGATAGGGTATGTGGGTGGGCCTAAATGGGATGCTCTTTGGAGTTTTGGTGTTGACTCGATGGGCTGAATGGCCTGCTTCCATACTGTGGGAATTCTATGAACGTATGGAAAACAAAGTTACGACAATGTATATTGGATCTGGAGAGAGAAAGATTGGCAGAAATGGATTCAGTAATAACTTTTAAAAGATAGGCAAAAAGGAAAGATTTGCTGGGCTACAGAGAAGAACAGGGTGATGAGAGTAATTGCATAGCTAATCGGCTACAACACAGGCATAATGGATGAATGGCTGTCTTCTGTTCCACATTATTCAATGATTCTATAGGAGAAGGACTTATCAGGAGGAACAGGCTATTCAACCTCTGTAGATTCTGTCAGTAACAATCCATAACATTTTAAAAGTTCCAATTGCAGTGGTAAAAAATAATCCAATGTCTTGATTTCTTTATGATATGTGACAGATTGCAATGGTCCTGCAGGCAGTTTAAAATGAAGCAACAAAAGCCTTCTTAAAGATCAATAGAAATCACTGCCTCTGCTCTGAAGACACCTATTCTCTTTCTGCACTCTAACGGATTCTCTGAATTTCCTCTTTTCTTCAGAGCTGTTCATTTAATTCATGCTGCTGGAAATAGCCAGTATTGGTAGTGGGCGTTGGGGCGGGCGTGGGGAGGGTCACAATCTTGCCACTACTTGCAGTCAACATCACCCCATATAGCAACGTGGAGCATGCTCCTGGATATGAGTTATGTTGGAACTATTCCAACATTGTTTCTGGTGTGTAACTGTTTTGAGCTGACATGTTCATTGCAGGACTGCATTTCAACATTATGAGACTTACTGAGTGGTGGATTTCACTTGGCCCAATTAGAGGAAAAAGTATTTTTTTAAAATCTCTTCTCTGTTGTTTCTTTTGTATCCATGAAATTTCATTATCACTGGGAACAGGGATCTCGTGAAACTGAAACAAAAGCTAACCACCAGGATGCCATTGCAAGCAAGAGAAAAATCATTGAAGCGACAAGAAGAAAGTTTTCTTTATAAAGCAATATTTTGAATCATTTGTTTACTAATTATTAATTGGGGGGGAATAAGGGAATATAAAGTACCTGACCAATGCCTAAGAATTTTCCAATCATGAACCAATTTGTGTCGGACTGTGGAAAACACACAGAGCAATTCTGCCTATGGCCTTACTAGTTTGAAAATATCTGATCTCATCTGATCTTAGAAGAAATATCAAGACTGCTCCAATTTAAAGTAGAGCCCTGGGTAGTGTTGTAGAACAGAGAGACCTTGGGGTTCAGGTGCATAATTCTTTGAAGTTTGCGTGACAGATGGACAGGGTGGTTAAGAAGGCACGCTTGCTTTCATCGCTCAGACCTTTCAGTGTAGGATTTGAGATGTCATGTTGAGGTTGTACAGAAAGTTAGTGAGGCCTCTTCTGGTGTACTGTGTCCAGTTTTGGTCGCCCTGTTAAAGGAAGGATATTAATAAACTGGAGAGGGTTCGGAAAAGATTTACCAGGATGTGGAAGTGGTGGATACAGGTACAGTTACTTCATTTAATGTACATTTAGGTAAGTACATGAATAAGAAATTTTTGGAGGGATATGGTTCAAGTACAGGCAAGTGGGATTAGTTTAGTTTGGGATTATGGTCAGCATAGACTGGTTAGACTGAAGGGTTTGTTTCCAAGCTGTATGACTCTGTGACTGTAAGTTAAGTAGACTCAGACCTGTTTAGTACTTTGATGGGAAACAGCCTGGGAAGACAAGGTGCAGGAGGCTTAGGGTTCTTGTGGTGCAGAGGTAGTATCCCGACCTCTGAGCCAGAAGGCCTGGGTTCAAGTCCCACCTGCTCCTGAGCTGTGTAGTAACATCTCTCAGAAGTTTGATTACAAACAAAAGAAAATCTTCTAGTCACCTGAGGAATATCTATTAATGTTCCAATGTGTGTGGGAGGCATGTATATGAGGAGGTTCAACATGTTGGGCTACCATGGGTGAGAGTGTGAAGGTGGGATGGGTAGAAACCTCCAAGATTGTATTCAAATAGAGTTGGCATCCCATGGTTTCACGACATTGGTACAGAACAAGTTTGGTTGAGCAGATGATACTTCCTTCAGTGTTCCTCCTATCAATTTGGAAAGATCGACTCCTGGAATACAGAAACCCCTGATGGTCTGTGAGCCATTTTTTGTGGAAAGCTAGCTTATATATAAAAGAAAAGGCCATTCCGCTGCACATTGTTGTGAAAGTAGTTTACAATCCGTTACGCTGGATAATGAGTCCATGATTCTGACTGCAGTGAAGTTTGCACGAATCCTAGAGGAATTAGCAATGCTTCAAGAGAGAATGGCTAAGCCTAAAAGCTCCATTTGTCTGTGCTACAATTGCACATATTGCAAAACACTTGACAGCATTTGTGATTCTATAGCTTACACTGGAATTTCAAAACAGAGGGTTGCATGTCTAAAACTGTCAAAGGTCTTAAGAATGTATGAAAGTAGAAATGTATCCTGGAAAGTATTGTACCACAAGGAATAGACTTACACCAGAAGCAGTAAAAGCTGTATCTGTCTTATTTTTCAAAGGCCTTGTATTGCGATATAAAATAAAGGTTTCTTGAGAAAAATGCTAGGTTTGGGAGATCAAACATTGTTCCCATTTTTTTGCAGGTTGAGAATGCCACCAATTGAGAGTAATTGAGAAAATGTCTCTCTCAGAGCATTTGATCATAAAAAATTCTCATGATGGAGAGATTCAGTTTCATGTCCTTTTGGTTATCCTATTCTTGCAGAGATAGTGGAGACTTGCAAAAGTAAAACTTAAATTTCTTGATGGCCCAAAGGGTTTTTTTTTATTGTTTTCATGTTCTGCATATTCCACTGTGACTTGTTACAAGCAGAATAACAGAATTCTTTTTATTAAAATTGATTCTGCTTTCACTTTAAAGTTGCCTGTGGCACAAATCCGCATACGTGTAGTCAAGCTCCTCTGGGTTTTGTCCATTTGCTTATTTGTTTCCATTTAATTTTCTTCTCTTTTAGATTTCCCATTCCATACTGACCATGGTAATGAGGGCAGCTACATACCTTCCATACTTTTGATGGCAGAAGGGTAGTGTGTGTATTTGATGGGACCTTTGTGTAGGTGAAGCCAGGTGAGGATAGGGGTGGATCTTCAGACAGGAATCCTGGGGTTGGGGGTGTGGTTTGGTGGGGTACAGCCAGCTGAGTTCCTCTTCAATGTCCTCATTCGGAAGTCAGCCCGACTGACAGGCTCAGCTTCTCAACAGATGGGAACCACCCTCCAGCAGGGAGTCTCTGGCTGATTGTGGGAGCTTGAGAGCAGTCTGGGAGAACGTTGGATCTTTGACTCAGATGAGAGCTGTATGTCTAACCCCAGGAGGGGAGGCAAGGGGCATCTGATTCTGACACTGGTGGGAGAAGGAGGGCGTGATGGTCATTGCTAGCAGTGGGAGGGGGAGTTCTAGTACTGTGAGATTCTGATTCCCATTTAGTGCCTTCTTATGTGAAATCCCAAGATTAAATGAAAGCTTGGTGGGTTGTGGGATGTACCTGTTCTCCTTCTTGCCTTCATGCAGTGCTGTAAGATTACTTAAATATTCTACAAAGCACTGCTAATCTTCTTTAAGCTACTGGGTTCCCTGTGGTCTAGGAAATATCTGTAAGAATCATAGAATTATTATGGCACAATAGGAGTCCAATCGGCCCATCATACCTGCATCAATTCTATTACTTGGAGCCAAATCCTGCTTTATCCCCATATCCCTGCGCACCATTTCTATCCAATTAATTAACCAATGCTTCTCTTCAATGCATCAACTGAATCTGCCTTCATTACACTTACAGGCACATACCCTAATTACTTGCTGTGTGAAAAAGCTTTCTCCAACATCACCCTCACGTCGTAATGGAAGATAAATGTGAGGCTCCCTGCCTCAGTAAAATATTTCAGGATTTAACCAGCCTCCAAAGGCTTTCTGCCCCTTTTCCAACTTCCGTTCAAACTGACCAGGGAGAGTTGGCAGTCGATTCATTTGCAATTGCGATTTGAATAATTTTTACATCACAGCTGACCCCATGTCAATTTTTTTCACATAGACATCAAACACAGAGCTCTATGTGCTAATCAAAGAAAAGCAATAGATTAGCATGAAATGAACGATTAATCTTAGAATGGTTTTCAGATGACATGCTGAATTATACTGCTTTTATTATTGACCCCTATGATTTTGTTACTGGGGCACAAGTTAAAACCTAATTCAGGCATGCTGGAGGTCCCCTCTCTCCCTGCTACCTGAAGAACCTCCTATTAGCCCGTTGCTACTCTAATTCCTCATGAGCATTTGTCAACTGGTGCAATGTTATTCATTGGCAATAAACTGTCAAGTTCACATTTGAAGCCCCCAAACCAATTCTATCCTTCCAGCACTGCCCAATGACTGAGCTGGAAAAAGTGACTCAGCACAATGCTACTTGAGTTGATAACCTTCACCATTCCCTTCCTCAACCTTACGCCCTATTCATTGGGCCAAACCTGGATCATGAGTACACTAGACAGTAGCAAATATTGTTTCATCTCGTTGTGATGTGACATTGCAGTAGACCCCTTGTGAATTGTTACTTTATGAAAAATATGCAGGGAGTCGATTAATTTTGCTTTGTAAGTTAATTTTGAAAATGTAGCACATTATAATCAACAATATTTGGTCTTGCATTCCCACCCTTTATTGGACCCAAGGGTTTAGTTAATAATGTTAGTATCTGATCTTCACCAGCGATTGGAACTAATTTAGAGTTGCAAGATCATAGCAGAGTACTCATTCAATTAATGGAAACTCAATTTAGTAACAGTGAGCCAAATATATGTTTGAGTTATCTTTAATTAAGCTTTTTTTTTGGGTTCCAACTTTATTTCTTTTAGCACTTTATCTTACAGCATGATGCTTGACACAAATAATAACTATGATGTTTCACTGTAATATTTAAAATATTTTAATGGGTTGTGACAAGTAATTTATTTGAGGTCATTCTAGATCTGAATTGCATTGTAAGTGAGGTATAAACATATAGCTATTTCTTTACAAAATAACACTTTGACTACTTCATGCCTTTATTGGAAGCAATTATGAACAAAGATGACAATTGCAAGCACAGGTATTTAGTGATGTATTTGTTTCTATAGGGTCCACTCAAACACTACGCAGTCAAGGTTGGTTTGATTTTAGAATCATATCAATTCTCAACAATCAGGCAGCGAAGGGGGTCAATTGATCGAGCATGATCATGTCAGCTCTTTGTAAATTACAATTAATTTTTAATTAACCTATTCAGATATGTTCTAAAAGATGTCAGGGGCAGGTGGTTCTTGATCCAAAGGTAGGGAAACTACCACTTCACCTCAAGAGCCCTTGTCAGTTTTTTGTAAGAGGCATCCAATTAAGCCTTCACTCCTGTTTTTTCCTCATTGATCTGCCCATTTACCACCCTTTGAGTGAATTTTCAGTTTCATATTGGAAGCTACTATTCTTACCATTCACCCATTCAGTATCAGTTCAGTTCAGATCATCCTATTTTTGATTCAGTTCCAGTGAGCTTATTACACTTCAGGGCACCTTTGTGGATTTTTTTTGTGTTTTCATCTTCATTCACATTGGCTCAGTCTAATCCCATTTTGCTTCTGTCCATCCCAGACCAGATCAATCCCATCCAGCTCCAATCCTTGTATTGCTTCTCTGTAGTCTTCAGCCTTCGCTATCTCTTAAGTGCGCTCTGTCTTCAGCAATAAAAGATTTGAAGTAGATGAAATGATTTCATTTGTTGTATGAGCCATTCAGATTACAGCCTGTAATTGGTGAGACCACATCAACAATTCCCTCACCAAGGACTCTCACCAACTTTTACAGATGCACCATAGAAAGCCTTATGTCTGGGTGCATAACGGCCTGCTTTGGCAACTTCTCTGCCCAAAACCATAAGAAATTACAGAAGATTGTGTGCGCAGTCCAGACCATCACAGAAGCCAACCACCCATCCATGGAAACCGAAAGAACTGCAGATGCTGTAAATCAGGAACAAAAACAGAAATTGTTGGAAAAGCTCAGCAGGTCTGGCAGCATCTGTGAAGAAAAAGTCAGAGTTAAAGTTTTGGGTCCGATGAGTTCTGAGGAAGGTTCACCAGACCTGAAACGTTAACTCTGATTTTTTCTTCACAGATACTACCAGACCTGCTGAGCTTTTCCAGCAACTTCTGTCTTTTTTTTCTCCCATCCATGGACTTCCTTTACACATCTCATGCCATGGAAAGGCTACCAACATCATCAAAGACCCATCCACCCCTTCCATCAGGCAAAAGACACACGTACCAACAGGTTCAAGAACAGCTTCTTCCCTGCCATTATTAGACTGATGAATGGACTCTCTAACTTCAAATAATACTGATCTTGTTAATGTTGATCTTGCCTCGTGCACATCCTGTGCAGTGTAACCTTCGTGCCTTTTTCTGTCCAAATTTTTTTCACCCTACGATCTGTACATCCTTGCTTATTATGATCTGCCTATACTGCTCACAAGTAAAGCTTTTCACTGTACTTAGTCACATGATAATAAATCAAATCAACACCTTGCACCGTGTTTTGCAGTGCACTGCCTCAGCCAAAAGTAAGACCTTCTTCCACACATTTATCCAATAATATCTGATCTGTTGTGGTTCTCCCTCAAATGTACGGTGTTCTACGAGTTTGCAACATTCAGAAAACTGCAGCACAGACTGCATCTATTCGTGGGATTCAGACATAATTATTATTGCTGAAGATTACAATGAAAACACAAAGATAAGCTATTCGGCCCATTTGGTAGACGTTGCCCTCTTTGTGAACCACGAAAACCTCTTTGCATTCTACTACACAAAACCCTTTCAGCAATTCTTCGACTCATGGACGTACTTCCCCTTTAAATGCATCTATGCGCAAATGCATTATTCCTTCAATTTGGATGACCTCAAAAACATATGCAGTTACATTCTGCCATTAACGCACAGCTGGCACGCAAAACACTGAAAGATTGAATTTCACAGCTTAGATATTGAAAAAGAGTAATGGATGGCTCGGAGTGATTTGGAAACTTTAATTTCAGATCACACTCAAACAATTAAAGTCAGATTAGAGTTCATGATATCAATCAAACTGCTTGCTCTGCCATCAGATTAGCTACTACTTTGTGATCACTTTCAGTAACCAGTTTTCTCAAAGGTTATTGTTATAAATGGCATGTTCATTTCAAACAGGTGACTTGCAATTTGTTTTCTAATCTGTAAAGAAGTTATAGAAACAGGGTAGACCATTAATCCCCTTGAGCCTTTTGCACCCTGAAGATGAATTTCAGCTGATCTTTATCTTAACTCCCGCCTACCCACCACCTTCCCCATGTCCCATGACAGTCTTATGCAACAAAAATCGACTGATCTCAGTTTTGCAAACCTCAATTAATCCAACATCTATAGCAGGGGAAGTGGTGGCCTGGTGGTATTATCGCTGGACTGTTAATCCAGAGACTCAGATAATATTCTGTGTTCGAATATGGTGGAATTTGAATTCAACCGGAAAACAATCTGGAATTATAACCATGAATCCATTGTTGATTGTCGGAAAACCCATCTGGTTCACTAATGTCCTTTAGGGAAGGAAACTGCCATCCTTACCTGGTCTGGCCTACATGTGACTCCAGACCCACAGCAATGTGGTTGACTCTGAACTACTCTTTGGGCAATTCGGGATGGGCAATAAATGCTGCCTGGCAAGCGACGCCCTCATCCATGAAGGAGAAAAAGGCAAAAAAACCACTGAAACCTAAAGAATGGTCACTTTGTGTGAAGGTTATCTAATATCTCCAATGTGTAAGCATTACATGAAAAGACCCGAAGATGGAATGCTATGGACCAGACCAAATCCCTTTCATTTACTAGACCCTAACGTCTTCTTATTTAAAGACAAGTACTGTAGAATCCGACAAACACATCCTTGGCAAAGGCAAGTTCAGGAAAATAGATTTTCTTGCATACAATTCTCGTAGCAGATAGAACTCCAGCCTTTAGCTGTCACAGAGAGAGGAAAATACAGCTTCCACATCCAATGCCAAGACCCCAGAGACTACTGAAAGCTAAACTAAAACCCTGGTTACCCACATGGGCCCCAGTTAGGCCTGTCTCTTCGTGGGGGACGTGGAACATTCCTTGTTCCAGTCCTACACCGGCCCCCACCCACAACTCCTTCTCCGATATATCAATGATATCATCACTGCTGCTTCTCTGTCTCCTCTGGAATTGGAAAAGTTCATCGATTTTGCCTCCAATTTCAACCCTGCCTACACTTCACCTGGTCTATCTCTGAATCCTCCCTTCCCTTCCTCATTTCCATTTCTGGGGATAGACTTGTCATTAATATCCACTATAAACCCACCAACTCCCACAGCTGCCTGGACTATACATCCTCACACCCCACTTCCTGTAAAGACCCATCCCATTCTCTCAGTTCCTCCGTCTCCGTTGTATATGTTCAGATGAGGCCCACTTTGACAAGGGACCCTCTGAAATGTCCACCTTCTTCCTCAACCGAGGTTTCCCCAGCTCTGTCGTCGACAGGGCCCTCAATGGGTCCGACCCATCTCCCGCACTTCCACCCTCACCCACTCTCTTCCATCCCGCAACAGCAATAGGGTTCCCCTTATCCTCACCTACCATCCCACCAGCATCAAAGATCATCAGACCCCATTTCTGCCACCTCCAGCGAGGTGCCACCACCAGACACATATTACCCTCCCCTCCCTTGTCCGCCTTCCACAGGGACCGTTCCCTCTGGGACACCCTGATCGACTCTTCCTTCACCTCAAACACCCCCCCCACAGCCCTATGGCACCTTCCCCTATAACCAGGGAACCTGCCCATTTACCACCTCCCTCCTCCATATCCAAGGGCCCAAACGTACCTTCCAGGTGAAGCAACAATTCACCTGCACTTCCCCAGAATCTAGTCTACTGCATTTGCTGCTCACAATGTGGTCTCCTCTACATTGGGGAAACAAAGCGTAGACTGGGTGACCACTTCACAGAACATCTACGTTCTGCTCGCAAAAACGACCCTGAGCTACCTGTTGCCTGCCACTTTAACACACCACCCTGTTCCCTGGCCAACATCTCTGTCCCTGTCTCTGGCTTGCTACAGTGTTCCAGCGAAGTTCAACGCAAGCTGGAAGAATAACATGTCATTTTCCGCTTGGGGACACTGCAGCCCTCTGGACTCAATATCGAGTTCAATAATTTTAGGGCCTAAACCATCCCATGTTCTAGCCCCCTACCCCGCACACCAGGCCTTGTTACCACATAGCCTGCCATTACACACTACCTATTGTTAGTCACTAACAGTCCCCATTAACAACTATTCATAGCCAGATCATTATCAACTCCCTTTGTCTATTCAACTGCTCTTCTCTCTCTTCAGGCTCTATCCTTTATCCTATCGTTTACTATCTACTCCATTGCCCTCCCTATTTTCTGCGTATAAACCGGTGTTTTCCCAGCCACCACCAATTCTGAGGAATGGTCACCAGACCCAAAACGTTAACTCTGATTTTTCTTCACAAATGCTGCCAGACCTGCTGAGCTTTTCCAGAAACTTCTGTTTTTTTGCCCCTCGTTCTGTGGGCCTGATTCCACCCATTCTTGTTGGTTAAAAACAGAGAACATTGAACAGTACAGCACAGTACAGGCCCTTCGGCCCACGATGTTGTGCCAACTTATTATCCTACTAAGGTCAATCTACTCTGCATACCCTACTGTTCCAACTTTTTGAAAAACCCAATGCCTCACAAGCTGTTCACTTGACGGCTTAGAGGAGACAGCTCAGTACCTATGGCTCAAAACCTCTTCATTAAAAAAGGAACAAAATACACCCCTTAAAGCCATGGTATCATCACAGAAGGAACAGATTTTGACCCTTCAGCCCATTGAGTCTGCTCCACCATTCAATGAGATCATGGCTGATCTGATCATCCTCAACTCCATTTTCCTGCCTTCCCTTCATAACTCTCAATTCCCTTACTGATTAAAAATTTGTCTGTGTCAGCCTTGAATATTTTTAATGACCCAGCCTCAACAGCCATCTGCAATAAAGTATTCCACAGATGTATCACCCTACGTGCGAGAGCATTCCTGTCATCACTGTCACACAGATGCGCAGCATGCAAATGGAGAAAATATATCCAGTATCCCTTATATTAATGCGTTTCATTGATTCTTACATGCAACTTGACACAATCAGGGATATTTTGATAACTTAAGTGAGAACTATATATTTCGTATACAAGGTTCTGATTTTCAAGGTGTCTTGTTTTAATTTCTGCACTTTCTCATTGGCTTCAAATGTTTTGTTTTTAATTTTCCATTATTTTTTCTGGTCAAAGTCAGAAATTCCAAATATACCACATATTCCTAAAGAAAGTAGTGCGGTCCATTTGGGAATGGGATTTTGAAATTTTACAACAAAGGTGATTATTCCACATTTATTCCGCTGCGTGTCCTTTTATTTTCATACTCTGTCGTACCAAAAACGTATCAATAATCAAACTGCAATATTGTTGATTTTCAGCAGTCATGAATGCACAGCAAGTTTAGACATTTTTGATTGGAGGATTTCATTGTTTTGTTTGTTTAACTTGAGAGATGGGCCTTACCCAGTGATGCAGGATAATGGACAGCCAGGAAATGAATTGTAGAGATCCATGAGATCCTTTTCCGATATTCCAATCGATGACATGTAACACCAACCCAGTACTGATGTATATAATTCACCCAAGCTATCTATTATTCAACGCACAATCATTAATGTGGTAACATTACAGTCTTAGTAAATTTGCTTGTCTTTGGCAACATTAAGTCAAGAGAACTTTATGCCAATTAACTTTGTAAACATCAATATTCTGATATAAGATGTACCAGGATGACAGACGTTACAAGACTCCTCAACTAGGGAAATCAATAGATTATCTGACATTTAGACTGTACCGTTGTCAACATCCTCTCCATTGTTGTACTTGATTCAATTCTCAACCAATGAGCCTTCTGCAGATTAAAACTACTTTTTCTCTCTCATTTCCAAGTGATTTGTGCTTCATCTGTAGTTCTGCAAATTCATTCCTTTCTTTTAGTAAGTATTGGGTCTGAAAATATGGAGGCAGGTGTCTGGGACAATGTATTTTCAGACACAGAAGCTGTATACCTACCATGACATAGCAGAGACACCCACAGGTCACCAGTACAATGCAGAGTGGGTGCAGGTTTTCATGCCATCCACCTTATATTGGCATAAGAGTTTCTGAGTGCTGTTGTAAGGCTGCACAAAGCCTTTGGAGCTGATTTTAGTCATAGAGTCATAGATGTATACAGCACAGAAACAGACCCTTCAGTCCAACCAGTCCATGTTGACCATAATTCTAAACTAAACTAGTCCCACCTGCCTGCACATGGCCCATCTCCCTCCAAACTTTTCCTATTCATGTACTTATCCAAATGTCTTTCAAACATGATAATTGTGCCCGCATACAGCACTTCCTTTGGAAGTTCATTCCACACACAATCCATTCTCTGTTTAAAAAAAGTTGCCCCTCATGTCCTTTTTAAATCTTTCTCCTCTCCTCTTAAAAATATGCCTGCTAGTCTTGACATCTCCCACCATAAGTAAAAGAAACCTGCCATTCACCTTATCTCATGATTTTAAAAACCTCTATAAAGTTACCCTTCAACATCCTACATTCCAGTGAAAAAAGTTCCAGCCCATCCAGCCTCTCTTTATAACTCAAACCCTCCATTCCCCGCAACATTCTGGTAAATCTTTTCTGAACCTTCTCCAGCTTAATATTATCCTCCCTATAACAGGAAGGGGAGTGATCATTCAGATTATGTCATATCTGTCTGTGTGATGAACCTCACTGATTTGTCATCAAAATATATATTTGGCCTGCCATTTACACATGTAACCTGAGATGTTAATCAGGGCAAATAAAGTTATTTGGTCCTTTTGTCTACCACATGAAACATGGGGTTTGCTTCTACACATTTCCACTGGGTGTGTTCTTTACTGGGGAGATTGACACCTCAAATATGCTTGGGGGCAAGCACACCAAATTCCCACTCAATGCCAAGCTGAACCTTGTGCTGAAATCAATAACCCACCAGCCAAACATTACAAAATAATTAAAGGTCAATGAGGTTTCTCAGTGCGGCTATTGACCAGGTCAATCTATTGTTCAAGCCACAATACATAGGGCATGGGCAGGCCATTTTTGATGGTCTGCTCGAGAAAAGGTGGGCAAAGAAGAAGGGGTCATGTTCTTGAAGGGGCTGGGCACCAGTGGACAGCTTCTCAAGATGTCACCCTGCCTTCTGTATCACCTGCCCTCCACTGTCAAACCACCCCACCCCACCACCTTCCTAGGATCCCTCCTGGGCCTAATACACCAGAGCGTAACCTTTCTGGGATACCATCTGACTACTTATTGCTTTTTCCTGCACTCACAGCAATGCCCACTCCTCTGCCCAATCAGATTGGCAGACAACTCCTGAATGTGGGTCTTCCTGGCACTGATGGACTTTCTTCCACTCTCAATGACTTTAGTCCATCCCAGCACATTGGCACCAACCCTTCAGGATTAACCCAATGTCTTCAAGTATTTGATCATTCTCAATGATAGTATTGTGTGCAATCTGGGGAGGAAGATACATTTAGAAGTAAATATTGTTTGCTTTCAGTCCATTTCTTTGAATATTTCACGTTTTAAAAATTTATTCACAGGATGAGAGCATCACGGACTAGGTAGCATTTATTGTCCATCCCTATTTGCTCAGAGGACAGTTAAGAGTCAACCACATTACTGTGGGTCTGGAGTCACACGTAGGCCCAGACCAGGTAAGGATGGCAGTTTCCTTCCCTAAAGGACATTAGTGAACAAGATGGGTTTTTCCCAACAATTGACAATGGATTCATGATCATCATTACACTCTTAATTCCAGATTTTTTTTATTGAATTTAAATTCCGCCATTTGCCCTGGCAGTATTTAAACCCGGGTCTCCAGAACATTATCTGGGTCTCTGGATTAACAGTCCAGTGATAATACCACTAGGCCATCACCTCCCCTATAACACCTTCCTTTTTACAAGGCATTAAAATATTGAGGAACAAAAACAATGTTGCTGGAAAAGCCCAGCAGGCCTGGCAGCATCTGTGAAGGAAAAAACAGAGTTAACTTCTCAGATCCGGTGACCCTTCCTCAGAACTTATAGCAAACCAATTGATTTCTGAGTGTGCAGTTTGCAAACCCCCATCAGACCAGGAAGAGTTGCAACATTGTGTACGCATAGCTCATGGAGTCCTTAAAGATGAACTCTAATAAAAGCAAGGTACATTGACAACAATTTCTCTTTACCAAATATAAAATTGTTGAAAATGGGAGAAAAAGTGGTGTTTGGCTGACAGCTACTGGGCAAAGCTCCCTTGAGATCATGGGGGATAATAGCCTTGTGGTATTATTGCTAGACTATTAATCCAGAGGCCCAGGTAACATTCTGGGAATCTGAATTCACAGTGCCTAATGGTAGAATTTGAATTCAAAAAATCAGCGAGTGAGGCCGATAACACTGTTGGCTATCAGAAAACCCATCTAGTTCACTAATATCCTTCCAGTCAAGGAAACTGTTGTCCTTACCTACATGTGACTCCAGACCCACAGCAATGTGGTTGAGTCTTAACTGTCCTTTGGGGCTATTCACGTTGGACAATAAATGATGGCTGAGCCAGTGATATCCACATCCTGTCAATGAATAAATAAAAAGAACAGAGGAAGACTGAGAGGTTTTCCTGGATGACTTCTCCTGCCTAAAGGGTGCCCTTCTGCTGTCAACAAAATAGCACAGCGGTGGGCAAAAGCCCTTTTGTGGCCATTATTTGGTCACTTTGGTACCACCACTTGACCTCAGGGAAGACAGGTTATGCACCTCGAATGGTAAGGTAGAGTCAAATATAACATTGAGGCTGAATGTGGAATCCCACTGGACTTATTGCTCCAATACCTCGCTGCCTACTCTAACCTATGTGTTTAAGACTAGAAATCAAGGGGAGCATTGATTACTGTAGTGCCAGTTCTGGCAGGGTATTGTGAGCTCGGGCAACTGATCTCAGAGGTCAGAAACAAACAACAACAAGAGATTGCTGGAGAAACTCAGCAGGTCTGGCAGCATCTGTGGACGGAAAACAGAGTTAACATTTTGATTCCTGCGACCTTCGTCCCGTTCATGGAACTCAAACTGTTTTCTCACCACAGATGCTGCCAGACCGACTAAGTTTCTCCAGTAATTTCTGTTTGCGCCTGTTTCAGTTCTCCAACATTTGCAGTTCTTTGATTTATTTCAGCAGAAATCAGATTGTCTTAGAAAAGTGGTCCTACTGTCAGACCACATCTACTGAGACCGGAAAAACGTAGTTTCAGCAAAGCAACTGGCATGTTCAGAAGCTCTGAGTGGCTAATCATCAGCTGAAGTGTATCGATGGGAGGACTGAGAAAGCTTGGTGCAACAGTGCGATGCAGTCCAAGTCTCACAAACACAAATCAAAGATAAAAGGGGTGAATACATAACAGGAGGGCTAGCAGAAAGCTGAAAATGGATAAAGGCACTGTGGAGGACACTACAAAAAGTTAAAAAAAAAGCATGTCCAGTGCAAGGAGAAAAATGTTCTAATTGCAAGAAGCTGAACCACTTTGCATGCATTTTGTTTTAACCTCGAAAGAACAGCAAGCCTGTCCAGATAGTTGCTGGGGAGCTGTCAGCTGAAGATCCTAATAAATCATTTCACACCCTCGAACAGGTTGCAGCTGTAAAGTCTCCAAGTTGAAAGTGGTTTGTGAGTTTGGATAGATGACTGCAAAAGGAGAACATCAAGCTGTTATGAGGTGTCAAATACACATGGGTTCCAAATACTCATCGTGAGCTTTGCAAAGTTGTCTGAGGTTCGTCAATATGGTGACTTGAACGGCAAGGTAGAGTCAAATATAACATTGGGGCTGAATGAGGAATAATGCTCACCCCAAGGTGACGAACTGAGCTGAAAGTTTGATGCAATGGGAAGAAAGAAGAACTTCAGTTCTTGATAGTGGACACTGAACCAATAAGTCAAAGGCTTGGACTGGTAACCCTCCATGCAGCAGACTAGATTCAGAGTGTTTCGCATGACACCAGGCCATTTACTGCTGACCAGTTATGAAAATGTTTTCACGAGTCTCTGATGCCCTCCTGCTGAGTATCATCCTCTAGTAAGTAAGAGTGTGCAGCCATCTCAACATCCTCTACCCTAAGTCCAGCCTGAAAAACAAAATGGAAAAGCTGGGAAAGGTAAGAATAATCAAGAAAGTGACTGTTTTCCCGTGCCAGCATGATAGCGGTGAAGAAATCTGGAAAGCTGAGAATGTAGATCAACTCATAGGACCTCAATAACACCTTAAAAAGAAATATCCTGACCCTACATCAGCCACTGAAGAGATTCTGCCCTAAATTTCCAAAACAAATATCATTACCCTGGATGTTAAGGTTAACTACAGGAAAGTGAAGTTGGATGTATTCATCAGATTTCTGACTGCTTTCTTCATGCCATCTGAGAGATAGAGATGGTCACACATTCCATTTGACATTTCTATTGCTCCAGGAAATTGCCAATGCAGAGCACATGAGTTAGTCTTTTTTTAAAAAAAAAAAATCAGTTGTGGGTCATGGGTGCTGCTTGTTGGACAGTATTTATTGTTAATCCCTTGTTGCCCTTGAGAAATCCATGGTAAGATGCATTCCTGAACTGCTGCAGTCTGTGGTCTTTTGGAAGTGTAGGCAGCCATGGATGATCATCTGGTCAATGGATGGAAGATGCCATCAGTGAACATAATCAGAGTCTCATGAGATTGCTAGCAATGGCTTACCAAGTGAATTTGAAGCTGAACAAGAAAGCATTGCTGCTGATGGTAACTGAAGTCAAAGATATAGCTGACAGTTAATGGATAAAGGCCTGATCCTAACCAATTGCAGGCTGCAGCAGTGACCAAGAAATATGAAGGCAGTTCAATGATTGTCAAACTACCTAAGTTCGTGCCAGATATGTCATCCATATCTGACCTTTAATGCAAAGGATATTTGGCAGTATTGGAGCACAGAACAAGAATCAGATTTCCCTTACATTATCTATCGACTGGCAATAATGCCAGTGCTGAGGGACTACAGTGTAAACAATGAAGTTACCCTCTGTGCGAGGTCAAAGAAACAGAACTTGGAACAATACTTATGCATCAAGTAAAGTTCTTTATGTTTGCGACCAGGCAGTTATCTTAAACTAATGTTATTTATCAACAGTTTGGGAAAGAGTGCCTGCCACTTGTCTTTGCTCATGCATGTTTCAACCATTACCCATTTGGGAGAAAGTAATTGCTGAGACTGACCACAAATCACTTCAAGGCATTTTTCTGAAACTGTTCCTAACTGCTTCAAAAGCATTGGCAAAGGATATTATTTCATTTGCAGAGGTGTCACTTGGAAGTGAGGTGTAAGTGAAAGAAGCAGATGTACACTGCTGATATATTGTTGAAAGCTGCACTTCATTTGAAGGAAGTTGATGATAGTACATGAGTGTGAAATCTTTCTCATTCAAAAAGCAGTGAAAGTGCAGCATATTCTGGAAACCCTTTATCCACCAGAGACATTGAACCTGAGTGATAAGCATCTTGCTCATATAACGATGTGAGGTGAGAGTGAGAGCTCTTGGTATCAAGGCCATATTTGACCAAGTATGGCATCAAGGACCCCTTGTAAAACTGAAATCAGTGGGAATTGGAGGGAGGAAGGGGCAAACTCTCTGCTAGTTGGACTCATACATGGCACAGAGGAAGATAATTGTGGTTGTTGGAGGTCAGCCATCTCAGCTCCAGGACATCTCTGCAGGAGTTCCTCAGGGTAGTGTCCTAAGCCAAACCATCTCCAGCTGCTTCATCAATGACCTTCCCTTCAATCATAAGGTCAGAAGTGGGAATGTTCGCTGATGATTCCACAATGTTCAGCATCATTCGCAACTCCTCAGATGCTGAAGCAGTCCATGTTCAAATGCAGCAAGACCTGGACAATATCCAGTCTTGGACTGAAAAGTGACAAATAACATTCATGTCACACAAATGCCAGGCAATGATCATCTCCAGTTGAAAACAATCTAATCACTGCACCTTACCATTCAATGGTGTTCCCATCACTGAATCCCCAATATCAACATCCTGGGCGTTATCATTGATCAGAAACTCAACTGGACCCACCATACACACAGCGGCTGTAAGAGCAAGTCAGAGAATACTGCAGCAAATAACTCACCTCCTGACTCCCCAAAGCCAGTCCACCATCTACAAGACACAAGTCAGGAGTGTGATGGAATACTCCCACTTGTCTGGATGGGTGCAGCCCCAACAACACTCAAGAAACTTGACACCATCCAGGACAAAGCGGCTCGCTTAATTGGCACCACATCTACAAACATCCACTCCCTCCACCATTAATGCTCAGTAGCAGCAGTGTGCACTATCTAAAAGATGCATTGCAGAAATATGCCAAAGATACTTAGACAACACCTTCCAAAGTCACAACCACTTCCATCTAGAAGGACAGCAGTGGCACATACATGGGAATCACCTGCAAGTTCTCCTCTAAACCGCTCACCATCCTGACTTGGAAATACATTGCAATTCCTTTACTGTCACTGGGGTCAGCATCTTGGCATTTTCACCCTAACAGTGTTATCAGTCAGCCTACATCATATGGATTGTAGTGGTTCAGGGAGGCAGCTCACCACCAAGGGCAACTAGTACGGGCAATAAATACTGGCCAGCCAGCGACACCCACACCCCATGAATGAATAAAAAGAATTCAATGAGATGCAACTTTTCAAAAACTACCTGATGCCATCTAGCTTCTATAAGAAAGCATTGGGCACACAGTGTTGAAATGATCACCTAAAATAACATCTTGTACAATTGAACTAGGATCATTATCCTGAAAGAAATGGGAAAAGAGACGCTAAGGCATATCTATACAACCCATCAATGAGTCAAGGCCAGATTGAGGAAGGTATGAGGTGTTTCTAGTGACCATGTATGAGCAATGAGATAATGGATCACATCATACAGTGCGGAGCCTGTAACAAGCAGAGCAGGCTAAAGAGTTACTCATGACTCATGACACCCCAGACAGGCAATGGATAAATTTAGCACACACTTCTTCATTGTCATTGAAACTAATTGAGAGGAAAATTGAATGTTCATCTGAAAGATAAATACAAATTGTTAGCTTCATTCTGAAATTTTAACGCGTCCGTGTACCTAAGCTATTGTCTATTTCTGGGGCAATTGGTGCCTTTCCCTGAAACTTACACACACCAAATACAGCATATTTCCTTTCACTTTTTCCCTTTCCCCTCAGCCAAAGAGACTATTCTTATCAACATGCAGTTTCAAAGATATAATCCATTTTCAAACCCAGAATTAGTGATTATGTCATTCCTAATAGAAGTTTTCTTTCTGCCAGCTTGTGTGACCTCTGATGTCAACATATGCAAATTTCCATCTTATAAACCAAATGAGCATGTGTTTGGCAGCTGGTACCTAACTCCATCTCACCATGCACAGACTCACACAGTCAGCAACCTTCAATTGGCTCAGGAACAAAAACAGAAGTTGCTGGAAAAGCTCAGCAGGTCTGGCAGCATCTGTGAAGAAAAAATCAGAGTTAACATTCCGTGGCAGGTGACCCTTCCACAGAACTGATTTTTTCTCACAGATGCTGCCAGACCTGCTGTGCTTTTCCAGCAACTTCTGTTTTTGTTCTTGATTTACAGCATCCACAATTCTTTCGGTTTTTATTCTATTGGCTCAATTTTTGCACAAGCGTCAGCGATGCCTGGACAGTTATAGAAAGAAGGAAAGAGTGGCATTTAACCTTTAAGTGCCTCCAAAGATGCTTCACAGCTAATGATAGCCTATTGAAGTATAGTCACTATCATAACGTATGAAATATGACTGTCAATTTGTCATCACAGCTAAATCTCACATCAGCAATCTGATAATGACCAGCTTTTATTGATTAGATTGAGAGATACGGGATAATTTACATACCTTTCCAGTATTGTCACAGGATGTTTTTGGTTCCCATTAGAAAGCAGGTAGGGCTTTGGTTTAAGATCTCATTCAAAAGATGGCACTTGCAGTAGTGCAGTACTCTCTCAGCACTGGAATGTCAAGCTTAGACTTAAAGTTTAAGCCCCTCTGGTGGGATTTGAATGCACAATCTCTGAAATCAAGACAACAACAGTGGTGTCTACTGAGCACTAATTGCAATGCATACTGATTATGATTTCTATATGTTATCTACTATCTGTATCATACTGTATTGTCCTAGCTCTCTAAACCTAACCCACACTTTACCCTCAATTACTAATAGATGTAACATCATGTAGCACAGAATGATGATTCACTTTAGAGTACATGTACATGTACTGGAGTAGTGATATTTGAATTTCAATCTATGATAACCAAGAGTTAAGATGATTGTAATATAATGAGACTTAGGTCAAAATTTGCACACTGCCTGTCTATTTTCTAACCTACCGTTTACTGGCACAGCACCTCAATGAGTGCCAATGAATGTTACATTTTAAAAATAATACTCAGTTGAAATGTGCTAAGATTAAGAAATGATATAAGATGCTATTTCCAAAATAATGAATCTGAATTAAACTTGATTTCCCATTCCAGTGTTTCCTAATGCAATATTTCATACTGCTGTTTCTACATTGGTACAAATTATTTTGCAGTGCCTTCTTCAGTATGGCAATGTGTCTCATTTTATTCTTCATTTCTTCCTTGCAATTGCATGTATATTACTTCTTGATGAGAAAAGATTATCATTCAGTTTATAGGTTAAATAACTGCATATTTTGGTCCAATACTTACTGATTTATTCTATCTTTGGACCAATTCTACCACAATATAAATGCCATGATATTAGGAATTCTCCTAATGTTAATATTACACAAACCTATGTCACAGTGTTCCCTTTTTTTCCAATAGCTATTCGTGATATGCCTCCCCAAGTTTGCTGATAGATGCTAAACTGGAAAAATATATTCAACTGAAATGGATTGATAATGGTGTTTTTGAGTTGTCACTGGGCACTCAATAAGTAAAATGTCACTCCTGAAGTAATTAATTTCAATCATTTTGGTTTCCAAATAATATGGACTGAATTGAATATTCCTGAAGCAATTTTTCCCATACTCTTAAACTGTCATTTCTGCAGATATGCAGTAATTATGTCTCTTCTCTGTAGTATACTACCTCATGGTACTGTTTATTTCATATAAATAATCGCAAGGAAGCTAATTAGTAGTCAGCTCTTCTATTCTAATCACAGTGGTTTACAGTCCAGTGAGCAATCATTTCCTGTGTCCATTAACTTCATACCAAATGTGCTTTTTCTGAAGTTTGCAACAGCTTCTCTGGAGTCCCAAAGAAAAAAATCTTTTAGACCAAGACTGAAATATGCATGATTTGACAATGTTCATCTTGATGTCATTTTGCACTGTCGGTTTTGACTAAAGTACATGCATTTATTTTAGCTTGTACAAAAACTCTTTGTAGGTCGTGCAGAGGAGGGTGCTAAGCATATAGTTTCAAATATCCTGCTCTTGAACGCTGTCAGTCGATAATGCATAATGTAGGTAAAATATATAATTGAAGCCCAGAAGAATTGAAGCAATTAATTATGAATAGTGAATTTTAAAGGATTAGTCACATTTCTGTAGTTTATTAGAGAATAGAAATAGCTACTGACAGAATTAAAGTGTAAAAGCAGCATGAATCCAATCATAGAGACTGTAGTGATTGTAAAGAGGTCAGCCAGGAGGACCTCATAGAATATGAATTCCCTGATTTGCGCTGTTTGTCTGATCCAATCAGGGAGCCCTGGCTGACAGACATAAACAGTAGTGCCAGAGATTCTGTTCACTTTGAGAACTGGATCAGTGTCAAGGACTCTCCACAGGCAAATGAAGGGTGACTCAGTAATGGGATACCAGCCTCCGTGGAGTTATTTCACTTTATTCACTGCTTTCTCCAGCTGTTTGGCCACCTTGGATGACTTATTCACTTGAGCATCCAGGTCTTTCTGCTCCTGAACAGGCTTATGAGGAGTATCCTTTATTTATACTGTCACTCTAGGTTCTACTGACCAAAATGCTCCACCTCACACTTCTCCACATTGAACTTCATTGGCCACCTATCTGCCCACTCCACCAAACTGTGAATATCCCTGTCAAGCTCTACATTGTCCTGCTTAAAGTTGACAGTGCTTCCAAGTTTTATGTCATCCACAAACCTTGAAACATATTTCTGCACACCAAAATCTAGATAAAAGCTGGAAAAGCAAGGGTCCCAGTAGAAAACCCTGGGGGACCACTACAGACATTCCTCCAGACCAAAAACTACCCATTAACCATTACTTTCTGTTTCATACCACTCAGCCAACCTTGTGTCCATGTTGCGACTATCCTTTGTATTCCATGAGCTATACCTTTTTTGATAGTTATGTTATGCAGCATCTAATTGAACATTTGGAAGTTCCTGTACACCACGTCAACACTCCTGCCTCTATCAACCCTCTCTCAATGCTGTCAAAACAAGATAGCAGCGGAGGAACGGGACTGAGCCTGGGATTCATCTACCACCGTTTGCTTTTTTTTCTTGTTTCTTCTTCTTCTCTTTACTTTTGCTCTTTCTTTTTCTTTCATTGTCTGTTCTTTGAAGCCTTTTGCGGCGATTCAGCGGCATCGGCACTTCAGCGAGAGCGGGCCGTGTGCGGGATGGCGGTAGCCTCCTGGTGATTGGACGTAGTGGTAATGGCAGCAAATCTCCTGCCAGCAATCTGAGGTGGCAACATCAGTCGCAGCGGGAGCAAGAACACAGCTCCTCCTGGTGATCGATTCAAGAAGTGCAGGCTGTCCGAGAGTCCAGTCCAAGGACTTTAAGATCTAGGTTCGCAACAAACAACTGCACCTCCCAGTCGCGAACCATTTCAACTCCCCCTCCCATTCCTCAGACGACATGTCCATCCTGGGCCTCCTGCAGTGCCACAACGATGCCACCCGAAGGTTGCAGGAACAGCAACTCATATTCCGCTTGGGAACCCTGCAGCCCAATGGTATCAATGTGGATTTCACAAGTTTCAAAATCTCCCCTCCCCCCCACCGCATCCCAAAACCA
>NC_063333.1:15867373-15889399 GCF_021869965.1 Rhincodon typus
CCCCCTTTTCTGATGAAGGGTCTAGGCCCGAAACGTCAGCCTCTCTGCTCCTATGATGCTGCTTGGCCTGCTGTGTTCATCCAGCCCTGCACCTTGTTGTCTCGGATTCTCCAGCATCTGCAGTTCCCACTATCTCTGACTTTAAGATCTAGATGTTTTTCTTTCTTTAAGAACTGGACATTTTTTTTCTTTCCTTTTGGCTCTTTTCTTTTATTTCTGCTGTTTTTAAAAATTATTTCTGTTTAGTTGTTTTTATAAATTATGGTTTTGCAACCAATGAATAGCAATTTTGTATACTTTTCGCTTACTCCTGTATTCCTTTCTATTGTTGAGTACACGTGACAATAAAAGTCTAATTCTAATTCTGTTCCCTCTTCAAACAAAATCAAACAAGTTAACTAAGCATGATCTTCCCTTAATCAATCCATTCTGGCTTTCTCTAATTAACCCATATTTGTCAGTGTGACTATTAATTCTGACCCGAATTCTGTTCCTTTTAAGACATCTCTTACATCTTTGACAAGCTTTTGGTTATCTTTTGCGGGTGACACTAAAATAAGTGGTATCATGGTCAGTGAGGAAGGTTATCAGAAATTGCGTCAGGATCTTGATCAGCTGGGGAAGTGGGCCAAGAAATGGCAAATGGAGTTTAATATAGATAAGTGCATTTTGGAAAGTCAGAACAAGGTAGGAGTTTCATGGTGAATGGTAGGGGCCTTAAGGAGTGTAGTGGAACAGCGGGACCTTGAAGTTCAGGTGCACAGTTCTCTGAAAGTGGAGTCACGGGTAGACAGGGCAGTGAAGGCAACTTTTGGCACACTGGCCTTCATCAATCAGGGCATTGAGTACAGAAGTTGGGAAGTTATGTTGCAGTTGTACAGGACGTTGGTGAGGCCACACTTGGGGTATTGTTGAATCAGAGATAGTAGGAGCTGCAGATGCTGGAGAATCCGAGACAACAAGGTGCAGAGCTAGATGAACACAGCAGGCCAAGCAGCATCATAGGAGCAGAAAGGCTGACGTTTCGGGCCTAGACCCTTCATCAGAAATGGGGGAGGCCAAGGGGGTTCTGAAATAAATAGGGAGAGATGGGGAGGCGGATAGAAGATGGATAGAGGAGAGGATAGGTGGAGAGGAAACAGACAGGTCGAAGAGGCAGGGATGGAGCCAGTAAAGGTGAGTGCAGGTGGGGAGTTAGGGAGGGGATAGGTCAGTCCAGGGAGGACGGACAGGTCAAGGGGGCGGGATGAGGTTAGTAGGTAGGAGATGGAGGTGCGGCTTGAGGTGGGAGGAGGGGATAGGTGGGAAGAAGAACAGGTCAGGGAGGTGGGGACGAGCTGGACTGGTTTTGGGATGCGGTAGGGGGAGGGGAGATTTTGAAGCTTGTGAAATCCACATCGATACCATTGGGCTGCAGCGTTCCCAAGCGGAATATGAGTTGCTGTTCCTGCAACCTTCGGGTGGCATCGTTGTGGCACTGCAGGAGGCCCAGGATGGACATGTCGTCTGAGGAATGGGAGGGGGAGTTGAAATGGTTCGTGACTGGGAGGTGCAGTTGTTTATTGCGAACCGAGCATAGGTGTTCTGCAAAGCGGTCCCCGAGCCTCCGCTTGGTTTCCGCGATGAAGAGGAGGCCACAACGGGTACAGCGGATGCAGTATACCACATTGGCAGATGTGCAGGTGAACATCTGCTTGATGGGGAAAGTCTTCTTGGGGCCTGGGATGGGGGTGAGGGAGGAGGTATGGGGGCAGGTGTAGCACTTCCTGCGGTTGCAGGGAAAAGTGCCGGGTGTGGTGGGGCTGGAGGGGAGTGTGGAGCGGACAAGGGAGTCACGGAGAGAGTGGTCACTCCGGAAAGCAGATAAGGGTGGGGAGGGAAAGATGTCTTTGGTGGTGGGGTCGGATTGCAGATGGTGGAAGTGTCGGAGGATGATGCGTTGGATCTGGAGGTTGGTGGGGTGGTACGTGAGGACGAGGCGGTATTGTGTTCAGTTTTGGTCGCCTTGCTACAGGAAGGAAGTTATTAAACTGGAAAGAATGCAGAAGAAATTTAAAAGGATGTTGCCAGGACTCATGGGACTGCGTTGTAGGGAGAGGTTGGAAAGCTAGGACTTTTTTTCTTTTGAGCGTAGGAGACTGAGGGGGGCTCTTATAAAGTGTATAAGATCATGAGAGGCTTGGATAGGGTGAATGCACTCAGTCTTTTTCCCAGGGTTAGGGAATCGAGGACTAGAAGGCATTAGTTCAAGGTACGAGGGGAAAGAATACATGCGAACCTGAGGGGCAACTTTTTTACACAGAGGGTGGTTCGCATATGGAATGAGCTGCCAGCAGAAGTGGTTGAGGAGGGTATATTAACAACATTTAAAAGGCATTTGGATGAAAACATGGATAGGAAGGGTTTAGAAAAACATGGGCCAAGTGCAGGGAAAAAGGGTTAGTGTGGATGGATATTTTGGTCAACATGGATCCATTTGGGCCAAAGGGCCGGTCTCCATGCTGTAGGACTCTATGACTCTGTCTGCATTTGTATCATTCTATGTTACAGCGTCAGATTTCATGCTGCAGTGAAACACCTTAGAATTGTTGGCAATGTTAAAGGTGTAATACATGTACAGTTGGTGGATGTCAGGGTGAAGAATAAATCTCAAATATTTTATCTGCAATGCCACAGAACACAGTTAGATAGATAATTGAGAATAGCTTCTGCAGCACAAATAACAGGGTGCCTAGTTCATTCTTCAGCTTTCTGTGTCAGACTTTGAAGCTTGAAATGAGACCTTTCACACAAGATTTTTTCATCATTGCTTCCCGCAGCTGCTCTGAATTCTGTTTAGTCCCTATATTGTAACTGACTGGGACCATCTGATTCAGTTTTCCTGGGAAATTAATTCATTATTCTCAAATCTGTTTGGTAAGGATACCTCGCCCTTTTAAATCCTAGTCTAAATTAATTTTGCTGCATAATTTATCTGGGGCAGCCACCCTTCCTAATTGCCTCTTTGATGTGCAGACGCTCAACGAAGGCAAATAACATGATTTGCACCCCTTCGTGGCACCTTCCAGGCTATAGCTGGCTCCAGGTAGATGAATAATTCAACATAAGACTCTAATCCATCCAATCAGTCCTGCTCAGAATCAAAATCAAATGTCAAAAGAGACAATCCTGCTGCATGGCAGTGATCCAGTTTTTAATTCTCAGGGTATTAATCGATGGTGATCTGCTGATGGAGAATGTTACATATTGCCCTGTGTCTGCAACAGAGAAGCAGACCATTCCACCTGATGGGGAGGCAATGGCCTAGTGGTATTATCGCTGGACTGTTCATCCAAAGACTCAGATAATGTTCTGGGGACCTGGGTTTGAATCCCACTGCGGCAGATGGTGGAATTTGATTTCAATAAATGTCTGGAACTAAGTGTCTAATGATGACCATGAATCCATTGCTGATTGTTGGAAAAACTCATCTGGTTCACTAATGTCCTTTAGGGAAGGAAACTGCCATCCTTACTTGGTCTGGCCTACATGTGACTCCAGATCCACAGCAACAGTGGTTGACTCTGAACTGCCATCTGGGCAATGAATGCTGCCTAACCAGCCACATCCTCATCCCACGAATGAATAAAGTAAAAAACAACAGTAGTTTGTGCAGTACAAGTCCAAATTTTCTGTGCAGAAGTTGGGTTTCTAGGAAAATGATGTCAAGGCCACACTAGGTTTGTGGCAAGACTCCTATGTGTTCTGACATTTTGCCCAAATGCTATGAAATTGACCACTTTGGAATCTATATTTTCATTCATTCATTTATTGTGCATACCTAATTGCATAGCGGACAGTTTAATATTGCTGTGGGTCTGGAGTCAGATACAGGCCAGACCCGGTCGAGAGGGCAGATTTCCTTCTCTAAAGGTCATTAGTGAGCCAGATGGGCTTTTATAATAATCAACAGTGGTTACATGTGGGCTATTAGGCTAGATTTTAATTTTGGATGTTTATTGAATTCAAATTTCAGCATCTGCCATTGGTTAGGTTTGAATCCATGTTGATAAAACATTAGCCCACGGTTCTAGGGTAACTCTAATCCAGGTATATTGGCAGTGTACCATCCCATATGCTACCTCTTCTAGCCACTCCAACACCACAAACTATTCCGAACAAAAGATTTGTGGAACAAAATCAGAAATTGCTGGAAAAACTCAGCAGGTCTGCAACGTCTGTGGGGAGAAAGCAGAGTTTTCCAGTGACCCATCTTCAGAACTTGTAGCTAGGAAAAGGTTGGTATATATGCTAGAGAAGGTGTGAGGGGAGGAGGAAGGAGTAAATGATAGGTGGAGATGGAGCGTAGTGAGAGACAGCAAAACAGTTGGGCAGCCAAAGGAATGAGCAAAGGTCAGCATGGAAGAATTCAAAGCTATTAATGGGGTGGCACAGTGACCCACAGTGGCTTCACAGCAGCAAGGTCCTGGGTTTGATTCCAGCTTTGGGTAATTTTCTGTGTGGGCTTCTTCTGGATGCTCCAGTTTCATTCCACAGTCTATAGATGTATGGGTTAGCCGTGGGAAATACAAGGATAGGGTAGATGGATGGGGTGTCCTTCAGAGAGTTGGTGTGGACAGTCTGAATAGCCTGTATCCACACTGTAGGAATTCTACCCAAAAAGATTGATGAGGGCAGAGCAGTAGATGTTGTTTACATGGATAGAGTCTACCTTATCTATTTACATGGAGTTTGGTAAAGTCTTTGACATTGTTCCATAGGGTAGACTAATTAGCAAAGTTAAATCAAATGCTAATTGGATACAAAATTGATTTGATGGTAGGAGACAGAGGGTAGTGGGAGGTTTGTTTTCAGAGTGGAGGCCTGTGACCAGCAGTGTTCCACAGGGATTGGTATTAGATCAATTTTAAACATTAACACAAACGATTTGAATGAGACTTTAGGAGGCATGGTTAGTAAATTGGTGGTATAGTGGACAGTGAAGAAGGTTATCTAAAATTACAAAGGGATTTTGATCAATTGGATCAAAATGCATTTGGATAAGTATGTGAATAAGAAAGGTTTGGAGAGATTTGGGCCAAAAGCAGGCAAGTGGGATTAGTTTATTTTGGGAACACGGTTGGTGTGGACTAATTGGACCAAAGGGTCTGTTTCCATGCTGTATGACTTTATGACTGTATAACTAGAGGGCAGTATCAGAATAATGAGACATTTACGTATCTTCTATTTCATTCATCACCTCTGATACCGTTGTTAGTTCCCCAAGGGAAATATAAAGGCATCCTGCCATGCATTGGCATTCTTCATGTAAAGAAACTGGTCCCCTTGTGGTATTGATGTTCTTCAGTGTTCTCTTCCAAGGCATGAATGTACAAGCCGGGTTGGGAATGATTTGATTTGTTGCTTGGTATCTTCTTTAGACTGTAGCACATCTTTGAGAAATGACCTCTCTAATGACAATGAATATATTTTTGGTGCAAGGCTAGACGGTTTTATCTTTTTTGATGTGGGGTTTCGGAATCACAGCAGTGATAAAATATTGTACAATTTCTTAGAATTTCAGCTTGATGTCACATGCAAAATATTATTTAGATAAGAGGTCTGCGTCCTCTGGTCAGATGGTGTATTGTATGTTAAGCAGCCAACCCTCTGTATTACATGGGTCAACACTCGTCAACACCTTGCATTAATTGGAATGTTTGTTGCAAAATGCTCTCGAACTCTGAATCCACTATTATTTGGACTGCTCTATCTAGGTATCCTGTTGCAAATAAGCTTTGTAATTTTCCAAAGCTGCATGATTCAAATAGTACATACCAGGTTGTTCATGAAAATATTTATAGACTCTTCTGGGATTTGATGTCCACCATTGAAGCATGATCTCACCAGTGTTTTATTTCACCTTGAAGTGAAATATTGATCAAAAGATGTTAAGATTTAAATTATTTCTCATCAATCTGTTGGTGTAAGTTAGGATCTAATGCTCTTCCCATGCAGTAGGGGAATGAGCAAACCTATTCTGCATCTGATTTGGTGTCCAGTGCTGAAGATGTTTGAAATTTTTGGAGTTGTATTTTCAACCTCTATCTATTTACTGATCTCACAAGTCAATCTGAAATCTCTTTTTCCTGGTAGAAAGATTGGTATGGGTAAATACTAGTGCAGTTTTTGATTGGTGATAAATATTTTCTTGGTTTGTTCTTGATTAGTGAGGTTTTGGACTATGGACTTTGTTGTTTTGTAGGATTCTTGATTTGTTACAGATTTTGTTGAGTCGTTGATGTTGTGAAATTGTTGCTGAAGCACTATAATTGAAAACTGTATATTTTTCTGGTGTTTTAAGTGCTGCTTTCAATGTAAAGTTTGGTTTTCCCTTCCAAACATAGTGTCTTCATAGACATAAATGAAAATAATTCTTTTTCAAGATGGCTGACAATTTCCATGGGGGTCTGTGGTTAGAATTTTCTCCAAATGGCTTAATACAGCACAACTGAATTAAGTTGTGACTGTATTATGGATGGCTGCTGTGATGTTTGCCCTGATTCTTTCAAGACACCATGTGATCAGATTTGCACAGTTTTTCTTTCTGATTTTTCACATTTTAATGAATAAAATTGCTAAAACTTTTTACTTGCTGAATGAAACTTTGAATTGTCCATTCAAATGGCAGAATAACTAAGATTTCACCACCTTTACTGTAGGGACTGTGTATAAGATTATGAGGGGTATGGACACGATGAATAGAGAGGAGCTGTTTGTCTTGTTTGAAGGGTCAGTCATGAGAGGGCATAGTTTTATGGTAAGGGGCAGCAGAGAGGATTCGAGAAAAACTTTTTTCACTCAGACAGTGAGGGAATGTGGAATGCACTGCCTGCAAGGTGGTGGAGACCGGAAACCTTACAATCTTTAAAAAATATTTGGATATAGTTACATTCAAGGATACAGGACAACTGCAGGAAAATGGGATTAGTGCGCCATTAGTGGTGGTTTTATTGGTGCAGATGTGATGGACTGAAGGGCCTTTCTGTGCTGTATGAATCTACGACTCTAGTTGCCAATACTCTGAATTGCAAAATTGATTTTTATTACCAGCTGTTTTTACTTCTTCAATCGTATTCTTTGAGCTTTACCTGTAGAGTAATCTTAACTTGCTGTTATTTACTTTAGAACCATCGAAAAAGATACATTTTTCCAAAGCTTTTAATCTTGCACTCACCTTATATTGACAAGAATACCAATTAAAGAGAAAAACCAACATTGATATAATGTAAGAAGAGTGAGGCAAGTAGATTCTGATTGGTGAAGGAATTTTCATGGAGAATACACCAGTTAATGATGTTTGAGAGTTAACTGCCGTGTTTCACTTAAATTTTAAATCAGGGATGTTAACTGTTCAATCAACCTGCTCAATCAGCATCAACTTGCCTGATTTAAAATGTAAACAAAGTCTGGCAGTTAACTGTCAATCATCATTTCTGGGTGTATTCCACCATTGAAATGCTTGTACCAATTGGAACCCGCTTGTTGAGAGGTCAGTGCTCTGACCTCAGATAGAAAAGCAGGTATTGTTGCTATTATTGTGATGTTTCCTGGAGCGCAAGGCAAAATATGTCTCTTTGCTTCAATACATAACTTTTGCATGACCAACTCTGTTGTTGAGTGAACATGTCCAAGATGTGTTAACTCACTGTTAGAAGTCTTAACTATTCTCCTCAGCCTCGTTTTTGAGGCGTAAATAGTACTCTTATGTCCCTTTCCTTGAGGGATCAAATTTGTTTTGTGTGTCCAGTAATGGACCTTTTTTTTTGATGTGACCTTGATAGGCATGTAAACAGGAAGAGAATGATTAAAAGGGGAGGTCAGAAGTCAAAAAGGGAATTTATACATGGAGGGAGGGGTATAAATGACTTTAAACCATAGGAGAATGTTGCCTGGGTCATGGTGACAGAGGAGGAAAACCTGTCCTTGGCAGATTTCAAGACTGATGAGGAAGAAGCCTTGGACAGATTCTTGGCTCCTAAAGTTGAAAAGGTACTGGGAAGTGGATAAAATGCATCCAAGGGTTTTGAAGGAAAGAGTAGAAATTGCGGGGGCATTGGCCCTACTGAATCTTTCAATATTCCCTGGACTCGGAGGAGGTGCCAGAAGATCAGAGGATTGCAAACATTTTGGCCTTGGTCCAGGAAGGTTGTGGAGGATAATCCCAGCAGTTACAGACCAGTTAGTTTCGCTCCTATGGTGGGGTAACATCTAAAAGCAATTATTTGGGACAGAATTGCTAATCATACAGGAAAAAAAGCAGACTGATTAGGAAGTCAGCATGGATTTCTAAAAGAAAAATTGTTTTTGACAAACTTGCTGGAGTTTTTTGAAGCGGTTTGCTGAAGGCAACACTGATGGTGTCCTATACATGGATCTCCAGAAGGTGTTTGATTCAGTGCCACACAATAGATTTATGAGGGAAGTTAGATTGTGGGATATAAAAGACAGTAAAAACATGGATACACAATTAGTTAAGTAATAGAAAACACAGGGTAGTGGTCAATGGATATTTTTTGGGCTCGAGGAAGGTTTGTAGTGGAGTGCCCCAGTGGTTGGGATTGGGACCTTTGCTTATTCTGATACATATTAATGATTTGTATCTTGTATGCAGGGAACAATTTCAAAGTTTGCACATACCACTAAGGATGGAAAAATTGTAAACTGTGAGAAGAAGAACGTAGAACATCAAAAGGACATTGAGAAGTTGGTGGAGTGGGCAGATTGGCAGTAGATGGAATTCAATGCAGAGAAATGTGAGGCGATGCACTATGATTGAAAGAACATTGAAAGACAAAACAAAATAGGGGTTATTATTCGAAAAGAGGTGCAGGAATAGAGGGACCTGGGTGTATATGTGTCCAGATCATTGAAGGTGGCAGGATGGGTTGGAGAGAGCAGTTAATAAAGCTTGCAGTGTTCTTGGTTTTATTAATAGGGGCATAGAGTACAAGAACAAGGATCTTGAACTTGGAGAAGACACTGTTTAGAACTCACCAGGAGTATTGTGTACAGTTGTGGGTGTCACATCGTAGAAAAGGTGTGCATGCATTGGAGAAAGTGCAGAGTCATTTATAGGAATGATTCCTATAGAGTGAGAATTTTCAGTTAGGGGGGATAGATTAAGGAAGTTGAGATTTGCCTTCGAGAGAAGAAGGTTGAGAGGAGGTTTGATAAAGATTTTCATAACCAGGATGGATATGGTAGGTATGGAGAAGCTGCTCGTAAAAGGGAAAAAAATAGAACAAGGAGGCATAGATTTGAAGTGATGTGCAAATAAAGCAAAGGATGTAAGGAAACGCTTTTTCATGCAGTGAGTTGTTAGGGTATGGAATGCCCCGCCTGGAAGTGTCATGGAGGTAGGTTCAAATGAGGCATTCAAGAGGGCATAGGATGATTATTTAGAATAAAATAGGGTTCAGAGATAAGGAGGAAAGGCTGGACTTTGGCCCAAGTGAACAGAACCAGTTCAGTTATGATGGGCCAAATGGCCTCCTTTTCCACTGTAACAATGCTGTGATGTACTCAATTCAAATTTATTCCCTCGGTTCTTCACACTTTTACTGCTCTCACTGCTTCATTAATGGTTTGGTTCCCCTATTATTGACTGTAAAATGCTTTTGAGACATACAGTGTACTAGTGGTTTCTCTGGGTGAATTTTATAATCAGAACTGTTTCCTCCACAGCAGCTGTGTGACTTTTCTGGCTGCTGGTTGGTCTTGAAGTTGCATTAACATTTTCTTGAAATAATATTTTTTTAATTCTTCGCCGGCTGATCTGAGATTGTTTTCTTGATCTTCACTGCTGCCATGAGTCTATAGGTCGTGTACCATGTTGCTGCTACACTGTGAGTTCAAGATAAACTCTCCAAGAGGAGGCAAGTTCAAAAATTATCTTCATGCTTATACTTCAAATTAACATTGTTTCTGCTACATTAATAGTAAACACTGCTATACGTAGTAATTGGAGCCATACCAGGTTCTAATTTTATGGTTACATTAGATAAGGGCTAATCTGTCTTCTTCCTGTGTTCATGGTCATGTGCACTCAAGACTGATTTGGATGTTAACAAAGAAGGTATGGTTAATAAGTTTGCAGATGATACCAAAATTGGAGGTATAGTGGACAGCGAAGAAGGTTACTTCAGAGTACAAAACGACCTTGATCAGATGGGCCAATGGGCCAAGGAGTGGCAGATGGAGTTTAATTTAGATAAATCTGAAATGCTGCATTTTGGGAAGGCAAATCAGGGCAGGACTATTACACTTAATGGTAAGGTCCTGGGAAATGTTGCTAAACAAAGAGACCTTAGATTGCAGGTCATAAATCCTTCAAAGTGGAGTCAAAGGTTGACAGGATAATTAAGACGGTGTTTAGTACGCTTGCCTTTATTGGTCAGTGCATTGAGTATTGGAGTTGGGAGGTCATGTTGTGGCTGTACAGGACATTGGTTCAGCCACTTTTGGAATATTGTGTGCAATTCTGGTCTCCCATGCCACAGGAAGGATGTTGTGAAATTTGAAAGGATTCAGAAAAGATTTACAAGGATATTGCCAGGGTTGGAGGTTTTGAGCTACAGGGAGATGCTGAATAGGCTGGGACTATTTTTCCTGAAGTGTCGGAGGCTGAGGGATGACCTTGTGGAGTTTTATAAAATCATGAGAAGCATGGATAGGATGAATCGGCAAGGTCTTTTTTTCCCCAGGATGGGGGAGTCCAAAACTAGAGGGCACAGGTTTAAGGTGAGAGGGGAAAGATTTAAAAAGGACCTAAGGGGCAACTTTTTCACACAGAGGGTGGTGCGTGTGAGGAATGAGCTGCCAAAGGAAGTGGTGGAGTCTGGTACAATTACAACATTTGAAAGGCATCTGGATGGATACATGAATAGGAGGAGTTTAGAGGGATATGGGCTAAATGCTGGCAAATGGGACTAGATTAATTTAGGATATCTGGTTGGCATGGACGAGTTGGACCAAAGGGTCTGTCTTCATGCTGTACAGCTCCATGACTCTATGACTCTCTAAAGGTGTAAATTCATGTTGTGCAGTCTGGTCTATTCCTTTAAAGTGCTGTACTCCACCCACACTGTTTCATGTAAGCTCCGCAGCATGCAGATCCGTGATATCGCCACAAGATCCCTGACACGATGTAAGTAAATCATTCTTCTCAAAGTGTCTCTTTTTATGAGCTTAAGTAACAACCAGATCAAAGCCCTCCTTCTGCATATAGTTAACCACAATTTATATACAATTAATAGACTGAGCATAAAGGTAAATTAGAAGGAATTAATTCAATATCAAATCAGGTTCAGAAAGAGCAAGGAAGACAGTTAAAGAAAAAGATGATTAAGAGCAATAGTAAAAAAACAAGACAGAAGACAAGCATGTAAAAAAATTAAGTTTGATCATTTTAGAGTCATTGAGATGTACAGCATGGAAACAGACCCTTCAGTCCAATTCGTCCGTGCTGACCATTTATCCTATATAAATCTCGTCCCATTTGCTAGCATTTGGCCCATATTCCTCTAAAGCCTTTCTAATCACATCCCCATCCAGATGTCTTTTAAATGTTGTAATTGTACCAGCTTGCACCACTTCCTCTGGCAGCTCATTCCAAACACGCACCACCCACTGCACGTAAAAGTTGTCCCTTAGACCCCTTTTAAAATCTTTTCCCTGTCACCTTAACCCTATGCCCTCTAGTTTTGGACTCCCCTACCCTGGGGAGAAAAAACCTTGGCTATTCACTCTATTCATGCCCCTCAATATTGTATAAGGTTACCCCTCAGCCTCCAATGCTCCAGAGAAAATAGCCCCAGCCTATTCAGCCTTTCCCTTTGCGAACTATACGGTAAATGGAAAAGCCCTGGGGAAAATTGACACACAGAGAGATCTGGGTGTTCAGGTCCATTGTATCCTGAAGGTGGCAACGCAGGTCGATAAAGTGGTCAAGAAGGCATACGGCATGCTTTCATTCATTGGACGGGGTATCGAGTACAAGAGTTGGCAGGTCATGTTACAGTTGTATAGGACTTTGGTTCGACCACATTTGGAATACTGCGTACTGGTTGCCACATTACCAAAAGGATGTGGATGCTTTGGAGAGGCTGCAGAGGAGGTTCACCAGGATGTTGCCTGGTATGGAGGGCACTAGCTATGAAGAGAGGTTGAGTAGATTAGAATTATTTACATTAGAAAGACGGAGGTTGAGGGGGGACCTGATTGAGGTCTACAAAATCATGAGAGGTATAGACAGGGCGGATAGCAAGAAGCTTTTTCCCAGAGTGGGGGACTCAATTACTAGGGGTCACGATTTCGAGGTGAGAGGGGAAAAGTTTAAGGGAGATATGCGTGGAAGGTTCTTTATGCAGAGGGTGGTGGGTGCCTGGAACGCGTTGCCAGCGGAGGTGGTAGAAGCGGGCACGATAGCATCATTTAAGGTGTATCTAGACAGAGACATGAATGGGCAGGGAGCAGAGGGATACAGCTCCTTGGAAAATAGGTGTCTGGTTTAGATAGAGGATCTGGATCGGCGCAGGCTTGGAGGGCCGAAGGGCCTGTTCCTGTGCTGTAATTTTCTTTGTTCTTTGTTTTTTGTTCCTACAGTTCGAACCCCCCAACTCTGGCAACATCCTTGTAAATCTTTTTTTTTAATCTCCAACAACAATTCACAATTTGAAGCAGTGAGACTCCACAATTTTAGTTGCTAATTCTAAGTGAGAGAGATTGGCTAGTAGTGGTTAACAATGATCATGGTTAAAAGCTACTTACGCTATTAATTATTAAATTTAATTTTCTGCATCGAGCTTAATGGATGATTAATGTGCAAATGTTGCAACCTCATAAAATCACAATGTGTTTAAATGCAAGCTGCTGCAGTTTTCACAGAGCTGAATGTAGAGCAGACGATTAGCTGCTGGTGCATCATTCATGTGGTATTAATTTTTCCAGAAATTCTGGACAATTGTGGCAACGATGTGTATACATATGTGTTTGTGTAAATCTACACCTAATCAAATTGATCTTAAGTAAACAGTGGCTCAAGTTCATTCAAAGGTTAACGATCAGGTGGCCTGGAAATCAACACTCAAGAGTTGTTTGGAAAATCGATGAAGAAGGGGAGGGTAGTTTGACACTGATATATTTTGTTCTTGCCGAGTTGTCTTTCTCTCTCGCCCTTCTTTCTTTCCCAAGTGTGGCACAGATATACTTTCAATGTTAATGATGTCTAAACTGTCAGCATGGGTAAAGAAGATATGGGTCAGTCTTGCCCTTTACATCAGAGTCGATAACTTCTCTCCCAACCCATCCATCACCCCAGCGAACATGTCCCTCCCAGTTCTAGCCAATCACAATACTTCCAAGTTTGGTATTGATTTTAAGATTTGAAATTGCGGCCTAAACACCAAGTCACACCATTAATATAGATCAGGATAATATGGGGAACACCATTGTCCAGGCTGGATAGTAAATGTTCACCGCTGTTTCCTATCACTCAGCAAATTTTGTATCACTGTTAAAAAAAACGAAAGAACCACAGATGTTGGAAATCAGAAACAAAAAATAGAAATTGCTGGAAAAAACTCAGCAGGTCTGGCAGCATCTGTGGAGAGAAATCAGAGTTAGTCTTTCGGGTCCAGTGACCCTTCCTAGAACTGATGACAGCGAGGAAAAAGTTGTTTTTTATACAGAAGATGGTGTGGAGTAAGGGTTAAGGAGTAAATGACAGGTGGAAATGGAGCCCAAAGAGAGCAAAGAACAGTTGGACAGACAAAGGAGTGGATAATGATCAGCCTCGGAGGCTTGGGAATTCTGCAGACTTCTGGACTTAATATCGAGCTCAACAATTTTAGGGTTTGAGGCACCTTTCCCCATGTCCTTACCCCAACACCCATAGACCAGGCCTTGTTATCACATGATCTGCTATTACACACAACCCATTATTCCCCTTAGGAACTCTTCGCTGTCCTAGGCTGATCATTATCCACTCCTTTGTCTGTCTAACTTCTTCTTTCTCTTTGGGCTCTATCTCCACCTATTGTTCACTCCTTACCCTCTCCCCATATCCTACCATCTGCATTAATACCAACGTTTCCCTAGCTACCATCTGTTCTGAAGAAGAGCCCCTGGACCCGAAGCATTAACCCTGATTTCTCTCCACAGATGCTGCCAGGCCTGTTGAGCTTTTCCAGCAATTGTTGTTTTTGTTTGTATCACTATTGCCCTTTTTATTCCATGGGACTCCAACTTTACTGATAAGCCATCATCAAACACCTTCTGGAAATCTGTGTATACCTCATCAGCCACAAGACCCTCATCAACCATTTCTGTTGCATTACCAAAAATCTCAAACAAATTCATTAAACTCAATTAGCTTTTAATAACTCTTGTGCTGGCTTTCCTTTAGCAATCCACATTTGTTCTCATGACTGTAAATTTTGTTCTAGATTATAATTTCTAAAAGCATCCCCATTAAAAGCTTAGTTTCAATTGGCTGGACTATAGGTGCTAGATTTATCCTCAGCCATTTTTTTAAACAAGAGGGTAACATCTGCAATTCTTCAGTCCTCTGGCACCACCTGATTTTTGAAGGAGGATTGGAAGGTTATGGGCAGTACCTCCCAAATAGCCACTTATATTTCCACAGGAGCATCTGATATCCTGGTGCCTTTTTAATGCCTCTTGATTAGCACTTTTCAACCCATTCACTGTCTCAACTACTTCCTCTTTCACTATGGAATTGCTCGCATCTTCTTGGTAAAGATAGGTTTCAAGTACTCTGTCTCCATGCATAGATCCTTTTTGTTTCAAACAGCCCCAATCCTCGTTTTTACTATTTATATATTGATAAAAGACTTTCATATTTTTTCGTGTTGGCTGCGTTTCTCTTCTCACACACTCTCCTTTCTGTTCTCATTTCTTTTTATTACTTCTCCTCTGAATTTCCTATATTAAGTCTGGTTCTACCTTCATTGATAACCTGATACCCATCGTAGGCATCATAGCCTACTGTTTCCATCTTTTATTCTCTCTCCTGTCACCCAGGGAGCTATGGCTTTATTTGTCCTAGACTTCCCCCTTGGGTGAACATACAATGGCAACAACAAATTATATTTACATAGCTGGAAGTGGCAGTGGCAAACGCTCATTGGTGAGTATAATTGCCGACTGAGGAAATTCCATGTCACTGGTCGTGGATTCTGCAGAACAAAAATAGCCCAAAAGAACTGCGGATACTGGAAATCTGAAAGAAAAACAGAAATCGCTGGAAAATCTCAGCAGGCCTGGCAGCATCTGTGGAGAGAAATTGGAGTTAACATTTCGGGTCCAGTGACCTTTCTTCGGACCTTATTAAACAGATTCTCTCTATCCATGCATAGCTGATGAGCAATATCTCTGACCCACACATTTGGCACGTGTTTTCAGGCATTGGAAATGGTTTGAGATCATTGGCATCAGTTTCTCTTGTTCCTTTTCTGTATTGCATCTAATCTGACGGGTGTTCTCAAAGAATTGTGTCCTGTCATACAGGAGGTTGTTCTAAATTAGTTTCTTCTGAACAGGGGTCTCCCAGGCGTTGACGTCTCTGCTATATTTCTGGAGGGAAGCCTTCAGGGAGTTTTGGAAACACTTCTTTTGTTTGAGTGCCTTCCTTATTTACCTAGCACTTTTAACATCATGGAACAGGCTCAGGAGCTTCACAGCAGCACTCTTTAATCGTGCGAAATCAAGACACATAGGAGACATTCAATCAGCTGACCAAAAGCTTTGTCAAGAAGATATGTTTTAAGAATTGTCTTAAAAGAGTAAAGTGAGGAAGAGAGAGAGAGAAGTTGCATGGAATTAAGAATTTCAGATCTTGGGAGCTAGGCAACAGAGTGCATCATTACCAGTGAAGGAGCAATTCTAATTGGGGAAGAAAGAGGGCAAAATTTAAGGGGTGAAAATATCTCAGATAATGGTGGGGCTGGAAGACATTGCATAAATACAGTGGGTCAAAGCCATGGAGAGTTTTGAATACTTGGGTGAGAATTTTTAAATCAACATATTGATTGGACAGGAGCCAACTTAGTACAAAGGTAATGAGGGAATGGGCCATGTTGCAAGTTGAGGCATGGGCAGCAGGTTTTTGGATGAGCAAATTACTGCCCATGCTGGAATCTGTACTGAAAGCAACAAAAAAATGCTGGAAATCACAGTAGATCAGGCAGCACTGTGGAGACAGAGCAAGCTGACGTTTTGAGTCTCGATGACTCTTCATCAAATCTGATTAATAGTCATCTAGATTTGAAATATTAGCTTGTTCTCTCTCTCCACGGATGCTGCGTAACCCGATGTGATTTCCAGTGCTTTTTGTTTTCAGATTTTTGGATGACCTCACTTTCTGCAAGATACGAGGTGGGAGAGCAGTCAGAGTGTGTGTTGAAATAGTGAGGTCTAGAGGCGCTGAGGATTTCAGCAGCAGGTGAGCTGAGGTAGGAGAGCAATCAGGGAAAATGTAATGGAAGTGAAAAAATGGCAGTGTTAATCCTGACATGACCTTGAGCTTGGAAGCTCATTGAAGCTGACACCATGGTTACAATGAGAGTGACTTAATCTCGGACCGTCTTTTTATTCGTTTATGGGATGACGGCATCGCTGGCTAGGCAGCATTTATTGCCCATCCCTAATTGCCCAGGGGGCAGTTAAGAGTCAACCACATTGCTGTGGGTCGGGAGTCACATGTAGGCCAGACCAGGTAAGGATGGCAGTTTCCTTCCCTAAAGGACATTAGTGAGCCAGACGGGTTTTTCTAACAATCAGCAACGGATTCACAGTCATCATTAGACTCTTAATTCCAGATATTTATTGAATTCAAATTCCACCATCTGCTGTGGCAGGATTCAAGCCCACATCCTCAGAATGTTATCTGGGTCTCTTGATTAACAGTCCAGCGATAATACCACGAGGCCATCGCCTCCCTCTGGTTGCCCTCTCTTTCTTCCCCAATTGGAATTGCTCCTTCACTTGTTACCATGGAGAAGGGTGGACTGGGCAGCTAGGAATGGAATTTGGAGTGGTGTCAAATTAATGGCTTCAGTCTTCCCAATATCTCATATTTCTGTTATTCCAGTGGTGGATGTTAGACACAAATTGAACAATTTAGCCATAATGGAGGAGTTGAGCGAGGTATTGGTCAGATACAACTGGATGTGGTCACCATACCTTGATTCAATCCAAACTATCACCTCTTCAAATGGTATCTCGTTGTTTAGCTACTGCCAAACTTTGACTCCAATTCAACTTTGCCAAATCTGTCCCATCACTGTCTTCTCTGAACATCCAGCATTCAGAAATATGTAGTTGCTAGGCCTGCCATTTTTTTTAGACACCTTAACACGACAAAGCCATACTCCCACATGGCTAATGCAGCTTATGTACCCACTCTGTGCCTTCGTAAGAAGACACAGTGAACCTAATTTGGAATTGAATTTCCTCCTATTCTGACCCAATCTTAAAAAAAATGTTGCGGTGCTCAGGGCAGTTCGTAGGCAGCCAACTCTTCCTCTGTCAGTTCCTGCTTGTTCCCATCTCACCTGAAAATTAGTTAAAACCCCACCCAACAACACGAGCAAATTGCTCCTCAAGGAATTGTTTCCTGCTCGGGTCAGGTTTGATTTGTCTCCACCAATGTCCCAAGAATCGAAAACCTTCACCAACACTCCAGCAATGCAGCGATCTGCTTTGTTCTCTTATTTCTCCTTGCAGTAGCACCTGACACTGGTCACAATCCGCATATTCCTACCTTTGAGTCGTGCTTGTCAGCCTTTCTTCCTACAGTTCCTCGACATTTGCCTGAAGGAGCTCATCCCTCTTTCTTCCTACTTTCCTTACTACTTCTTTTGTTGAAACTCAAACGCTGCCAGGCCAGCCTTGTCCCTCAGAGTATTGTGCAGCTGCCCCGTGATGCCTTTGACCTGAGCTCTGAAGCTATGGAAGTGGCGCTGACTGTTCTCCCGGGTGAACTATCGTTCTCACCATCATTTGAAATGGAATAGCAGTTGGAGAGAAAGATGCCGTCAAAGGACTCCCACGCTACCTGCTTGGTCTGCTTTAACTGCCTGATGATTGCCCATTCCCTGCTCTGCCTGCATTATCTTCAACTGAACATAGAACACAGAACAGTATAGCACAGGAACATGCCGTTTGGCATGTCTGTACAGACCATGATGCCGTTCAAAACTAATCCCACCTGCCTGCACATGGTCTGTATCCCTCTTCTCCCTGCCTGTTCACGTGTCTGTCTAAAATGCCTCTTAAACATTGCTGTTATATCTGCTTCTATCATCCCCCACCCCCCCACCCCAGCACCATGTTTCAGGCACCTACCTGCAGTGTGACCACATTCACAAACCGCAGGTTACAAAGGGACATTGATAGGATGCAGAGCTGGGCCAAGAAGTGGCAGATGGAGTTTAACCCTGAAAAGTATGAGGTGATTCATTTTGGAAGGACAAACTTGAATGCAGAATACAGGGTTAACAGAAAGATTCTTGGCAGGGTGGAGGAGCAGAGGCATCTTGGGGTTCATGTTCACAGTTCCCTGAAAGCTGCCACCCAGGTGGATAGAGTTGTTAAGAAGGCGTATGGTTAGTTAGCTTTCACTGATAGAGGGATCGAGTTCAAGAGCCGTGAAGTTATGCTCCAATTATACAAAAGCCTGGTTCGGCCACATCTGGAATATTGTGTCCAGTTCTGGTCGCCTCATCACAGGAAAGATGTGGACGCGTTGGAAAAGGTGCAGAGGAAATTTACCAGGATGTTGCCCGGAATGGAGGGAAGGTCTTACGAGGAAAGGTTGAGAGACCTAAGGCTTTTCTCTTTAGAATGACGAAGGATGAGAGGTGACTTGATAGAGGTGTACAAAATGATCAGAGGTATAGATAGAGTAGACAGCTAGAGACTTTTTCCTAGGGTGGACATAGCTATTACGAGGAGGCATAGTTTTAAAGTGAGTGGAGGTCGATACAGGGGAGACGTCAGAGGGAGGTTCTTTACTCAGAGAGTGGTAGGGGCATGGAATGCATTGCCGGAGAGGGTAGTGGAGTCGGCCTCATTCGGGGCAATTAAGCGGCTATTAGATAGGCATATGGATGATAGTATAAGGTAGGGATGAAGGTTAGATAGATCTTAGGATTAGGGTAAAAGTTCGGCACAACATCGTGGGCCGAAGGGCCTGTACTGTGCTGCACTGTTCTATGTTCTATGTTCTACGTTCAAACACCTCAAAACCCTGGATACACTGTGTGGTGTTCGAACTCCCGAATTCAAAATTTGGTTTCCTCCACCCTGATGATAGGATTTGCACATGTGTTGCGGACAGGCTCCCATGTGGAAGAGGATGGACACTGCATCTGTCATGGGTCTTGTCATGCCTCCATTTATCACACCACGCTCAAAAATGAATGTAAGGCTTCAGAGACTCACCAGCTACTACCGAATCAGCTGCTTTCCTTATGCTAGCATCACATTATTGTATGAGGAGTTCACTTAAATGACTTTCTTCACTTGCAGGCTCAATAATCCTCAGGTTTTAATTTACTGAAAATGCTAGAACCCTATTAGTTTTATTATCCCTTGTTAGTTCAATTCAATTTCATCCTCTGGATTTGATTAATTAATTGAATGAATGTTGATTGTAATTATATAATAAATTATCAATTTGGCTGTAGTTCTGCAAATTAATTGATCTAGTCATAATTTATAGTTGATTAATTTTAAAATTAGAGTAAAAGCATGGCTCCCTGAACTATGTCATCCATTCACACTTTTATGAATTTCTGTGCCCCTCCCGTTCGATTCCGACTCACAGCCAGTGCTGCTCTGCTCATCATCCCTTTTTCTTGTCCAGTTATTCAAAGATTGTAATAAAAGCAAAATACTGTGGATGATGAAAGTCTGCAGCAAACACAGAGACTGATGGAGACACTGGGCAGATCTGGTAATATCTGTGGAGAGAGAAAAATCGAGTTAATGTTTAATGACTGTTCTGAAGAGGAGTCATACCAGAATCAAAACGTTGACTCTGTTTCTCTCGCAACAGATGCTGCCAGAGCTGCTGAGATTCTCCATCATTCTCACAGCATTTTCTGTGTTTGTTCGGAGAAGAAAACGATCCAATCCTGTGATGCCATTCTTTGCCTTTATTTTTAGAAACACACCTTGGATGATACACACTGCTCTTGCTGTCTCAGGCCAGGTCTGGCTATTCCACTCTTCCACTCCATAGTAGCATTTCAATCAAATTCATCCTTTTCCCAACTCCTCCACCACCTCCCCCACCATCGCTGATCCTTCCAATCGTACCCTTCAATTATCAATGAGAGCGGGTCATTCTCACATGATGCTAGCCCCAGATGAGAAACGAGGGCAGATAATTAGTAGGTGAAGTGGGGCAGCATGGTGGCTCAGTGGTTAGTACAGATGCCTCACCATGTGAGGGACCTGGGTTCAATTCCAGCCTCAGGTGACTATCTGTGTGGAGTTTACACATTTTCCCTATATATTTATGGAGTTTCCTCTCATGGTCCAAACCTGTGCAGGTTAGGTGGATTGGCCATGCTAAAGTGTCCAGAGATGTGTAGGCTATGTGGGTTAGCTATAGGGTAGGGGGATGGGTCCTGGTGGGATGATCTTTGGAGGATTGGAAAGGGCTGAATGGCCTGCTTCCACATTGTAGCGATTCTATGAAATCAAAGGGAGCAATGCTTATGAAATGTCAGAATGGTGTTTGCTTGACGGTACTACACCAAGATAAGTTTCCCACAAAGCCCAACAGAAGCAAACATCCGTTTCAAGTTAATTCCTGGATTCAATCTAGCAATAAATTTGAATGTGTGAGCAAGCAGCAAGGGAGATAATGGAGCCAACCAATTCAAACACAGACAGGGTGACTGAATTTCTATGGTGGTTACAGTAACACTGTCATTCGTGTAATGTTTCAGCAGAATGAGACCACCTTCCTTGTGTGATAATCTCACATGGTTTACAAAAATCAGATTGGTTTTAGTTAATTAACTTAAGGCTGTGGTCAACTCGACACAAAAACTTGCTTCCTTAATGCAGAAATCTTCGGCAACTCAGTGGTTAGCACTGCTGCCCAACAGCACCAGCGACCTGGATTTGATCCCACCCTCAGGCGACTGTCTGTGTGGAGTTTGCACATTCCCCCTCTTTATCTGCATGGGTTTCATCTGGGCACTGTGGTTTCCTCCCACAGCCCAAAAATGTGCAGGTTTGGTGGGCTAGCCATGCTAAATTGTCCGTAGTGTCCAAGGATGTGCAGGCCAGGTGGATTAGCCATGGTAAATGCGGGATTACAAGGATAGGGTAGGGAATGCTCTTTGGAGGGTCGGTGTGGACTCGATGGGCCGAATGGCCTGCTTCCACGCTGTGGGAATTCTATGTTAATGATTGGTGCTGGGGTCACGGCCAGTCCTACTCTTCCATCAGGAAGGAAAAGACTGCTGTGTAATACCATCCCCCAAACCTACACCCACTTCAGGTGTGACAAGTCACCTCTCTGTATGTCTGTGCTAAAGAACCCATTAAAGTGGCAGTAATGGAAGGTTTTAACCCTGGCTGAAGCACCAACGTGCTACCAGGCCTGGCATGGCATGGCAAGGGAAAGCAGGTAAGCGTTAAGTGAGTGAGGTCTTGTAGATCAAGCCACCCTGAGATGTAGCCTGTGAGTTCGGTGCCTGTCTGTGCAAGCAAAGTGTCCTTGCAATAGCCCTCCCAATGCTGTGCTCTACAATGCATGTCCCTACGCCATGAACAGCCTGCCAACTCATCAGAGAGGCTCCACTTTGGTATGAGAGATAGTAGGAGCTGCAGATGCTGGAGAATCCGAGACAACAAGGTGCAGAGCGAGATGAACACAGCAGGCCAAGCAGCATCATAGGAGCAGAAAGGCTGACGTTTCGGGCCTAGACCCTTCATCAGAAA
>NC_063333.1:15894399-15972073 GCF_021869965.1 Rhincodon typus
TTTGCAGAACACCTACGCTCGGTTCGCAATAAACAACTGCACCTCCCAGTCGCGAACCATTTCAACTCCCCCTCCCATTCCTCAGACGACATGTCCATCCTGGGCCTCCTGCAGTGCCACAACGATGCCACCCGAAGGTTGCAGGAACAGCAACTCATATTCCGCTTGGGAACCCTGCAGCCCAATGGTATCAATGTGGATTTCACAAGCTTCAAAATCTCCCCTCCCCCTACCGCATCCCAAAACCAGTCCAGCTCGTCCCTGCCTCCCTAACCTGTTCTTCCTCCCACCTATCCCCTCCTCCACACCTCCATCTCCTACCGACTAACCTCATCCCGCCCCCTTGACCTGTCCGTCCTCCCTGGACTGACCTATTCCCTCCCTAACTCTCCACCTACACACCTTTACTGGCCCCATCCCCGCCTCTTCGACCTGTTTGTTTCCTCTCCACCTATCCTCTCCTCTATCCATCTTCTATCCGCCTCCCACTCTTTCCCTATTTATTTCAAAACCCCCTTCCCCTCCCCCTTTTCTGATGAAGGGTCTAGGCCCGAAACGTCAGCCTCTCTGCTCCTATGATGCTGCTTGGCCTGTTTTGTTCATCCAGCCCTGCACCTTGTTGTCTCTTTTAATTCTACTAAACGTTTTTTGGATTTGTCGTGACAGTAGCTGCAGTTCGACCCCAAAGCATTCTACATATGAGGTGTTAAGTTATACACAGACTAAGTGTATCTTTGTAGAAAGCCTGTCTTTTCCCCTTCCTGCGTTCCAATTTTCTTTCCTAAGTACCAAGGAACTTCTTCTGGGCTACAGTTTCATGAGACTTAGCTCTCCTTTGATGGATCACCAATCTGCCAATTTTTAAAATAAGTCATTTAATACCATGAATGTTGGCAATTGCATACAGGGTCAAATCAGCTAACTCATCACAAGCCAAACAATCAACTTGGAAGCTCTTACTTCATTTCAAGTGCCTTTCCAGTTAAACCATCTGGGAGTTAAGTTGACGGATTTTATATCCATCATTCTGGCCTATGATCTCCAGGTAATGCATATTAATGAGCAAGACTAAAAGTTGATGTTTCAGCCTGATTTCAGTGCCTTTAAGCCTGAGCATGCTTTCAGCCTGGCACTAATTCTGCCCACATGAAAAAACATTCTCATCCCACTTTCTCACTCTCTCGTTTTCATAGGCCCAGATTTTCACCACAATGGAGAGGGCTACTGCAGGGACACTTGGAGTAGTTTGCTATTGTGGCCTAAATGGCAGAAACAACCTGAAATTGCAATCCCCACTCCCGAACACAGCATTTCCCGTTTCCGTGGGAACAAGAGTGGAGTCAGGCAGAAGCTGGATGTGCAGGGCCAGCTGGCTATTTGCATAAACAGCTGTCTTCACCGAAATGGGATTTTGGCTGCCCTTTAGTCAGAAACACAGAGTTTGCTCCCTCTGAATTTGTGGATTTGTTTGAACAGCCACCTTTGGGGAGGTGAGGTGCCCAACAATTCTGGGCTTAGGTCATCTCCTTTGGAGGGAATTAATGCCATAGACTGGACAAGCCTTAATTGGCTGGCATGGGTGTCATACAAACATAACTCAACTGTGGCTAGTTATTCGGAATGATTGATTAGTCTGTCCAGTTTCACTGTTTCCAGTCAAGTCCTGATTAAACAGTATCTCTTTGTGCAATATTCAACACAAGAGAGGTTAGCATATGTTTCAGAAGTTGTAACAAATATAACTGAAGAAACTGAAGAACTGATGCATTTTATCGAAAGTTTTTGTTTGCATTGTTGAGGGGTGACCTTATGGAGGTTTATAAAATCATGAGGGGCATCGATAAGATGAATAGCAAAGGTCCTTTCCCTACGGTGGGAGAGTTCAAAACTAGAAGGCGTAACTTTAAGGCTGGAGGAGAAAGATTTGAAAGGGACTATCTTTTTCACACAGAGGGTGGTTCATATGTGGATGCACCACCAGAGGAAGTGGTAGATGCAGGTACAGTTACAACATTTAAAAGACATTTAGACAGGTACATGAATTGGAAAGTTTTAGAGGGATATGGGCCAAACACGGACAACTGGGACTAGTTTAGTTTGGGAAATCTGTTCGGGACGGATGAGTTGGACTGAAGGATCTCTTTCCGTGCTGAATGACTGTGTGACTCTATAAATGACCCTTGGGGTTTGAAGAGGCATTCTTGAGGGGTAGGGCTTTGATCGGGTATCATTTGGAGTTGTTACAAGTTTACATTATGTGCATAATGAGCCTATTACGTGCATAATCCCATTGGAACTGTCAAAGAATTATCAAAGCTATCAAAGAACTGTCAAACTGTAAAAGAACCATCAAATATTTCAATGATTTAATGCTGTTAGGCTTTGCATTCAAGAAGTCTGTGGAATCCTTTTTTATGTAAATTATCAGTCATTGCTACTTCTCTCGATCTGTTGACATGAGCCTGTGGTTACTACCGTGAGATTTGTGCTGCGTGGCTGCTTTTATGGCCTAATATTATCACAATGCAGTGCCTATTAAATGAACAGTTTGATTCCTGGCTGTTCTTCCAAAAACATTTGCTCTCATTGGAGATTAATTGAAAGAATTTCAACATATGGACTTTTGTGTCAAGGAGAATGTTTCTTTAAAAATACTGATATAATCATTTGACAAATAACATTATTTCACCTCAGCATGGCTCCTGAGATTATCCTATAGTAGACCCTGAATTGGTTGACATGGAGGAGGGAGGGCAATGCTGATACTTGGCATGCGTTCACTGGCATATTGCCACTAGCATCGGAACTGCAAAGGGCCGTGAGAATGAGTGGGGGACGTGAGTTGGCCTATCGGTTATGGATACAAGTGCATAGATTGGCAGAGAGAATGTTGGATGCTTTGAGCTTGGGTACAGGACATCAGATGGCATGGGATAGCATGAGTTGGCATCAAGTTGTCATAGTGGCTGTAAAGGGCCAGGAGTTGGTACAGGTGCATAGGTTGGCATGGCGGGTATGGAACTCTGGACTTGGCTAGGTACTGTACAGCTCTATTGGGGACACCTTTGGTGTTGAGTTTCTTGTGAGTTTGAGCAGTGTTTGTGCCATGCATTTTGAAATGAACAGACTCGTCCCAAGATGGCAAAGCATGGGATGCTGCATGTGATGCGAGTGAGCGAGGGAAGACCAGAGAATGAGTGTCATTTGGAATGGCAAACACTGGTGGAAGTTGTCTCTTGATATAGAACAACCAAAGCTGGTGCATCAATCCAGCAAGGTTGACTAGGAACAGATGATAAATGTTAGCCTGGCCAGCAATGCCCACATCCCATTGGTAAATATTTAAAAAAAGCAGCAAGCTTGGCACTGAAGCTCACCTGCTGCATCATAACTCCATTCTACAGTTTCATACACATTGAAATTTAAAACCTATCTTGTCAGAAATGGCTGGGTACTATTATGTTTACATTGAGCTGGACAGGCTCCTATTATCCTTTCAGATTCTAACTTCACTGATTGTGCATGTGCCAATTAGGGATATTTTAAGCCTTGACATGGTCCAAGCTGACAGGTCTGGAATGCTATGAAATATTATTGTATGAGTGGCAGCAAAACTATAGAGGTACAAAATGATGTGATGGTACTGTCATATTAGCCTCAGAAACCTGTGACTCTGTTTGAGAGGTGATGCTCTCAATAGTGCATTTGAATCCAGTAAAAGCTGCATGCTACTGTAAATCATAGTGTAAGAGGTCATTTTCCATTGAGCCGCCATGCAGCAAACAACTGGAGCTATCAGATTAGATTTACATCTGTGTTTCGGTCCAGTTTTGGGTGGATCAATGAAGGGGGTGTGGGGAAAGGAGGATAGTGACTCTACAGAGGGTTCGAAAACTGGGCATTGTACACTCTCCCCTTCCCGAGCCAACCCCATTCTTCATTGACCATGGAAATTGAAATTCGACTACCCTGTTCAAAATAAATAATATAAAGCACTCACTACACATCTCGCATTGTCATTGCTGTCATTGCAAGAAGTGCTACAAATCTACTGCTTCTATGGCCATCCAGGAGAAGATGTACATTTTAAGGAATGCAAATTTATTTTAATTCCTTAAAAGGATGTAAGCATGGTTGGCTGGATGAACATTTATTCCCCATTTGCATTGCATGTCTTACGAGACCATTTCAGGGGGCAGTTTAAGAGTCAACCTACTTGCTGTGGGTCTGTGGTTACTTGTAGGCCAGACTAGGTAAGGATGATTGATTTCCTTCACAAATGGACATCAGTGAATCACATGGGTTTATTACAATACTTGACATTGGTTTTGTGGACTAGTTCTAATTCCAGATTTTTATTGAATTCACACTGCACGATCTGCCTTGGTGGGATTTGTACCTATGACCCAAGAACATTAGTCTGGAGTTCTGGATTACTATATTACCATTACACTACTGCTTCTCTTAATTCAGTGGTCAGTGGTTGAGTAGAAACCATGTCAGCTCAAAATTTTCCAACAATTCACACACTGTGCACACTTTGGCATTCACGACCATATCTTCTCCATTACCTGGATGCAAATTCTTGAACTCCGTCTGAGCATCACTCTAGGTGTTCCTGCAGCACACAGACCGCAGGAGTTCAAGACGAATACCCATCATCACCTTCTCCAGGGCAAGTGGGAAATTGTAATAAACACTGATCTTATTAGCAATGCCTGCAACTGATAGTCTGGAAATTCATTCTTAAAAATAAAAACTGAATACAAATTTTGACTGAATGTCGGTATTGCACAGATTAAAACAAATATGCTATATCACACTTATGAAAGGAAAGATGTGCACTTATATAGCACCTTCCTGTTTGTTAATTGAGATACCAGTGATGCTAGGGACAATTCCATTCCTTTTCTGTCATTATTTGTTATCCTTTTGAGTTTATCAATTGTTGGAACTGCATTCGCCAACTTAGCTACCCAACTATTAACTTGCCTACGCATACCCCCCTGCTGTATAATGTCTCCTCACTGTTCTTCAAAGTTAACTGCTAACTTGCTTTGATTAAAACAAAAGAGTTTGTCAGCCCAATTGAGTTTTATTCAGCACCAAGATCATGACTGATCGTGAGCGCAGAAGAGTTTAGGTTTCAAATTAAGAGCAAGGAAGGCCTTGCTGACTACCTTTGAGCAAATGAATTTCCAGTTTAGTGATAGGTGCACAAATATTGATCGCCGTTTCACACTTATTTCCCTCACTGTAATGACTTTTTCTGTTCCTTTGCTGTTGTCACGTGTTTGGTGACTGCAACTCCATATCTTCATTGAAGGCACTTTGGTCCCTTACATATTCCACAGTCTGAATATAGTAATGGACCCCTTACATCTTCCACAGACTGAATACAATAATGGGTCCCTTACATCTTCCACAGTCTGAATACAGTCATAGATTCCCCACAAACCACTTGATCTTTTAAACATTGGTTCCTTTCTCTCTGCCACATCTCAAGAACAGACATGCCACTTAGATGAGTGGAACATTTGACCAATCCCAGATTTGTAATGTCCACCACCCCAGTATCATTTCAAGAGTAAAAACCAAAAGAACTGCAGATGCTGTAAATCAGGAACAAAAACAAAGTTGCTGGAAAAGCTCAGCAGGTCTGGCAGCATTTGTGAAGAAAAATTAGAGTTAACGTTTTGGGCTCAGCACAGTTCTGAAGAAGGGTCACTGGACCTGAAACGTTAACTCTATTTTTTCCTTCACAGACGTGCTGAGCTTTTCCAGCAACTTCCGTTTTTGTTCATCATTTCAACAGTATCAGTATTTCTGCAGCCATCACTCTGTTACTCAGTTGCCAATTATTCCTATCCACAGATATTCTTGTTAATCTTCAATCCATCAGCTGGGTACACCCATCCAGGACTGAAAGTTGATGTTTGCTTATCAGACTTTTTTTATGCATTTACAGGATGTGAGCATCATAGCTCAGGCCAGCCTTTATTGTCTGGCCTTAATTAATCATGAGAAGGTAATGGTGGGTTTCCTTCTTGATCCACTGAAGACGTGGACTCCGAACGGTGGGTAAACAGGCCATTTGGCCCAACAAGTCCACACTGAGCCTCTGTAGGGCAATCCACCCAGATGCACCCCCCAACCCTATTCCCATAACCCTGCATTTCCCATTTGCTAATTCACCTTACCTACACATCCCTGTACTCTACGGGCAATTTAGCACAGCCAATCCACCTAGCCTGCACATCTTTGGACTGTGGGAGGAAACCAGAGCACCCAGAGGAAACCCACGCAGACACAGGGAGAATGTGCAAACTCCACACAGACAGACATCCAAGGGTGGAATCGAACCTGGGTCCCTGGCACGGTGAGGCAGCAGTGCTAACCATTGAGCCACCGTGCCACCCAAAGGGATGAACAGGAAGGGGATTATTGGTACACCCACAATGCAGTTAGGACTTTGACCCAGAAGCAATGAATGAATGGCAAATACAACTGCAAGTCAGGATGATGTGTAAGTCAGAGGGGAGTGTGCAGATGATGGTTCTCCTATGCATCTTCTCCTTCTAGTTGGTAGAAGTCATGGGTTTGGTAGATGTTGTCAAAGTCGCCAGGGGATGACTTTCTCCTGCGAGATGAACTTTGCTCTAGAAATTGACCCTGTGCTAACAATGAGTTATTCTCTCTTTACAGCAGTCTCAAACAGTACAACAACAGTAGCCTGTATTTAGAAAGAAAATGCAACAAATTGATTGCTATAGTAAATAAATGCAGTGAAAAATCTTGAATCCTAGAATAAAAATTAATTACAGGAAGATGTTTGAAAATTGTATGCCAGCCTTTCTTGAGTAAACTGGTTTCCTGCAAATCTCCGATTTGTTTACTTGGTACTGATGCAGAGAAATGTTCAGACATCCTTGGGCTATTTACGAATTGTCTTTATGTACGAGATAATAATGGTTCAGATTGGAACTTGTCTGGAAATGAATGAAGATACAGTCTCACAACTGTAAACCACTTGTTGGAAATCTTTGGGACAGGATGGAATGCTGATGTTACTACTAATCCTTTATCACTGTCAGGGCCTTCCATTATTTTCCAGGTAGATGCATTAGGTTAGAAATGTACCTGATCATTATTGTGGATAAAAGAATGAAATATTTGCATTTATATAGCTTCTTTAGGATGTCTCCAGGCTCTTTACAGCAAATGAAGTACTTCGGAAATGTGGTCATTGGCGAATAAGAGTTGAGGCGACCACAGATAGTGATGTAATAATGACTAGATGATACGTTCTTATTTCAAATGATGTTCATTGAGGGGTAAATATTGACCAAGACACCATGGATAACTCCCCTGATCTTCTTCAAGAGAGTGCAATAGGATCCTGTACATTGACCTGAGAGGGCAGAATGGCCTTCGTGTACCATTCTTATCTAAAATGTGGCCAGGAGTTCGAGTCCACGCTGAGGCTGGGAGTTTGAGTCCTCACTGAGGCCGGGAGTTCGTGTCCGTGCTGAGGCCGGGAGTTCGAGTCCATGCTGAGGCCGGGAGCTCGTGTCCACACTGAGGCTGGGAGTTCGAGCCCACACTGAGGCCAGGAGTTCGGGCCCACACTGAGGCTGGGAGTTCGTGTCCACGCTGAGGCCGGGAGCTCATTACCACGCTGAGGCCAGGAGTTCAAGCCCACACTGAGGCCGGGAGTTCGAGCCCACACTGAGGCCGGGAGTTTGAGCCCGAAGCCAGGAGTTCGAGCCCACGCTGAGGCCGGAAGTTCGAGTCCACATTGAGGCTGGGAGTTCGAGTCCACGCTGAGGCCAGGAGTTCGAGTCCACGCTGAGGCCGGGATCCATGTCCACTCCAAGGCCAGGAGTCCACACCAGCTTTCACCCTGGACATCATCGATGCTGCCTGAGGCTGCAAGTCATTGAGAGCAGGCAGTCCAAGTCAGCAGCAGGAGCAGGAACAGGCTGCCTGGGGCAGTGACAGGGCCGAGGACAAGCCCAGAGCAGGGGAGGTCGAACCTTTGTGAGGAGCACGAGCCCAGCATGACCAGGCACTTATGGACAGGGAGACAGCAAGAACTGCAGATGCTGGAGCCAGAGACAACACAGTGTGGAGCTGGAGGAACACAGTGTGGAGCTGGAGGAACACAGTGTGGAACTGGAGGAACACAGTGTGGAGCTGGAGGAGCACAGTGTGGAGCTGGAGGAACACAGTGTGGAGTTGGAGGAATACAGTGTGGAGCTGGAGGAGCACAGTGTGGAATTGGAGGAACACAGTGTGGAGCTGGAGGAGCACAGTGTGGAATTGGAGGAACACAGTGTGGAGCTGGAGGAGCACAATGTGGAATTGGAGGAACACAGTGTGGAGCTGGAGGAGCACAGTGTGGAGCTGGAGGAACACAGTGTGGAACTGGAGGAATACAGTGTGGAGCTGGAGGAGCACAGTGTGGAATTGGAGGAACACAGTGTGGAGCTGGAGGAGCACAATGTGGAATTGGAGGAGCACAGTGTGGAGCTGGAGGAACACAGTGTGGAGCTGGAGGAACACAGTGTGGAGCTGGAGGAACACAGTGTGAAGCTGAAGGAGCACAGTGTGGAGCTGGAGGAACACAGTGTGGAACTGGAGGAACACAGTGTGGAGCTGGAGGAACACAGTGTGGAGCTGGAGGAGCACAGTGTGGAGCTGCAGAAGCACAGTGTGGAGCTGGAGGAACACAGTGTGGAGCTGGAGGAACACATTGTGGAGCTGGAGGAGCACAGCAGGGTGAAGAAGGTCTGAAGAAGGGTCCCGACCCGAAACTTCAGCTTTCCTGCTCCTCTATGCTGCCTGGCCTGCTGTGTTCCTCCAGCTCCACACTGTGTTGTCACTAATGGACTGTGGTGTTGAACTGTTAACAGTGTTTCTTTGCTTTTATACCTTTTATTGAAAAGGACTGTAATGTTTAACTTTTTAACTTTGTTTCTTTACTTTTCTGCTTTGTACCTAAGTTTCTGTACCTAGGTACCTTGGTTCTTAACATAGCGCCACAACGGGTGACCTGTAAACTTTCCACTGTACTCATGTGAGTACATGTGACAATAAACCCAATTCTAATTCTAATTTATTTGGTCCATTCTTCAGGATGGAGTTAAGATCCCACCCAAAGTCATTATTCTGACTTTGTACCTTTTTGAATGCTAAATGTGCTGTTGTGCGCTTCCATCATTTTATGGATCGAATAGATTCTCAATGACTTCACTGACAATACTTCAGTGCTTTTAATAAAAGTGCATTCTATTTTTCTAAAGAAATCCAGTAGTAATAGAAATCTCAATGGGTAGCCCTATTTTTACTCTAATAATCAGAACGTTATATTGACCTCTCTCCACTGTGGGTGAAGCAGTGTCATCCATTGTTATTCACCAAGTGTGTTGCAGCTATTCTTACACATGATCCCAATCTGATACAGTCCTGTAATTGCAGCTCGCTGTGTAGGGTACTCTGGGTTGAAAAATGTCAACTGCATTTCTAGCGTATTTATCTGTGTAATTTTACCCCTCAGTTTTGAAGAGAAAGTAAAATTGTTGTTGTCAGTTATTGCTGTTGGAATGTAAACATTGTCAAGTGGCACTGCGTAAGTCAGGTTTGAGTTTTGGAATGGGATGGCAGACAGTCATTCATTTTGATGATTGTCCATCATGGTCGTTTCTGTCAGCCTTGCTATCGGTAGGAGGCATCGGATGATGAAAAATATCAGCACTCAAAAGTGCCATGCAGCAGAGAACTTCCTCGACAGTTTGTCCCAAGAACTTACCCGACTGCTTTGCTGTGAAACGAAAAGGGCTGTATTTTCTGATCCCTTTCAATCCTAAAAGAATGCAATGGAGCCTGTCTGCATCATGACTCCAAGAAATAACAGAAGATTTCTCATTTCCCATTTGTGTCAGACTGTCCTATAAATAGAAACTTCTTCCCTGTGTCTGTGTGCTGTGCTCTAATTGTGTTCTACACTGTTCAGCAGTTTTAAGCTTAGAAAAAAACAATGATAGAAAACCCGTCAGATTTGCAGAAATATAGTTATGTTGTCCTTAGAGTTAAATCAATGACAGATGAAACTGAATGGCAAGGTTGTCCTCCAGATTTTTAGTTGATGATTTTAATTCTGACATTAATTAATTCAGTTTAAATAGATTAATGATGGTGTTAAATTAATAGCAGATTGGAAAATCTGTGACTTCCAAATTAAATGCGCACATTTAAAAAAAATTGCTTCATGAAAAGGATAGGCCCAGAAAGCATTCTTCCATGAATGATGTCAGTAAAATCATAAATGTAGTTGTAAAAATAGTATGGCATTCATTTATATAGCACCTTTTACATCTTCAGCACATCCCAAAGCATTTTACAGCAGTAAATGAAGTAGTGATGTGTTTTAGTGTAGCCTCTGTTTTATGTAAGAAGTATGGAAACCAATTTACCGAACAGTGTGAGTTACTGCACAGAAGAAGTTTTCATGATTGTACTCATAGCTTTGTAGAACTAAATCATTGGGCCTGGCATATCGACAAAGACAAGAGAGGGGAAATGAGGATGGATCATGATGAGGCTTTGGATTTGATGGGCAAAGGAAGAGATATGCTGTTTGTGTTTGCAGAAGTAGTAATGGAGCTTGAGCTATGAGACCAGTCCAGTGTAATTTGGGAGAGAGGAGTGGAATTGAAAGAGGATGGTATATTCCACATTGTTGGGATGGTATGGTGGCACTGTGGTTAGCTCTGCTGCCTCACAACTCCGGGGACCCAGATTCACTTCGAGCCATGAGCGACTGTCTGTGTGGGGTTTGCACATTTTCCCCATATCTGAATGGGTTTTCTTCAGATGCTCTGGTTTCCTCCCACAGTCCAAAGATGTGCAGGTTAGGTGGACTGGCCATGGAAAATGCAGGGTTACAGATAGGGTAGGGGGACTGATGCTCTTCAGAGGGTCAGTGTGGACTCGGCGAGCCAAATGGCCTGCTTCTACACTGTAGGGTTTCTACAATTCTATGTTTGTTAATGCTGTGGAGAGATTAAGGGTGACTGAAGGAATTATTCCCCCTTTTGCTACTTATTGAGTTTTTGCGAACATACAGTTTGCAGGTTTAATTCTCAGATCAGCTACAATATTGGGAACCTAAAGTGAAGTCTAAGATAAGAGGGGGTCCTTCTCAAAGACTTTGAAACAAGAGCATCCCCTGAACCAGTAGGTAGTTAATGTGTAGGTTTGAAATTTAAAAGCCTGATGGTTAGAAGAGAGATATTACAATAAGAAGGCAGTTTTGCAGCTTTGAAGGAGTGATTCTGATGAGAATCTGAATTGTGTTTGTGCTGTTGTGTTGACCATTTTGTTGAAAGTGACTTGTTTCTAAGTTACACCAAAACATTTGAGAACATAAACTAAGCTTGAAGCTGCAATTTATACACTTGATGTTACAGTAATTACTTTCAGGGGTGAGTGGATGAGGGAGCATGGGTTGGGATAGGCTGGTTAATGTAATGTATTGGGAAAATTTCCTAGAGCCCATGGTTCATGACCAGAACTAATTCACTCTGGAAACTGATCTGGTTCTCCTTGGGACTGCGTTGCACTGCAGCATGTGACCAACCTGTTGCAGAATGAATTTTGCCGTTGGGAGTTTTATAAGTCTTTGAATGAAAGTTCAGATAAGTAATTAGGGATGAGACAGTTGATGACGTTGAGAAGTAGCTGGATCATTTTCTGCATGTGCCATCCTCACTCTTCTGCTTAAGAGCTTTGAAAGATACTTCAACAAATGACAGCACCCTTTAAATGCTTTGGCCTAGTTTCCAACCGTAAATATCACTGCCGAAATGTGGGTTATCACCAACTTGTCAGACAAAAATACAAACACGCTGTAAACTTTGCCTTGTTAGTTAGTTCTTCAAAATAACACAGAGAAAAAGGACATCTTTTCTGAGGAGTGGCGAGCTTTCAAATCATGATGATACTGGCATTATTCTCTAGTCTATCTCTGATGGACTGGTGTGCTGAGGGATGGGCAGGGTCAGACAGCCTGTAGTCCTTTGGACTGGTAGCCTTTGGTTTCCATCTCTGTTTAAATACACCCAAGAAGTCTTCATCAATTGTCCTCCTGTGTCCAACAGCCTACTGAATCAAACAGTTTAACTTATTCACCCCAGATCCCATCCCCACAGCAATTCCATCTTGTTGAATGTTCAAAGATAATATACCAGAAAAGAACACCCACTTTCTGTTTCACAGCCATTCACTTATTGCAGCTTAAGGAAAATGATCTTTCATTTTTGGAGACTCCAGGAATGATGAAGAGTCATCTAGACTCGAAACACGAGCTTGCTGTCTCTCCATGGGTACTACCTGATCTGCTGTGATTTCCAGCATTTTTTTTTTGTTTTCAGTCAAAGATAGGGAATGTTATTTTTCATCAGTATAGGACAAAAATGCACACAGCATCACAGAATTGTCACAGCACAGAAGGAGACCATTCAGCCTATTGTGTCTGTCCTGACTCTCCCACAAGCATTATGACCAAATGCCATTCCCCTGCCTTTCCCTACACCCTTGTACACTCTTTCTATTCAATTATCCCTGTTGAATATCTCTGTTGACTCAGCTTCCAACATATTTCCAGGCAGTGCATCCCAGAAACACCCAATTGAAATATTTTATGTTGCTGGTGGAAGGAGAGTTGGAAAACAATCCATAAGAGCCAACTGAGGTTAAGCAGGAAAAAATAATGAAATATATTTTAGAAAATGCTTGCATTTATCCAGCACCTTGCGCACGTTTAAAGTATTGTGGACTGTGGTTTTGAAGCCAGCCAGATACTTCTGAAGTGCTTTCACACAAGCAAACGCAACATGACAGTGTGTCTTATCTGAACGGTTGAAGCAGAAGTCCGGCTCCCCATTGTGTGAAAGCACAGAACACAATATTCGTCTGTTCAGTTTATTTCTTTTCACTTGTGTCGTAGCATACAAGATCAAAAAGCAATAAAGATCAAAAAGCAATAAAGATCCCATATCTGTGACTAAATGTCTACTTACTTCTTCATATTATCTAACCGAACCCAAACCATCTATTTCAAATTGCCACAGTTCTGTCAGACATAGAGACAAACATTGAACTGCCTGCACCTAAGCAGCTACATTGAGTTTGACACACTGGCCTCTCCTGCTATATTAATTACCTGAAGCGTGGACCTGAGGGAGGTCCCCACCTGCCACCACTCCTTCCAGCATTTACACAGAATCACATCACACACGTGAGCGGACGCGCTGTCTTCTGAGTGCCGTACAAAGCTCCTTTCTCCTTCCTGCCGGTGCTGCTGCGTACTCAGTGCGACAGGGACAATCCTCAGTCAGTTGTCTCTGAAAGCCTTGGCTGCCCAGTGTCGGTTGCCAGGCAGTTATCAGTTGCTGTGACGACTGCAGTGGTTTGTAGCTCATTGAGGAGCAGAGGATTCTTAACCTTCCCATCTCCACCATCCTCTCTTCAGAGAAGACTGTCGTAGTCTTTGCTTCTCAGTTTCTCTCCCACTCTCTCTCTCTTTGTTTTTCTGCCAGTGGTTTTGCTGTGAATGTTTTCTTTAAATACCCAAGGCTGCTGAGAGCACAGAGCTTCCTGTTTGCTTAAACACGCTCGCCCTGCTACCCCTGCGGTGGGTGGAAATAGGTGAACATGACTACAGCAAAGGAAGGGACTGCTTCAGGGAAAGGGGTCCAACAACAAGATCAGGTATTTCTCTATTCAGTTTAGACTTTTTCTTTTCTCCTTTATTACACTATTAATCTATCCGGTGGCATCAGTTTATTTTTTTAAAATATATATTGTGCATATGATGTGTGGTAACACAGCACTAGCTGAGGCATGTTTTAAGCATCAGCTCAAAATAAGCAAGTAAATAAGGAAGCTGCTGGACTATGGAGGGGTTGCAGAGCGGGGTAGGTGCTGCAGATCAGGGGACAAGGAGGTGATTTAATTGGAAATGATTTCTGTGTCAAGCCTAACATCGCTGGTTAGATGCCTGAGTGGTGAAAAAAGGTGACAGATTGTTAGTGGCTGACCAGCAGCCGTGTCTAAACGGTGATCAGAACTACTAGAGGTTACCTTAAACAGTGGAGAAAAGGAGATGTTAATTTCTGACAGAAATCTGAGCAGTCTTCTGGATGTCATCTATGACTTTTTACACAGTGTGGTTACAGCTTGCATCAATTTTTCATGTCAATTGTGCATCACCGGTCAAGTGAAATGAGCACTTATTCCGGTACCGTATTGCACAGACTGTGCACGGCCACATACTCTGTCACTGACTCTCTCCTTGTTCCGGATCTGGAACCTCATCCTTTCTCTCCCATATCATCCTTTTTCTTCCCTACTTTCTTCCTGAGGAGAATATTTTATTTCTTTTTTTAAAAAAAGAAATGCACGAGTTGCCAATGATCTGGAGCGCACTGCCGACTTCCACAGCCTGGAATCCAATTGAATAGTAACTTTCACAAATAGGTACTTGGAGGGGAAGCGTTGGCAGGCCTTTGAGAGCTGTGGTAGTGGGACTGAGTGCTAGGCAATCGATGGACTGCCACAGGCATTGTGGGCTGAGTGGCCTCCTGTGTTGAATCATTCTGCGAATGTCTTCTTTTCACTTTGGTTCCTTGTTTTGTTGGTCTGTTCCTTCCTCTTCCTTCCTTTCTGAACTCAAAACAAACGAGAGAAATGGTACGGCTCGGTCCAAAACTGATCGGGGGAGCTGGGTTGCAGGGTTGGAAGGGATTGGGGATGAGCAGAGTTACAGGGAGTGGACTGAGGTTGAGATGAGACGGAAGATTATCCTTAAAATCAGCCTCAAACCGATGTGTCTAATAACAGAGAGATGTCTTCAGCAAGGAAATAGGTGCGGCGTTGCTGAATGTAGCAAGTAATCTGTACCGGTCATTCAAGAACATAACTGCTCTACACCAACTGGCAACACTCAAGCTTAACACAGTGGACATATCTCTTTGTGAAGATATCGAGCCCGGGAAAGCAAAATCAAACTTGTTTTTTCAGGTTAAAGGAGCAGTCAAATATGGTACAAGTGGGTTATCTGACACTCATAAAGTGGGCACCTTGCCACATGTTTTCATGTGCAATTTTTTCATGCGCTTGAAACACTGTCTTAGCACTATAGTTGTGGCAATGCAGACAGAAGTTTAACCTGCGTGTTCAGTAGCTGGACTTCACTCACCTCCGAATCAGGCGTCGTGGTGCGTGGGTTAAAGCTGCATTTTTAAAGTTTGCACCATAAATTCTAGACTGACACTTTGGTGCACTGCTGAGAGCATGCTGCACTGTTGGAGCTGCTGTAGTATGGATCAAATTTTAAAGCCTAGGCCCTAACCCCTCCCCCTCATCCCACACCCACTTCCAGGTTCAATTTGAAGCCTTTAGGGGAGTGCTCTCCCATGTTCTCGACCAATATTTATATCTGGACGGACATCACTGAGAACAGATTCTCCAGTGATTGTCTCATTGCTGTTTACAGAAGCTTGCTATGACCCAATTGACTGCCAAATTTCCCAGATTATAACAGTGATGGTGTTTTACATGAAACCATAAGCAATAGGAGCAGAGGTACACCTCTTGTTCCACTATTCAAAAGGTTATGGCTGATTCAACATTCCTCACTTACATTTTCCTACATTTTTCCGTGTAACTCTCGATACCCTGACTGATCAAGAATCTATCTGCCTTAGCCTTAAATATACACAAGGCCTCTGCTGCCACTCTGTGTCAAGGAGTTCCAAAGACTCACAACTCTCTGAGAGAAGAAATTCTTCCTTATCTCAATCTTAAATTGGGGCCCCTTTATTCTGAGACTGCACCCTCTGATCCTAGACTCTCCCATGAGGGAAACCATCCTGTCAGCATTTACCGTGTCAAGCCTTTGACGAATCCTATATGTTTCAATGAGATCACCTCTTATTCTTCTAAACTCCAAAGAATAGGCTCCCAACATGTTTAACCTTTACTCATAAGACAATCCCCCCATACCAGGGAACATCCTCGTAAACCATCTCTGAAATGCTTCCAATGAAATGATATCTTTGTTTAAATAAGGGGATCACAACTGCTCATAATACTCCAGATGTGGTCTCACCAGCACTTTGTACAGTTGCAGTAAGATTTTCCTAAAGTTATACTCCAACTCCTGAAAATAAGGGCCAACATTCCATTAGCTTTTCTGATTACCTGCTGTACCTGTGTGCAAGCTTTCTGTGTTTCATGAACAAGTTTGCCCAGGTCCCTTTGTGTTGCAGCTTTCTAAAGGTTTTCTCCATTTACATAATACCCTGTTCTTTTGTTTTCCCTTCCAAAATGAGTAACTTCACCTTTAACCACATTCAACTCCATTTGCCAACTTTTTTGTCCACTGACTTAACCTATCGATATCTCTCTATAAACTGCTTGTATCCCTGTGGCAACTTGTCTTCATGAGCAAGTACTCCATTGGCTCTTAAGCGCCGTGAGATGTCCTGAGGCTGTGAAAGATGCTCTATATAAGTACAGGTTCTCCTAATTTATAACCACTCAAAATGAAAACACGAGGCGAGTCAGCTATGTTCCATCTCTGAGTGTTGAGCAGATATAGATGGATAACTTTCCCATGGCCAAGCTTCATGTTTGAAATGCCAATGCAGGTTAGTTATCACTGCTCCTGCTCTGCTGTTGTTCTTTCCAAAATCAACCCAAAGCAATTGTTGGGCTTCATTGTTCAGTCTGTTGAGTATAGGAGTTGGGATGTCATATTGAGGTTGTACAGTACATTGGTGAGACCTATTCTGGAATACTGTATCCAGTTCTGGTTGCCCTGTTATGGGAAGAGCATTATTGAGCTAGAGAGCTTTCAGAAAAGATCTACCAGGATGTTGCCGGGAATGGAGGGTTTGAGTTATAAAGAAAGGTGGATAGGCTGGGACTTTTTTCAATGGAGTGTAGGAGTTTGAGAAGTGACCTGATAGAAGCTTATATAATCATGAGGGATATAGATAGGGTTAATGGTAGGTGTCTTTTCCCTAGGATAGGGGATTTCAAGACAAGCAGAGAGATTTACAAAAGACATGAGAGGTAAATTTTTTACAGGGAGGATGGTTCATGTATGGAATAAACTTCCTGAGGAAGCGGTGGATGCACGTACAGTTACAACATTTAAAAGACAGTTGGATAAGTACATGAATAGGAAAGTTTTGGAGGCATATGGGCCAGGAGCAGGCAGGAGGAACTAGTTTAGTTTGGGATTATGACCAAAGGGTCTGTTGACTGTCTGTTTTCAATCAGTACCACAGAATTGGGAAGAAGAAAGTGTCCAGGAAAAAGGTAGGGATAGAAAGGAAGTGGCATGGACTTGGATCATGGAAAAATCTTAGAGCTGGTCACTTTTGAGTTGCTAACATCAAATCACATGAACGAGAAAAGGGCAGGGATAAAATTCCCCTTCCAAATGAAATCTTCCCAAGTTTTGTCCTGTTTTTGACATTACATTTATTTCAAAGCATGGAAATGTCTTTGGTAGTTCACAAATGGTGAGAAATGGTAGCAAATGGTCACAAATGGTAGCAGAATAAAGATTAAAATAAATCTCTTTCTCTGCTTAGTGCTGAAGATGCAATCCACTCCAACTTGTTTGTTCTATTGAATAAGCTATGAGCTTGTTCTAGTAAGTGCTGGATATTCTTTCATGAGTTTCCGCAGAGTTAGGAATTATCATTTTGTTTTGCTTTGTCATGTTCCTTTCCTTTTTCAAAGGCTCCCCCAAGAGGATTATCGAAACACCAACGGAGGCCATTCACCCTGTCTTGCCAGCTCTTTGGGAGAGAGTTGTCCATTTGTTTCCACAGCACTTCCCCCACTTTTCCCTAATGGCCCCACAAGCCTTTTCAAGAGTATATTTAATTCCTTTTTTGAAAGTTATCACTGAATTTCTTGAAAAAGAGGGCATGGCCTCAAAAATAAGAGGGAGCAGATTTAGGACTGAGTTGAGGAGGAACTTCTTCAGCCAAAGGGTTGTGAATCTGTGGAATTCCTTGCCCAGTGAAGCAGTTGAGGCTACCTCGTTAAATATTTTTAAGGCAAAGATAGATAGATTTTTGAACAGTAAGTGAATTAAGGGTTATGGGGAGCAGACGAGGAAGTGGAGAAGCCATGATCTTATTGAACAGCGGAGCAGACGCAAGGGGCCAGATGATCTACTCCTGCTCCTATTTCTGATGTTCTTATGTTCCTTCCACCATTCTTTGAGGCAATGTGCTCCAAATTACAGCAAGTGGCCATGGTCAAAAAAAGTGACAGCATGGACAGCAATGTGCCGCAGAGCATTCCAGTTGAAGCTGTGGTATGCAAGCTGAATGTTTGTAGCTGTGAACATGTGGCTCTAGGTGACACACTCCTCCATTTCCAGTCCCTTTGGGCAAGCAGGAACTTATCTAAAACCAGGAACCTCACCTAGAAGGACAAGAGCAGCAGACACGTACAAACACCATCACCTGCAAATTCCCTTCTATGTCGCGCACTTTCCTGATTTGGAAATATATCGCTGTTTCTTCAGTGTCACTGGGTCAATATCCTGGAATTCTCTTTCTAACACAACTATGGATCAAAAAACAACCCAAAGACTGCAATGGTTTAACTACCACCTACACCAAGGCAGTTAAGGATGGGCAGTAAATGCAGACCCAGCCAGTGGTTCCCACGTCCCATGTATGAATCATAAAAAAATTCCTGTCTACCCACCAGATCACCAGCAAACAGCTTCTGCCTCAGACTGTCTTTAATATACTCAGAGGTGCTTAGATACTCAAGTGTTTGAAAACCACTGCTGGTTTATTCTTCTGCGCTGTGCTTTCTAAGAACCAGCATAGGCACAAAGGGCTGAATGGCCTCATGGTTTTCTTGGATTTGCATCTTGTAAAGGTCAAAACACAAATAGCTCCATTACCTTGTTTAGAATTTTTCTTAAAAGAGTGACCTGAAGCTGAATAAGTTTGATATGCAGTGATCAGGACAAATGCAAGAAAGCCAGATTTTGGACAATCACAGCAATTTATACTACAGGAAAAAAGAGGTGCGCATTGGTTGTCAAACCAACTGCCATTAACAGGGTTATTACCATGGGATAAGCAATAGGGAGCTATAATCTCTCTATGTGCCCTGGCTATTCAGGAAAGATCATAAGGCTTGAACATTTTCCTGTGTTTTCGGGGAATGGATCTCTATGTATGAACTTACTCTGCATCTTGACGGCATAAATAAATCATGTTATGAGCTTATCTAATATCTTAATTCATCGTTAGTATAACCGTTAGCACACTCAAGACTGTTCAGCAAGCAAAATTGCAATTGCAAAATCACATCTGATGGCAGATACCTTGTCTTGGGTATTACAAGCATCAGGCCTGCCTATCACAAACTACAGAAGGAACTTGTTGTTTGATTTGATCAGCTAATCGTTGGGGTGTGCGTGGCCTCGCACTGGCATTGATATTCATACACAAATGTTATTCCATTGCTTGGTTGAAGTATATGTTGTTGGACTGACAGCCATGTCCTGTTTGTGGAAAATACCATTCGCATCATAACTGCATAATACTTTTTCTAACATGGCCTTGTGTTACATTTGGAAGGTTACGTTGCTAGTTATTAAAAATTATTTCATGGAATGTGACCATTTGTGGTAAGGCCAGCATGTGTTGCCCATCGCCAGTTATTCTTGAGGAGGTTGCAGTGAGCTGCGTTATTAAACCACTGCACTCTATTTGATGTAAATACACATACACAGTTAAAAAGGGAAACAATGAAATATTCTTCCAAGTCAGGATGGTGCTTGAAGGGGGAACTTCAGGTGGTGGTGTTCCCTTATGCCTGCTGCCTTTGTTCTTCTCAGTGACGGAAGTTGCAGATTGGAAGGTGCTGTCAAAGGAACTTTAGTAGTTACTGTAATATTTTGTGGATGGACCACAATACTGCCTCTGTGCACTGGTAGTGGTAGTGCTAATGTGCTGAGCTCCCCTATCACTGAGAATGGCAAGGTTTGTGGAGCCTCCTCCTCCTGTTAGTTGTTTAATTTTTGTCTACCATTCATGACTGGATGTGGTAGAGCTACAGATCTCATCCATTGACTTTGGGACCTATAACGGGTTGGAACAATTCAGTATATATGACTAGGTCAGGCTATTCCTTGTCTTGGCTGTGGGACAATTTTCCCAGTTTTGGCACAAGACATCAAATGTTGTTGCACAGGCCTTTGCAGGGTTGACTTTAGAATGTGGCTTTCCTCGTTTTCAGTACCGTTAGAGTGATGTCAATTGGTCGATCCAAATTGGTCAAATTGATCTTTATGGTAGTTCATATGTTTTACGATCATCATGATAGAGATGAGCTTTTTATTCCAGAATTATTCATTGAACTTAAATTCCAGCAGCTGCTGTGATAATACTTGAAATCATGTCTCAGGCATTGGTCCAGACTTCTCGATTACTGGTGCAGTAACATCACTGCTATACCAGAAACAGCCTTTCATCTAATTAAAGATACAATAATATAGAATCCATGAACCAACGTACCACAGAGGCTGCACTGAATTCAAAAGTATGAACTCAATCTGCACATTGTGCTGTTTGGTTCCTTTTAGCGTTAAAGCTCCATGTTACCATCCGGAATCAGAGTGTCGGAAAATGTCTAACTTCCTTGCAGGTGGTTATGAGTATGAATTTCTTCATTATCTCCCTGACTGGAAGCTGCTTTGATTGGCAGGGACAGTGCACAAAACAGCCAAGCTCAATTCCTATTTCCAGATTTACAAAATCCCTGACTTTGCCTGTGCCTTGAGAAAGACAAAAACCTGCTGGGTTTGAGCCAAGGTTTTGTCTGTGACATTGCTTCGTTAAATACAATTGTTCTGAGCGAAGGTCGTGTTCAAATTGTGTTGACAAAAATCAAATTTTTGTTCAACCTTGATAATTTGTCAGAAGATATAATTGAATGCACAAGTGTGCTGTACAGTTTTGAAAAACGGCAGGGCAACAATCCTTCTATTTCCTTTTTAATATTTTTAAAAGACATTTCCTTTGGCATACTTCAGCAGTCAATTAGTTGGAAACAATACATAATTAATGTTTAATGTTCAATGTTTAATAGTACCACGAGAAATTGTGTTTGCTTGGTGCCTTGATTCTTTATAGCCGTATGCCTCTGGCTTAGAAAATAGGCCCAAATGTGAACATTCATGAACTGAGAGGCCAGAGGATCAATAGAAATTGGGCGTGACAGCAGAATGAGGCATTTATAGATAGTTTGCCCAAGTTGAGAAAGATCAAGATCAGGCCTCTAACCTCAGGAAAATACGAACAGGAAGCACCAGAGTGAAGGGGAGGCTTAATGTGAAGCCAGGGTAGCAGCTTGGATCTGCCTGGTTAATGTTGATTGCCATTGATGGGAGTGGATTGCGATGAGGAATCTTGTCAGGAGGGTCAACCTCTGGAAAAGAAATCCTTTAACATGGAGGGGTTTCTATTGATAAAAGAATCTGTCACCCATTAGATATCTCCATAGGTTATCTAAAAACAGGATGTTCCATGAGTTTAAAATGAGGTTAGCATCTGCTTGGATTGGGTGCAGACTAGAGCTAAACTGATGTGCTTTGAACCTATTCCATACACAAAACGCAGGAACAATGCACACAAGTCTCCAGCCATGTGTATATGTACGAGCAACTTAATTGTGGTATTATGCAAAATTGGTCGATCAATATGTTTGTTTATGTGCCCAAGGTGGGGAGTTGAGTGATCCTCCTGAATCTCATTGCACATATCCCTCCATTGGTTTGACCCTACAACTGCAGTAGAGATCAGGGCAGCAAAAATTACAGGGCTTTCCAACATAACAAAACTGAAATGTTAACAGCAAATTATAACCAAAAATCAAAGGGAGTAAGTTTTATGGACTTGAAGTGAACTCCCTACAGAGGGATTGTAATTATAGATAGATCGATGCACTGCAATATGTTTGTGTGAATCCATTTATTTCCCACGGCATTGATTACAACAACAGAAAAATTCTGTATCTCTCTCTATATGTAACTGTCTCAGCTTGCCGTTAATCTTGTGCATTATTCTTTCCAATCTATTTCTCTCTCCTTCTGTTTCGTTTTCATTGTATCATTTTGCCAATCATCACTCTCTTCAGTGAGACTCATTTTCTGTGCTGTGTCTCTGTATCTTTCTTCTTATCCTTTTCTCTGTCTAACAGCACAATTCTGTATGCCCCAGGTCGGGAGAAAATGGGGACTGTGATGTCATGGCCCTAATTCTGACCCACAATCCCTCTGAGAGTGGTTAGGAGCATGGAATACAGAAATGACCCTCATTCTTGCTGGGAAATGGGGTAGATATCAGACTGAGCCTGCTGGGTTTTAACATTTTTGTCTGACAATTTTTACCTTTCTCTGTTTCTGTCACACTCATTCTTCATTCTCCTTTGTCTTCTAATTGCTCGTTTTTGAGCTTGATTGTCTTTCAGTTTTCTTCTCATCTTGCGCTTTTGACTCTCAATGAGTCTTTTATTGTAAATTGACTTGTCTTTTAAATTTACTCACCTTAACAAGCAGTCCCATTTCCGGAGTTGTAACCAAGTTGGGTATTTTTGGGTTTCACAAAGCAGAGAGGGTGAAGAGGGTCCATGCAGGGTCCTGCTGGAATATTTAACCTTTGCTGGTGAGATATTAAGAGAAGAGGGAAACATATGGACTGAACATGGCTTCAGGGTGCGAATGCACTTGGCAGGGTGGAGCAGGGTTGTGCGGAGTAGGTAAAATTCACAAATGGAAACAGAGAAACTCCATGGGTCTGGCAGCATCTGTGGAGAGAGTCATAAGGTCATACAACATAGAAACAGACACTTTGGTCCAACCAGCCCAGGGTGATCATAATCCAAACTAAACTAGTCCCACCTGCCTGCGCTTGGCCCATATCCCTCCAAATATTTCTTATTCATGCACTTATCCAAATCCATCACTTCCTCAGGAAGTTCATTCCACATGTGAACCATACTCCGTGAAATAAAACTGCCCCTCATCCTTTTTAAATCTTTCTCCTCTCACCTTAAAAATATGCCCCCTAGTCTTGAAATCTCCACTACAGGGAAAAGACATCTGCTATTCACTTTATCTACACCCCTCATGATTGGAATAAAGTTAATATTTTGAGTGTCATGACTAGTTTGGAAAAAAATCAATTGGGTTGACCAGAAGGAAATAATTTACTTTTTTAAAAAATTGAAAACTATATTTTATTTTTTAGTCCAGAAAAGGGTACAGGAAGGAAATAGTTCAAGAATATAGACCAATGCTAAGAAATAAAAGGTCACTTTACCTTTTCTGTCAAGATTGAAAATCATTTAGGACTACCATCCATCTAGGATTATCACAGAGTCCTCAGGGATTAAAGATTAATCTGGACACTGGTGCAACATGGGATTTGAAATTTTTTTTGTTCACATTGAGCACTTTCATTCAATAGAGATAGTTGGAGATCAGAGTAAAAAGTGGTTGGAGTGATTGAAATGATCATATTTATGTGATGAATTCTGTGGGAAAATATTAAACCAGTGTTGTTATGTATTTTACGTAGTACAAACTAACAATCATGAGTACAAGATAGTCACCAAGTCAAATCAGGAATTTGGAAAGATTTTCTCCACCGGGAATGTGGAATGAGTGAACCGTATTGCTTCATGGAATGGGAGAGAAAAATAGTACAGATGCATTTAAGGTGAGCTTAGCTAAGCATATGAGTGATTATGGAGTAGAGTGTAATGTTGAGAGTGTTAGATAAGGGTGGGAGGGAGCTGAAATGCAACATTAACCTCACTGCAAGGCTTAGCAAGTTTTCCTAGGTGAATCATGGTCTTCTCTCTCAATTCTACTAATCATCCTTAATTAACAGAGCCGCTCATCCAAACTCTCCTAGCTTCCTGTCGTTCCTAAATGTCACATACCCTTCAATCTTCAGATCCTAATTTAGGTCATCCTGCAGCCATGTCTCAGTTATAACCATTAGATTAGATTTACTTATTCCAATTTGCACTTGCTTTATTTTGAATGCTAGGTGCATTCAAGTACAATGCTTTACATTTTGTCCTTTTGTTTGCCACCTCCAGTCTTAACAGTCAATTTTCTCTGAGCGTTGCATTCTCTGTCCCTTCCTGTCATTGTCTGTTTATCATTTCTCAGGTTAATCAACATTCAAAAAAATCTGCAGATGCTGGAATCCAAGGTAGACAAACAGGAGGCTGGAAGAACACAGCAAGCCAGGCAACATCTGGAGGAAAGGAGCAGTCAACATTTTGGGTTTAACCCTTTTTCAGGTCCTGAAGAAGGGTTATACCTGAAATGTTGACTGCTCCTTTCCCCCAGATACTGCACAGCTTGCTGTGTTCTTCCAGCTTCCTGTTTGTCCACCTAACATTCAAGGGTACTGGTCAAGTGCTGGATAGTGGGATTAGCGTAGAGTGGTCAGCATGGACTTGATGGGCTGAAGGCCACTGTTGTGCTGTATGACCACATGGTCTTACCAAGCTTGCCTCATGAACTATCTACACTGCCCCTGTGGTGCTCATCATGTCTGATTCCAGCCACACCTTATCTTGCACTGTTTCTGGAACAGCACGTCACTGCTGAGGTATCCTGGAGTTAACTGGCATCTTTTGTGCCCATGCCACCTTTAAAAACCCATTATGTACCCAGGCAATCACTGTCAGCCTGGAGCTGCACCGTATGTTCCCTGACATTTACCCCAGATGTGAGAGAAGGGGAAATGGTGCCCTGCATTGGAGGCAGGTACTGACAGTACTGCGGGACATCCTCTCCCCCCAGGATCACCAGCAGGGGCCACGATACCAGATCTGGTTTCAGGTTACCACCCAAGTTAGAAGAGTCACATTTACCTGGAGGAATGCCCAGCACTATAGGAAAAATGTCAAGGACCTTCTCCACTCTACCAATGTAAGTACCACCATCTCCTCTCCGAAACCTCACACTCTATCTCTGTTACTGTACCCAGCTCCCACCAAGGCTCATGCCCTGCCACTCTCACTATTGCCAGCTCCACCTTCCCTCACTTGCTCTCACCCAGCCCAACCCCCTACACCACTAACTCTCAAAACCACTAACCCTGCCTACTCATTTGCTCAGGGCAGCTGCCTACCTGGACCAAAAGAAACAATTGTGAAACTCACTTTCATCTCTCTGAACATCTGTCATGCTGTCATTCTAGGAGCAAAATAGCCCCTAAAAGGGCAGAAAGATTCAAGCAGGGTGGTGGGCACTCAATGTTCAGTTCCTCACCTCTTATGCAGAGCAGGTTCTGACTCTGACCATACCAAGTGACTGTGCCTGAGCCCCTGGGTTGGTATAGTAGGCTGCCTTGGATTTACTGTGCTGGGACTCCCTGACATAGGGCTATCCCTCTTGACTCGACTGAAGCTTGCTAAAAACCAGCACAAGTTTCCTTGCTTTGTGTCTGCGTTATACAGCAAACCAAGACAAAAATAATCGGAACCCTGTATAGAATCATAAAGCCATAGAGTCGTACAGCACAGAAACAGACCCTTCGGTCCAACCAGTCCATGCCGAACATAATCCCAAATTAAACTAGTCCCACCTGCCTGCTCTTGGCCCATTTCACTCCAAACCTTTCCTATTCGTACATCCATCCAAATGCCTTTTAAACATGGTAATTGTACCCACATCCACCACTTCCTCAGAAAGTTCATTCCACACGTGAACCACCCTCTGAGTTAAAATTTGCCTCTTATGTCTCATCTCCTCTCACCTTAAAAATGTGTCTCCTATCTTGAAATTCCCCATCCTAGGGAAAAGGCAACAAGTTTCCTTGCTTTGTGTCTGTGCTAAACAGCGAGCCAAGACAGAAGTATTGTGAGCCCTGTATCTCTGGCTGAGGACAAAATTCAAAATGCAAGGCAAGGTAATATGATGCAGGGAGAACATGAGTATCTCAGTAGGCTCAGAGTGACTGTGTGCTAAGACAGTGAGCAAAGAGCCCAGCGATGCACCCTAATCTAGTCCGTGAGTCGAATCTGTGGCCCTGATCTTTAGGCAGCACCTTCCAAACCCACAACCACTACCATCTAGAAGGACAAGGGCAGCAGATACATGGGAGCACCACCCCCTGCAAGTTCCCTTCCAAGCCACTCACCATCCTGACTTGGAAATATATCACCGTTCCTTTACTGCCACTGCAGAAAAATCCTGGAATTCCCTCCCTAAGGGTATTGTGGGTCATCCTACAATGTATGGATTGCAGCTGTTCAAGAAAGCAGCTCACCACCACACTCTCTAGGGCAGCTAGGGACGGAAAATAAATGCTGGCCCAGCCGGTGACGCCCATATCCCATGAGTGAATTTAAACGAAAAGGCATCTTTGCTGCAATATTTCAGGTACAGCTGGTGGTGCAGCACAGGAGTGCGGAATTAAACAGTCAGTGGATCGAAGATGTGTCATGAAGGCACTTAAAGGCTGGCACATGTCAGATACCAATGTTTGTGGATGTAAGGTGTATATGGCCAGTGCCCTTGGAGTGTACTGTGAGATTTTGGCCCCCCGTGTCCAGGGTAGAGGTCTTTCAGAACAAGTGGTGAGCTGAATTCACCAGGTGCCTGCTCTGGTTTCCATGTTGAGTTTTCTCAAAGTCTAGCTTGTTTGATGTGGTTGATAGGATAGAAAGCTAAATCTTAATGAGGTGAGGTGAGGTGAGGCTGTCAGCAAGGTGTGTAATTGGCAACTCGTCATTACCTAATGAGAAACTTGCCTTGCCACTTGTCAAAAGCATTAAAAATTTTTTGAGGTATTCCTGACATTGAGATAGTCCTCGGTGGACTTCTCATCCATTTCTGTCACAAATCTTGACGTTGGTCTTGACACTCAGACCCCTATAAGATTCTGCTCATTGACTGAAATGTTACAAAAATCCATCTGTCTAACCCATCACCAAGGAAATCTGCCTTCCTGACCTATAGGTAACTCCAGACCCACTGTAATTTGGTTGATTCTGAAATGCAAGTCACTGAGTTCAAGGGCGATATGGGATGGAAAGCAAATGCTGGCCTTGTTGTGATGCCCACATCCCATTAAGTACTTAATGAAAAAAAAATCATCTTGGCCCTGTCTGGCTGAAGAAATCTCTTCTGGATACACTATTTGATTTCAGTCTTACATTGATGGTGTCCAGTTTCGCTGTTTACCTCGAGGAAACTGTCTCAGTCTATATTGTGCAAAGAACTTCTGTGATTTTAAATAAAAACCTCTGCTTAGTCACCCTTCACTGTTCTAATTTCAAAAGAAAAGATTTAGACCCTGTTCGTCACTGTGTGGATGTGTTATGGGTGTTATGCAGCTAAGGAACTCAAGCAGAGCAACACATTGAAATAGCTCACCACTAATAGCATATTGCAATTATTAGCTTCCTTATGAAGGCTGTGTTAATGAATGTGTTTCTCTGAATACTCAGGGAGCAGTCCAGGTTCAGTCTTCCCTGTGGCCTATCTAACAGCTGTGATAATTGTAGAAAATAAGTTTCAATCTCAGTCAGCTGTTAATAATCAGTCAGGTAGAACAGCTATTGACGCAAAATTCCTTTTGTTCGTTCTCTCCAATTACACCTTTATTAAAGTTATAGTTAGTGAGCATTATTATCTTAGAGAGTGACCTGGTGGGCATTCAGAGTCTGATAATGTAAAGGAGCTTGATGAACATCCACCTTTGTAGTTTGATTAGTCCTGGGTTCCTAGCTAGATCCGTCCTGGTGATAATTTAGTCATTTTACATGTGCTAAATAACACCGTGCAGCTAGGACTTCAAATTACATCCCCAGCTCTCACCTTTGAAACAAAACTTTTGGGACAACATAAGACAAAAAAAACTGTTGATTTTTCTAAGATGACCTGATTGTGAGACTTGGTGTTGGATTGGATTTGTTTTGGATTTACTGTGCTGGGACTCCCTAACCTAAGGCTATTCCCTCGTGAGTTGACTGAAGCTCGCTGAGAACCAGGACAAAGTTTCCCTGCTTTGTGGCTGCTCTAAACAGCAAGCCAAGACAGAAGTAATCCGAGCCCTGTATTTCTGGCTGAGAGAACAAAGTTAAAAAAAAAGCAAGGTAATATGAAACAGAGATGCCATGAGAATCCACATAGGCTCAGAGGGACTATGTACTAAGAAGACAGTGACCAAAGAGCCCAGAGATGCACCCTGATCCAGTCCATGTGCTGCATCTGTGTCCCTGATCTTTAAACAGCTCCTTTCAAACTCATGACCACTACCATCTTGAAGGACAAGAGCAACAGATACATGGGAACACCACCATCTCTACAAGTTCCCCTCCAAGCCACTCACCATCCTGATTTGCAAATATATCACCATCCCCTCATTGTCGCTGAGTCAAAATCCTGGAATACGCCTCCTAAGAGCATTGTGGGTTATCCTACAGCGTAGAGACTGCAGGTTCAAGACTGCAGACCCGTGTCTGTTTGTCCTATCAATGTTACACATTTCTAGTATTTTCTGTCTTAAGTCAAAAAACATCTGACCTTGATATATATCGCTGTCCCTCCAACAGTGCTTCGTCAAAGCCCAGTGACTCCCAGCCTGACAACTTTGAGGAAGTACCTTCACCCCTCAAACTGAAGTAGTTCATGGAAATCTGGGGTTGCACCTTCTTTGAGGACAGCTAGAAATGTGCAAATAATCAGTGATGCCCATTTTTGAGAATTTGTTCTCTTATTCATTTCTGGGCTATGGGTATTATTGGCCATTCTTGCATTTACTCTCCATCCTCAATCACCCTGAAGAAGATGGTGGTGGTCCCTTGGTCCCTTTCCTTGATCAACTCAGTCCCCCTGGTATGGGTGCTCCCACAGTGCTGTTACAAGAAGAAGTTTCAGAATACAGAGCCAAGGATGATGAAGGAACAATGCTGTCTTTCCAATTCTGGATGGACATGTGACTAGGAACGTGACTTGTCTGCTGACTGCCCTTCCCAGCAATTGAGGTCACAGGTTTGGAAGGTGATGTCTAAGCAGTCTTGGTAATTTTCAGCAGGGCATGTCGTTGAAGTGAGACGCTGTTCCCATGGTGTGCTGTTGATATAGGGAGTAAATGTTTCTGTTGGTGGTTGGAGGCAGTTTTGTCCAAAATGGTGTAAGCTTCTCAGGTATTTCTGGAGCTACACTCAGCTAGGCAAATACTGAATGCTGCATCACACTCTGCCTTGTAGACAGTGAAAATGCTTTGGGGAGTCATCATATTCAGCTTCTGACTTAGCCACAGTATATATGTGGTTGGACCATTTCAGTTTCTGGTCAGTGGTGATCCCTCAGGATATGGATTTTACAATAGTAATGTTGTTGATTGTCAAGGGCAGATGGATAGCCTCTCTCTTGTCACAGCTATTCATTACCTAGGATACGCGTGGCACATTGTTGTTTACCACCTACCAGCCCAAGCCTGAATATCAACCAGGTTTTGTTGCATGAGGGCACAGTAAGCCTTATGACCTCTGGAGTTGTGAATGGAATCAAACATTCCAATTATCAGTAAACATACTCACTTCTAAAATTGGGAGGAATGTGTGGATAGTTAGGCTTAAGACGTAACCTGAGGATCTCCTGCAGTGACATCATGGCACTGAGATGACCACGACAACCATATTCCTTTTTGGTAGTTAGCAGTCCAATCAAGGAAGAGTTTCTCCCTGATTCCCATTGATATCAATTAAAATCATAGAGTCTAGAAAAAGGCATTCAACCCATCGAGTCCACACCAGTCAAAAACAAAAAGCTATACTAATCCCATTTTCTAGCACTTGGGCCGTCACCTTTTAAGCCTAACCCAAACCCTTAACGGATTGCAAGTTCATGTCTAAGTACTTCTTAAATGTTCTGTGGATTTTTGCCTGTAACAGCCTCTGGGTGAAAACAATTTTTCTAACATCTCCCCTGAACCCCCTTAAATCTATGCCCCAGTCATTGATCCCTCCATCAAGGGGAAAATTTTCTTCCTGTCTAGCCTATCAATACACCTCTTAATTTTATGCATCTCAATCATCTCCAAAATGTGACCTGAGTCTTCACTGCTCTGGGGAAAAGAACCCCAGTCTCTCCTGTCTCTCTTCATGATTGAAACTCTCCAGCCCAGTGAACATCCTGGTAAGTCTCTTCTGCACTGTCACATCCGTCCTAGAATGTGTATTTCAAAACTGCACACGATACTCTAGCTGTGGCCTAACCAATATTTTATACAGTTCAAGCATAACCTGCTTGCACTTATAGTCTCTATCTCAACTAATAAAGGTGAGAATACTATATGCCTTCTTAACCACTTTTTTCACCCATCCTGATGCCTTAAGGGACTGGTGTACATGCACACCAAGGTCCCTCTGATCCCCAGTGCTTCCTAGTGTCCTACTGTTCATCATGCATTCACTTCCATTATTTGTTCTGCCCAAGTGCATCACCTCACATTTATCTGGATTGAATTCCATTTGCCACTGATCAGCGCATCTGACCAACCCCATCTATATCCTCCTTTGTTTTATTGAGGTTGTTTGATGCCAGAGTCAGTCAAATGCTTCCTTGATGTCACCTCTGAAATTCAACTCTTTCATCCATTTATAGGCTGAGCCTGCAATGAAATATGGAATGTATTAAAACATTGAAACCTTTCATGCATTAATTGAAGGAAGAAAGGCTTGCATTTATATACTGCTTTTCAAAGTCAAGTTGTATCAAAGTATATTAAAGTCAATTAATATATTTGAAGTGTAGTCACTGATGAAATATGAGAAATACAGCAGCCAGTTTGCAAGTACAAGGTGCAAAAGAAATGTTTAAATCTCCATAATTGAACCATACAGAACACTGGGGCAATGCTCATGTTTTTATTTGAATAATGCCACATGATCTCCATATTTTTATGTTCCCAGCTGATGGTAGGACTATGGTGCCTTTACTTTAAATAGTGGTCATACCCGATCCCAGAATGGAACCTGGCCTGATAGATCATTGTTTAATTTTTATTGTTGATTAACATGGTGACTCATCTCTGAAACATACTCACATGAGGCTGCAGATGTTCTTTAACAAAAGAAGACAAGTATTGCACAAAAGGAGAAAGAATCTATAGCTACAGAAGGCAGAACAATCTTAACACAAATATCAAAACATTATTTTAACCTGTTTCCCAACACTGTCCATTGCATAGATTCAATCCCATAGAAATATCACTCTGATCTCAGCTTTTCTAAAAAAATTATTGAACTGACATTTCCCAGTTTCTTTCCATTGGATTGTTGAGACCTTTTTTTTGAATAAAATTGGATGATCATCTCACAACTCTGATGAGTAAAACCTTTCTGGTTCCAACTGCTTGAAGATTTCCATCCAAACTCTTCTAACTCCAAAGCTCCTTAGACTAGAAGCCACTTCTGTTGAGGTGATGGCTTCCCTGAATTAAAGAGAAAATATCTGTTTCTCCTGTTAGGGAAAATACTGTTCTGTATTGAACTGAAATCCAAGTTCTTCTGAACTAAAACTTTGACTCTTCTGTTCCGAAGTCAGCATAAAACTATTTTAATATGTTTACTCTGCCTGTCATAAACCCAACTGTGTAAACATTTTATCCATTAACACTACAGGGATTCTTCCAGACACTCTACTGCAGTCACATGCTTTCTTGAACGTGTTGCAGTTAGATTACTGTTCCAAATTGACTTTCTGATCTTTTTAAAGAAAAACTTCTAAAATGCATCAAGAAATTCCAATACACCTTCATTGCAACATGAGAGGACAAATGGAGTTTTGGCTTAAAATCTGAGTCAAAAGGTGACATTTCCAACAATACTGCACTAAAGGACCAATCTGGGTTATGTGCTCAAGTTCCTGGAATGGGAGTTCAATCTTCTGACGGAGGGGTGGGAGTATGAACATTGAACAAAGAGTGGCATGCTTCGGTTTTGCCTTCTGATGGGAACGACTTTTAGTTTTGTGACTACCATCTTCCTTGGAGGTTGATGAAATAAGGCTTGATATCCAGTGACCCGTTTGTGCTCCTAACTTCTCCCACATCATACTGTTTACACAATGGTTCTTGGCCAAGAACCAGACAGGTAAGCTCTTAAAAAAAAATTACACTTATTTTATATAAATGTTGGACATATTCCCAAAGCTGGCAATTCAAAGTAGGTGAGAGATTTAAACAGAAAACAGCCTTCTCTCTGGCTCATATTCACAAAGTTAGAACATAGGAGCTAGGAGCATTGAATTAGCTCCACAGAGGCCAGTATCCCGTCATCAAGTTACCCTTTATTTATACATTGAAAGTCCTTGACACTGATCCAGCTCCCTCATACCCAGCTCTTAGAGTGATCAGAACCTCTGACACTCCTGTTTATACCTGTCAGCCAGGGCTCCCTGATTGGATCAGATTAACAACCCTAATCAGGGAACTCATATTCTATGAGGGCCACCTGACTGATCTCATTACAATCACTACTACCAGGACTAGGTAATTCAGCCCCTTGAGCCTGCTCTGCCATCTAATACAATCATGGCTGGTGTCATCTCAATCTCAACTCCTCTTTATTGCCCGCTCCTTCAACCCTTTGCTAATTAAGAATCTGTTCATCTCCTCCTTCAAGTTACTCAATATCCCAGCATTCACTGCACTCTGGAGTCATAGATTCAACAGATTCATGACCTTTTGAGAGAAGTAGTTTCTCCTCATCTCTGTTTTAAATCTGCTCCTCCTTGTCCCAAAATTATGACCTCTAGTTTGAGATTGCCCACATGAGGAGACATCCTCTCTATGTCTACTTTGTCAATCCCCTTTAGCACCTCATACTCCTCAATGAGATCCCTCAATCTTCTCAACCCTGGAGTGTCCAGACCTAAATTGCTTTGTCATTTTATAAGATAAATCCCTCATCTCTGGAATTAATCTGGTGAACCTCTGCTGAACTGCCTCCAACACAACTACATCATTCATTAAGCAAAGGGGCCAAAATTATATGCAATAAATTGCCTCCATCCTTGCTACACAGAAGCAAAGATGTACAAGGTGCTAACAAAGCTCTTGGACCAGGGATTGGACGCCCTTCATGAGAACTCGTTATCAAGGCTGATAAATAACAAACAGATATATCTCCATCAATGCCATAGCATGGGTGCATTCAGCCTGTAAAATCTGTGCAGCTGAATTGATCCTCATCCACTTTCAGAGACTGACATGCGTACAACCATCTGATCATGTCAAGTTATTAACTGCTTGCTAGAAATGCTTTTAAGAAAACAAATTGCATGACAACTAACAGAGAATTGATTACCACCTGAAGAGTGATAATTGGAATAAAGCACAGTCGATTTAATCATATATTTTTAAAGTACTGAGGAAATTATTCAGCACACTGGAAAGAACTGTCCATTTTTTTCCATTCCCTTGCTCTCTCCTGTCTATACCATTTCCTACATCAAGTACTTACCTGCTCACTGTTTATGAGCTCTCAGGGATTCGGCTTCTCATCATTGTTTCTGGCATTGTATCCTCTGGCTGAGTGAATGTCTCTGTCAAAAAGTACCTCCAATTATCTAGCTTTGTTCTTTGATGCTGCGTTACTGACTTACCACCAATATGTTTCCCCAGTTAACCTTGTGAATTCCTTACATTATTTTGGATACCCCAATCAGATGGCAGAGTGATCTTTGTTCTGATGTAAAGAGGTCAGTTCCTTTATTTTCTTCTCAGGGTGAAAGCATGATTAATATGAATTAAAACATCGACATTTTGTTCCATATGCATTAACTTGATCTCCTTTGCATCACTTCACTTTTGAAGTGGTAACACCTGAGAACTTGGGAGAAAATAAAGTCAGTCATCACTGGGGGATTCTTTACTAGCACTACAGAATAATATATAGAAATGTCTGGTATCAGGAAGATCAGGTGTTAAGAATAATGATACCTATCCATTGTGGATGAGCAATGGTCCCAACTCACAACATCAGAGCAGGAGGGACTTTGGACAGGTGGCAGGAGTTTGAATTAGGAACATAGTTGCAGAAATAAAAGGGCTAGTGGAACACAGTGGATGTATCCCTATCTTTGAGCCAGAGGCCCTGGTTCAAGCCCCACCTGCTCCAGAGGTATTTGGTAACTTTTCTGAGTGGGTTGATTAGGGTTGATAAAGGTACCCACAGAAATAAGGACCAAGTAATGCTCTCCTGGGCTTTATATAAAATCCTGCCGGCCCGCTCCTTTGCAATGGCAGGTTGCACAGTCTCCCATAGACATCAAGTAGTTGGGTGTCGGGATCTGATCATGGAGGTGGATGGCATTACGTCAACATCACAGAGGAAGGGAACAAGTCTGCCTCAAGATAGGCATAAGATTTTGCTGCAAGACCTGTTTTCTAGTACCTTTGACTCTACAAGGAAAGGGAATGATATAACATGTCTCATTTGCCCTCTGCCTGATCCTATGTCAAGTATAATGAGTAAACACAGCAGCATCCCTGACAATCAGTAGCAGTGGTTTCTGGCAGATATTAAACAATCAATGGCCTGTGCTTGAGTCCAGGTTTAATTAAAAAGAAAAAAAAAAATCATGCCTCTTATAATGATTGTGAGTCCCACTGCATAGCAAACAGCGATTGCTGTGCCAATTACCAGTGGCTGAAAATAATCACTTTCTTGTATGTATTCCCTGTCCCATCTAGAAAGTAGCTGTAAAAGTTGATCATACTATTGGGATCTTGCTGTAATGCAAGTGCTCATATTTGAAATCAGAAATGGAAACACAGTTCTTGGATCATGTAGCCTTTTTTGATTCCTTATGAAATGTTTGGCCAGTGCCTCGCAGCCTCTTGTGACGTGGAGGAGAGTGCATATTGCCAGTGAATGCATTCAATGAAGAGTGTGAAATTATATTTGTAACCAGTAAAGCGGATTTTTTTAAGCATAGCTTTCACATCTATCCTGTAAAGTTAAATTTGCAGGAATAATATGACTTGATGTAATGCTATTGTACAGAATTTCAACGAGAAGAACAGTTGGACAGTAATGGGTGAATATGTGTAGATTATTATATTGGTTTTGTGAAATCATAGTGGAGAGACACAGAAGACTGCTGTACATGAAATAGATTTGTCCTGTTCTCCATCTCTAATCATGCAATTGAAGGTAATTTTAGTTTGATTTATCAAGCTAGGTTTTCCTAAGGGCTATGAGGCCATGATATCGGGATTTAATGATAGTACCGAGACCACACTTGACAAAAGTGAGACAAAGGGGTGTTCTCAGATCAAGTCTCTCAATATGCCAGCTCTGAGTTTGAAATTACAAATCCTGGCTAGTTCCTGATGCTGCAGGCCAAAGAGTGCTGCAGTTCTGAAGTCTCTGCAGCTCTACAAAGTCAGGTGAGCGATCAAGAGGCCAACTCAAAATGGAGGGGTCTTGGAGAGAGAAAGTTAAAATCAAATTTCTGAGGGGCCAAGCACATGGACCACTCCACTCAGAGGCACAGTTATCCCTAATTTGGGAGTGGTCACACAGCTACTGCCTGTGGCCATTTCTACCAGGAGATCTGTTGCCGTAGCATGCCATACTGGTCTGTCTTGTGCCATTCTCAGACATCCATTGTAGCTCGTGATTGCCCTATTGCCCAACACCACTGAGGTGTTGCCCTCTACTTTGCCATCTGGAAGAGATCTCTGTAGCTTTTAGTTCTGACCAAATTACAGAAATATTGACATTTTCGTTCTGAATATTACTTTTAAAGAGTTCTTTATGGTTTTCCAATTTCAAGTCCCTCTCCATTTGCCATTGTTCAATGGGGAAACAATTGCCTTGTAGTATTATGACACTATTTATCCAGAAACCCATGTAATGTTCTAGGAACCCAGGTTTGGATCCTGCAACTTAGCCTTGCAACTTCTTGGCAGATGGTGAAATCTGAATTCAATACAAATCATGAATTAAGAGTCTAAGGATGGCCATGGAACAGTTATTGATTGGAAAAATCCTGTTGACTGTCAGGAAAAATCCATATAGTTGACTAACGTAACTGTTATCCCTTGTCGTTGATTCTTAGCTCTGGGCAATTAGGGATGACCAAGCCAGCAATGTCCACATCAGATGATGAATTAAATTAAAAATATGGGATTTTAGCATTCACAATTCAAAAACCTCTATTTTCTTGCACCAGTCTTTACTTTACAATTTCCTTGTGAATAGGAGACTAAGAGGGTGTTCTATTTGAGATGGTTAGGGTGGTTAAAGAAATTGACAAGGTAGATAGACGGAAACAATTTCTCTAGATGTGGAGACCTGAACAAAGGGACAAACAACTAAGAGTTAGGTTCTTCTAGAGTAATGTCGGGGAAAACAACTAAACATCAAGGATCATGGAAATCTAGAAATTTCTTCCTCCAAAACCTGTTGAGAATGTTAAAAAAAAATTAGTTTGTTGCATTTTTAGGGAGCAAGGATGCCAAGAGTCACAAAGTGGCAGATGAAGTTAAAGTGCGTATCAGCCACGATTCAGTTGTGTGGTGGCATAAGTTCAAGGGACCAAATGGTCTACCCCTATTCCTGTAAATATTGTGCTGGTTCTAGAGTAAAAGCTAAATGCACATTACAGGAACTCCAGCTGAAAAAAAAGTCACTGATTTCCTTAGCACTTGATAAATGTGCAGAGCATAGGCAACATTCCCAATCATTCATATTCAGTAGGTGGAATGTCTAGCTTACATTACAATCATTGATTTTCTGATGTAGACATTATCATACATCAAGGGCGTACTGTGCACTAGCCATGAATGACCCAAATTGACAACTGATGCGACTGAAACCACACATAATTGAACAAAAACATTTCTTCTACAAATTCATCATGTGTCATTTTTTAGTAAAAAAAAAGCTAACAACACATAGTGATCTCAAATCTGTAATTTCATTTTGGGATGTAGATAACAGTTGCACAAAAAGAAATCCTTAGGATTTGCCCGCATTATGTTATTTGAGCCTCTCAGTGAGATTACTGCTTTGGAAACATTGCCTCAAAGGCATTGCTATATATGTCATGAAGTTATAATGTATCCGCTATTAATCTTTAATTCCATTGACTGAATTAATACTTGGTTCTTTCATTTGAAACTTTCTCTTCAATGGAATAGTTCACTGTGTATCAAATGTCTACAGGGGTCACCCTTGTTTTCCTGAGGGATTAGTGTGGCACAGGTTTGACATAGCCAGAAATGGTTGGCAGGTAAGGGCATTCAAGAACCTCTTGGCTTTTATGAGCAGATCTATGAGCAGGTTATCATATTCTGATTCATACCTTACCAAGACAGGCTTTGAACTCTCAATCCCTCAATCTCCCAATTGCCAATGTAGCCACTTGTACACAAGAAAGTGGCCCTAGAAATAATGGATGCATTGGTGGACATCTTCCAAGATTCTCTAGACTCTGGAACAATTCCTACAGATTGGAGGCTGGCTAATGTAACCCCACTATTCGAAAAGGGATGTAAAGAGAAAACAGGGAATTACAGACCAGTGAGTCTGATGTCGATAGTGGGGAAGATGCAAGAATTCATTACCAAGGATTTTATAGCAGAGCACTTACAAAACAGTGGTAGAATCAGATCCAGGCAGCATGGTATTACAAAAGGGAAATCATGCTTGATAAAATATCCTGATGCTCTTTGACAATATCGCTTACAGAGTTGATCGCGGGAACCTGTGGATGAGGTTTATTTGGATTTTCAGGTGACTTTCAATAAAGTCCCACATAAGAGATTATTATGTAAAAATAAAGCACATGAGATTGGGGATAGCATATTGAAATGGATAGAAAATGTAGGGAAGACAGCAAACAGAAAGTAGGTATAACTGGGTCTTTTTCCAAATTGCAGGCAGTGACCAGTAGGATACCATAAGGTTGAGGGAACTAAATATAACATCTCCAGATTTGCAAATGACACAAAACTGGATGGAAGGGTGAGCTGTGAGTTAGTATGCAGAGATACCTCAGTGTGATTTGGACAGGCTGAGTGAGTGGGCAAATGCATGGCAGATGCAGTGTAGTGTAAAGGTTATCCACTTTGGTAGCAAAAACAGGAATGCAGATTATTATCTGAATGGCTGTAAATTAAGAAGGCAGTGTATGTTCAACGAGACCTGGATGTCCTCTTACAACAGTCATTGAAGGCATGTGTGCAGGTGCAGCGGGCAGTCAAGAAGGCAAATGGAATCTGGCCTTCATAGCAAAAGGATTTGAGTACAGGAACAGGGCTGTCTTACTGCAATTATACAGGGTCCTGAAGAGACTATATCTGGAATATTGTCTGGAGTTTTGGTCTTCTTATCTGAAGAAGAATGTTCTTGCTATAGAGGGAATGCAGCGAAGGTTTACCTAACTGATTCACAGGATGACAGGACTGACAATAGAGGAGATGTTGAATCAGTTAGGATTATACTCACTGGAGTTTGGAAGAATGATGGGGGATCTCATAGAAACCTATAAAAGTCTAACAGGACTAGACAGGGTTGATGCAGGAAGGATGTTCTCAATGCACTGGAGTCCAGAACCAGGGTTCACAGTCTAGAGATACAGGGTACACCGTTTAGGAATGAGATGAGGAGAGATTTCTTTACTTAGAGAGTGGTGGTTCTGTGGAACTTTTTACCATAGGAAGCAATCGAGGACTAAACTTTGTATGACTTCAAGAAGGAGCTGGATATAGCACTTGAGGGTAAAGGGAGTAAAGCAGGAACAGGCTATTGAGTTGGATGATCAACCATGATATAACAAGGGGTGGAGCAGGATCAAAGGGCTGAATGGCCGACTCCTGCTCCTATTTTCTGTGTTTCTGTACTGCCTCTGAATGTTTAAATTGCACACCTGAGACATGAGCTCAAAATGAAGCTATTGGTTCAGTGCAGTGCAGAAGACGTGCTGCAATATTGGGGGTGCCTGCCTTTGGTGAACTGAATGTGTAAAAGATACCACATGACTGTTCATTGATGAATGGGGGAGTTGTGCCATTGTCCTGACCAATATCTTTCCCTCAATAAACAGCTAAAATAAGTGATCTGGTCATTCGTTTAATTACTGTGGGAGCTTTACTGCATGGATTTGGCTGCCTGATCTCCTACTTTACAACATTAACTACACTTCGAAAGTACTCCAGTAGCCATAAAGCACTTTCAGACATCCTGAAGTTGTGAAATATGGATGCAAGTTTATCTTTTTAATAATCTAATGTGACTGTGGTGCACTCGCCTGCTCAATAAGCTGTTTTGTACAGTTAGCATAACTTATGGCTGTGTTCCTTCAACTGTTGATGGCATGGGACCAGTCACTGAAGATGGAAGACATTAATGTCTGAACGAATAATAGTGGGGATGCATAATAATAAAAAATTGCTCAGCAGCTAGGAATCCAGGAAGGCAAAGGTTAGAAAAAAGCAATCTGGACTGATGTAGCACTGTTGGGGTTAAGACAAGTGGTTTTGTTGGTGATGCATGAAGGTGTACGAGTTGAATTTAAGTGTGGAGTGGAAGAAATAGCTGCATTGCTGCCTTCACCCTTCCCCCTCACTGCTGTGCTTCTCTCTGTGCAGGAAGAGACATGATTTTTAAGGATAATGTTCATAAGGGTATCTTACATACTGCCCAGTAGGCAACAAAAGCAGTGCTGGTGATGGTCTGGAATGTATGCCTTGTGTGCATAGGAAATGTGGAGGAAGAGTAGGCCAACTTCCTGTACCACCCCAGCTTGCTCCATCACTTGATAAAATCAGATCTTGGCTCAAGTTCACATTCCCACCTACCCCAATAATCTTTGACTCCCTTGTTAGTCTGGGATCTAACTACCTCTGTCTTAAAATTATTCAAAACTCTGCCTCCACTGCCTACAGTGGAAAGACGGTGCCAAAGACAAGCTACTTCCTGAGAGAGAAAAGAAGATTGTCCTCATACACCTTATTTTGAACTCCAATCTTATTTCCATGCAAAGCCTCCTTTTGACCACCATTTAACGGGGTCAGTTAGCACAGTTGACTGGATGAGTGATGAATGATATCAATAGCATGGGTTCAATTCTTGCACCAACTGAGGTTGCCATGAATGATTCTCCTTCTCAACCTCACTCCTACCAGAGGCAAGAAGCTGACTGGTCTATGGATGAATGACCAGTTATCAATGACAAAGGCCTTCTGCCTGTCAACAACTGTCATTGGTTGTCAGGTCACTGGATAGCTTGGGGCTGTGAACAAATACGGAGGCGTTCCGCAACTCAGGATCTCTTGCTCTTAGCTCTGGGTAGTGAAGACCAATTTAAGCCTGAAGAAACCAGTTTATCTTTCTGTCAAGAAGGAGTTAGATATAGTTTTTAAGGGCTAAAAGTTTTCAAGAAGGAGTTTGGCCTAAAGGGGTCAAAGGGGTATGGGAGAAAGCAGGAATAGGGTAATTATTTAGATGATCAACATGATCATATTGAACAGCAGGCTCGGAAGCCTGAATGGCCTACTCTTGTTCCTGATTTCCATGTTTCCATATGTGGTGACCCTCAGGTTAAATCACTACCAGCTGTCTCTGTCTAGTGAGAGAGCAGTCTATGGCCTAGGAGGACTATGGAGACTTTACCTTTAAATGAGCACAGTAATAAAAAATTATTCTAACTGAGGAACTTCATAATTTTGTCATATGTAAGCAACACATGGATAATACGTAACATTTTTAAAGAATCACCAATATACATTGAACATTATATCCCTCGGTTGTAGAGGATATGTGGCAATGAGATCCCTTGATGAAAGTGGAAAGCAGAAAAGCCATACACTGAAACAGACACCAAAGTGCTGGAGAAACTCAGCAGGTCCGGCAGCATCCGTAGAGAGAAAAACAGAGTTCGTTGTTTGAGTCCACTGACACTTTGTCGTATCTATGTTTCATCAAAACTGTCTCTTCCTGGCTATTTTAGGCACTGGGGGACCTAGAAATGCCCCAGTACAATAAACAATCTGACCTTTCTTATTTTTTCTATTTGTTCATGGGATGTGGTTGTCACTAGCGAGGCCAGCATTTATTGTCCATTCCTAATTCTGATAGGGCAGTTAAGAGTCAATCACATGTTTCTACAACCATTTACATTTTTCTTGTGCAAATATGATTGAGTTAACAAAATTAGGAGAATTTTCTGATGCTACATTTTGATACACACAGCTTGCTTCAATCTGTGAACTGCAGCAGCAATTCTAGAACACAATATTCCCACACTGACTGGTGAAATAGCAGAAAGCTATTGACAATAGGATTGTCAGAAATGGGTTTCTTTCTGTCTTGGCTTGAAAGCCATTTCAAGCATCCGTTAATGTGAGAAGTATAAAAAGATATAAGCAGATGCTCTCATTGTTGAAAGAACAAGCAACATGAAACCCCTTTCTGGATCAATTGTACCACATCACTAACACTTCCTTGTATGAGCTATTTTAGCAAAACCATTATGCAGTCTAAATAAACAAAATTATGGAGGAATTTTACGTCGGTTAGCATAAACAATAGGAAAGTGGATGCCATTGTCATTAGGCCCTCAGCTCCTTAGTCATCAGCTACATTCCTGTCCCTGGTTACCATTGTTTGACTCCATGTTCATTTCACAATAATAACTGCCCATTTTTATCTCTGTAATGTCACCCCTGTCCACTCTTATCTCTTCCAATCTATCACTGAAACCGTCATCCCAGGAACTCAAGTATTCCAGTATTCTCTCACTTGCCTCCTCTTTCTTCACTCTCTGTAAACTTCACATTGGATGTATATATTGTACCCAGGACCACATCCAAGTCACACATCACCCAAGTCAATAATGATCAACATTGGCCACGGTTAAGATGCTGTAGATTTAAGAGGTTATATTGTCCTGGTTTCTTTTAAGAGAGAGATTGTAGAGAGGTGTAGAGCTGGCTAGTTAAAATCACTTGAGAAAACCATTTGGAAGGCTTTGGATGTATTTTTTAACAGCCTGAATGGGTGTGGCTAGGTCTCACAGATTAGGATTTCTGGGTTTTGATTTTCTCAGTAACATCAGAAGCTCTATGGGTCTCCACAGAATTGGAAGCTTCAGTGAATGCCTCCTGGCTGCTACTCTCTCTGGATTTTCTCTTGATCTATTTTCCTCCTGGATGGGAGAACTGCATGCAAGAATCTGTGTCTGAAATTTCCTTTTTTCCCAAGGGGTGTGTTTATGGGATGTTACTATTTTGGAACAGTTATTCAGTAATAGTTACTGTGTCTATTATTCTGTTAAGTTTCTAATAGAGTTAAGTTATTCTGAATTCCTCTTTCTTTGGTTGTATTCTAACCACAGTGTTTAAACAAATTGTGTTTTTCTTAACATTGAGTAATTTGACCAGTTGTATTGCATCTGGAACAGCCACTTCACATTTGTCTTTAAAAATAACAAGGTCTAGGCTACCTTCTTATAATATTTTGAAGGGGTCTTATCTGGTCCATAACACCACGTGCACTTGAATGGCTCAAATTTATTGCTCCCATCCTGTTTTAAATCCATCTTTCCGCAGTCTCTTTAGGTTCCTCCAATCATATTATGCCAAGTTTATTGTACTTCTGCCTCTGCAGCTACTGCTCTCTATTCCTGTTCTTATAATAAGTAGTTGCCTGGCCCCCACACTCTGGAGTTCCACATCACTGTCTTCCCTGAAGAACCGCTCTAGATCCTGCAGGCCAGAATTCCCGATTTCCCTGGGTTTCCTGATTTCTCGTCATGACTTTGACAGAATAAAATTGACAAGAACTGTTAAAATGTGCAGTTCTGAGTTCAGCACCAGTGTTACGCTGAGGTTATAGCCCCATGTGAGAAATATTCCTGATGAAATTCCAGATGCACCTCCACTAGCCAGCCACCTTCTTTGGTTGCACATCTATTTTTTTGGTGGTGGAGTGGAGATGCACTACTGGACACTTTTCAACATTAAACAGCATCAGCACCTTGCATTTATGTAGCATTTCTGTGTAACAAGGCATTCTCAAAGTGCTATGTAAATGCAAGTTGCAGTTGACCATGTTGCCTGCTCTATCATAGAATCATGGAATCCCTACAGTGTGGAAGCAGGCCATTCAGCCCATTGAGTCCACACTGACCCTCCAAAGAGCATCTCACCCAGACTCTTCTACCCTATCCCTGCATTTCTCATGGCCAATCCACCCAGCCTGCACATCCCTGGACACTAAGGGCAATTTCCCCTGGCCAATACAACTAACCTGCACATTTTTGGACTGTGAGAGGAAACCAGAGGACTTGGAGGAAACCCACAAGACACAGGGAGAATGTGCAAACTCCACACAGACAGTCACCCAGGTCCCTGTCACTGTGAGGCGTTATTTTAACAGTGTAGCTCATGTGACAAAAGGTATCATTTTACCTTTAAAATCAGCTATTGTATTTTCATGCTGTTAGATTCCTTGCAGGAAAACATTCTGAGCAATCTCAAACCTACCCCAGTGGACATCACTAACTGCACAGTATTCCGATCAATATCACTCAGTGCCCACGTTACTCAGGCAGGGCAGGGAATTGGAAAGGGGAGTGAGGAATCAGGAATGGTTAACAAAAACAGTGGTTAAAACAATTACCTCATCCTGAATTCTCACTACCACCACTATTCACTGGAGAGGCAACAGCCACATATAAACTAATCGTGGGATGCATTCGACTCCAATTCCAATTAGGGTCCCCCTCTTCTCTCGACAGGAAGGTAAACATGGGGTTGGCAGGGAAACCAGTTCGTGAAGGTTTTTGGTGATGGGGAGACATGGTGGGGGACAAAATCAGCTCTTGTCTGCCAAGCTTGCTCATTTGACTGAAACACACGCACCCAAGTGGGCTCTGTGCCAACTGCTTGAATGTGAGGGAGGTGAATGTTGGCAATAATACATTCCAGTCAGATTACCGGTGTGTTGAGATTTTTATTTTAATGTTCCCGACCCTTATAGTCAGCTCTCAGTCTAATGTTAGAATCTGCAATCTCCAGTGTAGGCTAGTTGCATTGTGGGTGCCAACGATTCCAGCAAGGGTACAGTATTGGCCCATAGAATGAACACATGGACGAAGCGATGGCTATCAGAGCACTTCCATGCAGCAGCCTAGGGTGTCCTTACACCCCAAGGTCTGCAGAAGTTCAACAAAGCGGTTCATCCTCATCATTGTTCCAGATAGACAATAAATGCTGGCTTACATCCCACAAAAAAAAAACAAAATCTTGTTCAAAGTCGATCATAATTTATGTTAATACATTCAAAGCAGATTGAAGCCAGATTGAAGGAATTCTCATGAGGTGGATTACAAAATGTTAATCCATCGACCTGTTTTGTGTGTTTAAAGACTGGACAGAACCAGATTCGAAAGACAATGGAGAGGTTTGAATTCTAACAGTACAGAAAGGAAGGTAAGGGTGGCATAGTGGCACAGTGGTTAGCACTGCTGCCTCACAGCACTGGGGACCTGGGTTCGATTATACCCTCAGGTGACTATCAGCATGGAGTTTGCACATTCTCCCCATGTCTTCGTGAGTTTCCTCTGGGTGCTCTGGTTTCCTCTCACAGTCCAAAGATGTGCAGGCTAGGTGGATTGGCCATGCTAAATTGCCCATAATGTTCAGGGATGTGTAGATTAGGTGGGTTATAGGGGAATGGGTCTGGGTGGGATGCTCTGAACTTGTTGGGCCGAAGGGCCTGTTTCCACGCTGTAGGGATTCTACGATAACTTCAAGATTTTCCCATCTACATTGTGAGGAGAGGTCCTATCCTTGGGGTTGGTGGGTCAGGGCATGCCAGCAAGATTGCAGAGATTCAGACAGGAATCATGGCAGGTTTGGATGCTAAAGAGTTTAGACACTAGTGCATGCATACTACTTTTTTTCACAGGATCACCTCCAGCAATCAAGGTCAGAAGTCACACGACACCAGGTTATAGTCCAACAGCTTTATTTGAAGTCACCTGATGAAGGAGCGACACTCTGAAAGCTTGTGATTTTAAATAAACCTGTTGGACTATAACCTGGTGTTGTGTGACTTTTGACTTTGTCCGCCCCAGTCCAACATCGGCACCTCCACACCCTTTTCCTCAGGTGGCTGAAGGCTGCACTAACACACTGGAGAGGCGATGCACTGACAAAGCAATACACTTTATTATCAACCACTTCAATTTGTCTTCCAAGATTTTTCTCCGTGAGAAGCTGTCTTTAAAATTGCACCACTTACCATCCCTTTTAAATTTGTATTTAGTACAGATGAAGATCGAGGGAGCCTAAAATCCATAAATCACTAAAATGCTGGCAGGTAAGGTTAACATTGATACAAGCAGAATATTTACCCAGCAGATTGAATAGATAAACCAGAGAATGTGTGTACAAAGTTAAGAAGCCTTGAGGCAGACCAGAGATTAGAAGAATTATTTTGCCCACAGAGTTGCAGTCACATGGAGCAGCTTGCAAAATTAATCCTGTGTTGAGCGACACTTTTTTAAAAAGGACCAGGTATATAATGGGTTGCAAGCTGCTGGGCTCATGGGAAGGTCATGCAATGAGAAACAACCAGTGAAGTGTGAATAATGTCGACGGTGAGATTAGAAAGTTATTCTGGAGTTCCATTTGATTACCTCGGGGAGTCAGTGAGGGCTTTGCTAAACAATTCACTTAAGAGGAAAAAATATTGGGTTGATTCAACGAGAGAGGAGATGGACGCATGATTTATGGAAGAATTTGGCATGTTGGGCTGAAGGCGTTTTTATTTTGTCCACTGCTCTCCAATGTTTCGATTGTTTGTATTGTTCTAGTGTGCTGTGTTTCATGGCGAACATTGTTCCCCCAGTCTACACGTCTACAACAGATGTTTACGATACTTCAGTATGTGTGTTAAATGGCTCTCATGTTCGAGCACCTGAGAGCAATTAGCCACACAATTTGTTTATTGTAAAGTGTTTGGGATGCTCCTCTGACACGATTAGGTCTAAAGGCAGAACGCAGACTGTTTTGATTACACAAACAGTAAGTACTCAGCCATTGGAAATAGAAATATTCCAAGAATCGTTTTCACTGCCACAAGAGTCAGTGACCACTGAAGGTGATTGACAAAAATGAGAGAGACAATCTATCTAGCAGATATCCAGTGGCAGTCTTCTGAAAGGAATGGGATAAATGCTTTCAGGAGATACAATTGCAGGGTAAGAGTGAGGGGCTGAGTCTGGTGAACTCCTCTTTGAAAGAGCTGGTGTGGTCTCAAGCTGATTGACATCCAGCATTGCATTTTGTTGTGCTATGAAAGTATTTGAACACATCTTCCTCAAAACCGTTTTGATGGACGAGATGCTGTTCAGATGGCTGAAAACCAGCTGCCTGACCAAGTCCTGTTTGGTCAACTCTCAATATTCCAGGGGAAGGAAAGTAAAACATACTCAAAGCTGCCCTGAAGCTCTCCATGTAGTACAGAAACACTGACATCAATGACTGGGACGAGCCTTCCTTCAATCATTCAAACTGAAGACAATTTGTCCATCATCCTGGTTTGAATCATTCCATGTTCATGATGAGACAGAGCGTCAGCAGAGGAAGGGAAAAAAGGAAACAAATCCTACACTCCAGGTACCATTATTCCATGGGATGATGTGCCCAAAGATCCATGGGATGGGAAATACTGTTCAATCACTTGACAATTCACGATAGACTTTCACAACCCTGAGTCGACATCACGTTTGAACATGGGGACAGCCAACAACTCAGCATGTCTGTAAAAATTCTTACTAGTTTTTATAGATGCACCAAAGAAAGCATCGTATCCAGATGCATCACAGCATCACAGCAAATGCGTGGCCCAGGGCTGTAAGAAACTACAGACAATTGTGAATACAGTCCAGCCTATCAAATAAGCCAACCTCCCACTCACTGTGCACCTTCTCTGCAGCCATAACATTGTATTCCTCGCTCTGTTCTATTACCCTAATGCACTTTGTGTGGTATGATCCACCTGTGCTGCATGCAAAACAAAACTTTTCACTGTACCCAGCTACATGTGACAATAATAAATCAAATCAAACTGCTATGATTCCATATAAACAGGATTTATAAATGAGCAAAACAAAGCAAATTGTAAGGTCATATTTACAGTTGGGGTATTTTGTTTAGTTCTGTTACAGAATGTGAACACCACTGGCAAAACCAAAATTTCTTGCCGAGTCCAAGTTGCTCTTGAGATTTTGGTGGTTGAGCATTCTTTTAGCTGCACTCATCCAGGAAAGTGGGAATGTTCCATCACACTCCTGACTTGTATCTTGCATATCATGGACAGGACGTGGGGATACAAGAGGAGATTAACTCACCCCAACACTCCTAGTCTCAGACCTGCTGTTATGGCCACAATATTTATATGGATTATCCAGTCAGGTTTCTGGCCAATGCTAACCCCCATTTCAGACTGTTGATCATGTGGGACTCAATGATGGTAATGCCGTTGAATGGCAAAGAGGTAGTTACATTCTGAAATTAGTGGAGCTGGTTGTTGCCTGTTGTGCTGATGCTGTTTGCACCTCCAAACCTGGGCATGAATGTTGTCCAGCTCTTGTTGTATTTGAACACTGACTTCTTCAATATCTGATAGGTCTTGAATGGTGCTGAACATTGTGCAATCATCAGCGAGTATCCCCTTACAAAGGAGGGGAGATCATTGATGAAGCAGCCGAAGATAGTTGGATTTAGGATATTGGTCCAGATTCGTGTCCCACCTGTTCCAAAGATGGGTAATAGCATCACTAGGCAGGCTGATTGCAAAACAGATTTTATACAAAGCTGAGCCACTGCCACATCAGAAAAATGGCCCTGGTTTGAGTCCCACCTGATCCAGAGGTGTGTGATAACATCTCTGAGCAGTTTGATTAGAAAACATCTACCCTGAGAAATGTCTGCACAGGTGTCCTGAGGCTGGGATAACTGGCCTCCAATAACCATAACCATCCTTTTATCTGACAGGTGTGACCCCAGCCAGTGGAGAGTTTTCCCCGAATACTATTAACTGCAGGTTTGCTAGAGTTTCTTCGTACAGATTGAATTTATCCTGCTGATTGTTGACAGAACATACCTGAGCAAATGGACTCATTGCTGTAGGTCTACTGGAACAGCTTGACTAGGGGACACAGCTAATACTGGCGTTTCCAATCCTATGGCTGATCCCTATGGAACACCACCTTTGTTGCCAGGTTTGATTTGCCCTTTTTGGTTTACACAACTGGGCAATTTTCTACAGTGTTATGTCTGTCCTGGATAAACTTTATGAGGGACACCGCTAATATTGGAGCACAATCTTTCAGTACTACTGGGATATTATCGGAGGCTTTAGCCCATACCTATACAGCTTTTCCACGGATCTGTCTGAGCAGTCTAGGGTGATATACCGTAAGAAATCACTGTCAAAGTCCCACAGATTTAGCATAAAACAGAATCTGGAGATGATGAAAATAGGAACTATTTTTGGAAAAATATTTTCAGTGCATCATTAACTCTATTCCAAGTCAAATGCGATTTCTGACAAATCAATTTCCCACTCATGAGATCTTCAAGGGTATTTTTGTTACTATGAAAGGTTTGACTGGGGGCAGATTGAATAGCTATCCTGATGTGTCCTGTAAATTCTTTGAGCAGTTCAGTATGACAGAAAGGTGGGATTTTTACAAGTAAGGCATATCTGGCTTGGTAACCATTTGCTTTTGATTTATTTTAACCTTATGCCTCTTTTGCACCTTTAACATTGTGCAGCTGATATTTTGTTACCTCTTGGGAAGGTGAGCGAGTGTGTGCATGAATAGGCGAGGAATGAATTCAGGTCAGCCAGCTTCAGAGGAAAGGACGAGGAGGGAAAAAAGGAATGAGCTCCCTGGGACTTGACCCTAGTTATTTTCGAAGATGTTAGGCCTCCAGGCCTCACCCTCACACCCCTTCACTCTCTCAATACCAGCTGCTCTTCTCCATGCTATCTCACTCCTGGCAGTAATGGGATCTGTTGGAAATGGGGGGAGTGGATATTCAGCATCCTGGTCTCCCTTATTGTTTTTGAGGGGTCTGTGTAATCTTCCAGATTTGATGGAAATCAAACCGTTAGAATATACAAAGCATTTTAGGCAGGTAAAAAATGTTCAGGCAGAGAATTTGACAGGCAGGTTGTATGGCTCATTGTGAAGATTTTCGTCAACATTTGAGTGCAGTGGATCTTTGAGGGAGCATATCAGCTACCATTCAAAAGAGGAGGGTTTTTTTTTCCCCCGAAAGAAACATTCTTTGTTCTGTGAGGAAGATTTCCTCCTGGCACCATTGCAGTCCCAAAGGCTGTTGTCAGTTTCTGATCATCGCCACCTTGTGATAATTGCTTTCTCATATCTTCCAGTTGCCTCCCCCTCTACCTGTAGCAACACCCACAAACTGCCCTCTCCCCCCACATCTCCCACTCTGATTTTCAAGAAAGGGTTACGTATAGTTCTTGAGGCTAAATGGATCAAAGGGTCTGGGGAGAAAGTGGCAAGCGTAGTGAGTTGGATGATCAGCCATGATCATATTGAATGGTGGGCAGGCTCGGAGCCTACTCTCTTTCCTATCTTTTATATTTCTATGATCACTTTCCGCTCAGTCGCACACCTCCCACCTGATGGGTTTCCCCAAATCTGGTGGTCCCTCCTCCTGATTGCTTGCACTCTGCCTCCAAATGGACCCCAGGCCCAGTCACTCTCCTAATTCCCTATTTTCCAAACCCCCGCTATTGATTGATTATGGTCACCTCCCTCCAATAGTTTCTACCTCCAGCCACGATCACCCTTCTCTCTCCTCGTTGGCATGCCCCGACATATTACACAACCCCTCCTTCTGTTTCGGATCCTAGCCAAGAATGATAGCATCTCTATCCATGAGCTGCCAGGGATTGGGAGGGGTCTCCTGGATCTTCCCCAGCTGTGCAATACAAGACCCGATATCACTCATCTGCTCACCCAATGCTGTGAATTGCTCTCTCTTCCCATTTGGAGCTCAAGGCCAACGGGAGACAATATCAAAGCTCAGCTGTTCTGGAGAGCCCTTTGCATTGTGCTGGGTTTAACAGTGAGCGTCCTCCAGAAAACCCAACTGCAAAGAACGGAGGAATTTTCCAAGGCCAGCACAAATCGAGTCAAATTTTCAGTCTGAGGGCAACTTGACAAGCACCTATTTGGCTGTCAAACTGAAAAAGTATCATGACCTAATATTGCCCAAAATAAATCCTCTTCCCTAACACACACGTCATTTACTGCTGTTCAACTCATTTAAAACAATCATTAATAATTCAGTAACATGCAGCTCACTGCCCTTAAATATTTCAGCAGGTTTCTGAGCAATGTAGTGTGAAACTTTAATGGGATGTGTACCAGTTGACTCATTTGGTAGGTTTGCACTGCCAATTGAGGACAGTTGCTTGTAATTTTGGAAGAATTTTGAAAGGTTGAATCCCCCTGTTGGGGTAACTTTGCTGCTCTGCAGGAATCGCCAACTTTGGTCCCAGCACCCTAGAATTTGGAACGCGAGCAACTGAACAAGATTCCAACATTCTCATTCAAAATCCGTACCCATGCCCACGGCCTGGTGCACCCACAAACAGTTGGGAATTAGCCACAGGGTCTTTTAAGTGCTGTGTTGGGTTTGTTCAAAGTATCCCAGTTATAATAAGAACGTTCATCCTCTCACAGCATGCTTACCCCCTAATCTCCATGCCCTATCCATGCCATCCCATTCCCCCAACCATCCCTACAATCCCTTATGTCCGCCAGGCCAACCTCTGCTCCTCTACCTACACCTCAGGCCCCTTCATACTCTCCATGCCAGCCTGTGTCACTCCACTCACTCCCAAGATCCTATAGTCTCCACGTCAATTTATATCCCTGTCTGCGTCCAATGGCGTCTTCTCGCTCCTATGCTAACTCAAAAAAAAGAAATCCTTGAATCTCCAAAATTCTTTATAGCCCCATGCCAACTTAATGCCTCCTTATGTCAAACCACATATTCACATCCTTTGTCTATATACCATCTATGCCCACTTATCCACAATCCACTGGAGGAGATATCAGGAGTCATGCTGAGATGGTATGGAGAGATTGTCTTATGAGCAAAGGTTAAACAGATTGGAGTTTTTTGGAGTTTCGAAGAATGAGAGGTGATCTTATTGAAATATACAGGAGTCTTAAGAGGCTTGACAGAGTCAATGCTGAGAGGATGTTTCCCCTCATAGGACAGTCTAGGACCAGAGAGCACAGTCTCAGAACAAAGAGGTGCCAATTTAAGACTGAGATGAGGAGGAATTTCCTCTCTCAGAGAGTTGTGTGTCCTTGGAACTCCTTGCCATAGAGAAAAATGAAGGTTGAGTTCTTGTATATATTTAAGGCTGAGATAAGTAGATTCTTGATCAATTGGGCAAACCAAGGGGTTGTAAAGTGAATGTGAGGAATGTCGGATCGGCCATGATCCTATTGAATGGCGAAACAGGCTCGAGGAGCTCCTATTCCTATTTCTTACAGTCTTCTGGTCTAAGAAGGAGTTAGATATTATCCTTCAGGCTAAAGGAATTAAAGGATATGGGGAGAAAGCAGGAACAGTGTACTGAGTTCGATGATCAACCACAATCATATTGAATGGTGGAACAGGTTGGAAACAGGCTGAATGACCTCTTTTTTTTAAAATTCCTTCATGGGATGTGGGCATCACTGGCTGGGCCCAGCATTTATTACCCATCCCTAGTTGCCCTTGAGGAGGTGATGGTGAGCTACCTTCTTGAACTGCTGCAGTCCAAGGTTAGATCCGCAATGCCCTAAGGGAGGGAATTCCAGGATTATGACCCAGCCACATTGAAGGAACGTTGATATATTACCAACTCAGGATGGTGAGTAGCTTGCAGGGGAGCTTGTGGTGTTCCCATATATCTGCTGTCCTTACATTTGAGATGGATGTAGCCTACTCCTGCTTCTATTTTCTATTTCTTTATGTAAAATAACTCTTGTCAATAAAAGCCCATTCAACACATTAATATCTCTTCAAACACCTAAAATCTTGTAAAAATAAACAATTGTTTTCATAGACCGACACCAAAGAATCCATAATAACCTCTTGAAGCTGCCAATCAAACAGTGATAGCATTAGGTTGTATAACAAGGAAAGTGGTAATCATTCTATAATGACAGCACTTAGGTTTACATGAATAAATAAGTTATGAATTTACAAGCAGGAATTTTTCTTCAACTCAGACACAAGTAGACTTCTTTTTCTCCAAGGTTTAAAAGGTAGGGGATTTAACTAGGTAGATAGCTTTATAGGCCCGCAAAATTTATCCGCCAGTTACACACAATCTTGTCCAGTCTTAGAATATTATCAGTCACATTATACAGGATGTGGACCTTGATGCAGCAAACATGAGGTTTGTTTGAATTTATCGCTGAGTTCAAATGGCGCAGCTGTGTTTGCATTTTGCTCATATGTCAGTCACATCATGCCCCGTATCTCATCTTCGTGAAGATAATAACTGTTGAAAATGGGAGTGGGACTTCTGTATCAAGGGTTCAGGTTTCATTTTGGCTGATTGTCAGGCCATTGTCTCAATTCATTGTCTGAACTGCATGAAAACAGGTCACAGAACAACCAGCAGTGGCCAGTACATCCATAGAATCCCTACAGTGTGGGAACAGACCCTTCGGCCCAACAGTCCATGCCGACCCTCACAGCATCCCACCCAGACCCATTCCCCAAATCCACCTAATCAACACATCCCTGAAGACTATGAGCAATTTAGCATGACCAATCCACCTAGGCTGCACATCTTTGGACTGTGGGAGAAAACTGGAGCACCCAGAGGAAACCCACGCAGACACAGGGAGAATGTACAAACTCCACACAGACAGTTGCCCGAGGGAGAATCAACCCCAGGTACCTGGCGCTGTGAGGCAGCAGTGCTAACCACTGGGCCACTATGCCGCCCTGAATATACGTTACCACATTAATATATGCCTTTCAACCCAAATGTGATGACATTTACTCTGTACATAAGCAAGTCATTCAAATAGAATCTTATCAACTTGTTCCAATTACTCTTCAATCACTTATCCAGGTTAAATTTTAATGTTGACATACAGAAGTTCCATCTGAACCAAAAGCCCTCCACGTGGACCCCACAGCTCCATAACTCTCTATGCAAGATGTTTCTTCTGTCCTCAGTTCTAAATCTCTTATTCCGTCTGAGGACCTACATACTTGTGTGATCAATTAATGGAAAGAGGTTGTTTCAATATGCCCTGTCCTTTTATGATTTTAAATACTTCTAACATATCCATCTGTCACTCCCAGTGTTCAAGACGTTCCATCCCATCTCTGAAACCTTCTCCAACCCTTTGATGCCCAAGACTTCTAGGCTATTCTAATTCTAGCTGCCTGCGCATTCCCAATTTCTTTTGCTTCACCGTTGAGCGCTGTGCCTTCACTTACCCAGACGCCCCCTAAACCTAAAATAAAATAATGGAATCAAATAATGAATTGCGGACACTGGCGATTCTGAAACAAAAACCGAAATTGCTGGTGAAAGGTCTGGCAGCACTTTATAAGATTGTGAATGGCCTGGATAGAGTGGAAAGTATGAGGCTTTTTCCCAGGGTGGAGGGGTCAATTGCTCGAGGATATAGTTGCAAGGGCAGAAGTTTAAAAGAGATGTGTGATGCACGTTTTTTACGCAAAGAGTGGCAAGTGCCTGGAATGCGCTACCACCGGAGGTGGTGGAAGCAGACACAATAGCAGCCTTCAAGCAGCACCTGGACAAGTACATGAATAGGAAGGGAACTGAGGGATACAGATCCTGTAAGTGAAGATAGGTTTACTATGGAAGGGCAAAATGTGTAGGCGCAGTCTTGGAGGGTGGAAGGGCCTGTTCCTGTTCTGTATTGTTCTTTGTTCCATCCGTGGGAAGAAGGCAGAGTTAATGTTTCGAGACCAGTGACTCTTCATCAGAACTCCATAAACGTTGCCAACTCTTTAGCTCACTTTCCGCCATGCAGCTTCTCCTTAATACCTACCTCTCTGATAAAGCTTTGATCACCTGTTCTGATATCTCCTTATGTAGCTGAGCATCAAGTTTTGTCTGATGTCTGAAAATGCATCTTGGCATATCCCACAACATTCACGATGCTGTATATTGTTGTTATTGTTATTAAAACAGAATTTTTTCCCAATATTTTTGCACTTCCTTCATGTTTGTCTCAGCAGATAACATCCTACTGAACCTGTGTTGTACTCTGCTTGTGATTTGATATATCCCTTTCGCATTCATTTCACGCATAAAAACCTTGAATTCTGTTCATTATTTTGCAGCCTTAACAACTTGAGACACCACCTTTAATGCTCTGTGAACTTCGACACCGAGCTAACTTTTCAGACTTTTGGTTCTGTGGTATTATAGACTTTTTAAAAATGAGAATGTACCACCTTCTGACAGCTTCAGAAATGGATGAAAGGAAAACAGATGTATTAAAATTCACAGTATTAGTTGCTGTTTGTTCTTGCATTATAAAGCATCCAGCTAACAACAATGGCATCAAAACACAATCAGTATCTTCCACGCCAGGGAATTGTCATGAGTGGCATTTAGGATTATTTAGACTGACAAGATTGCAAACACCATTAGATGTATGAACTCGCGTTTGTTAAAGGAATATGCCTGAAAAAGAGACTGGCATTTTTTTTAAGTTCAAATGAGTGATTGATACTTTTAACAACTTGCCGACATGCAGAAAATGGGTTTTCGCATGCTTGTTGTTTTTATTTGTAGGAAGGTTATATTTTGCAAGGCAAATTCACCCAATTGTGATCTGCACAAGCTAGAGAGCATGTTAGGATCAAGCTAGTGCTGTAGAGTTGGATATGCAGGGTCTACTGTAGTCTTCTTTTCGTCAAGACTGCTATTTGCAATTGTGAAATTTTTTGTTGCACTTTCAAACTGTACTTTGATATCTTCAGTTGGGACTGTATTATTGGTTACTTTAGTGAGAAGTGTTATTTCACAAGGGACTGTCATTTTGACCGGAGTGTGTGTTTCCTCCCCTACCCCAGGGCTGGTGAGTTTGAGTTTGGCAGTGCCTTGTTTCCCCTGTAAAGCCCAGTGTATTGATTTGGGTGGGCAGCTTGGTTATAGTTGGAGAGTCCAGGCATCCAGCTGCTGACAGGGATCAGGGCCGGCACTGGTAGTAAGCAAAGTAAGCAAAATAAGGCTAGAACATTTCCCAATGGAACCTTCTCAGACCCTGAGGAGAATTAAACAATGGCTTGAAGTGACAGGAATCTCATATTAAGCCATGATTAGCAGCAAAAGCCCACTTCTTACTTCCCCAGATATCTGCCTGGTACAACCAGTCAGACTTAAAATAAAATGAAACATGAGCCAAATGGTAGGGGTGGAAACTGAAAGGATGATTTTGCTCGTGGGGGAGACTAGATCTAGAACTTACAGTTTAAAAATGAGGGATTCCACATTTAAGATAGGAGCAATGGCCTAGCAGTATTATCACTGGACTGTTAATTCAGAAACTCAGGTAATGTTCCAGGGACCCAGGTTCAAATCCCATCATGGCAGATGGTAGAAGTTGAATTCAATAAATTATAAGTCTAATGATGACCATGAATCCATTGTCAATTGTCAGAAAAGACCCATCTAGTTCATTCATGTCCTTCAGAGAAGGAAACTGCCATCCTGACCTGGTCTGGCCAACTCTGACTCCAGACCCACAGCAATGTGGTTGACTCTTAACTGCCTACTGGATAGTTATGGATGGGCAATAAATGCTGGTCTAGCCAGTGACACCCTCATTCCACAAATGAATTAAGAAAAAGATGGAGCTGAGAAGCTTTTTCTCTCAGAGGTGTGTGAGTCTTTGGAAATTTCTTGCCCCCAGTGCAGTGCAGGCAGGATCATGGAAGGTTTTTAAAGCAGAGGTTGATTGATTATTGATTGTTGATAAGGGACAGATAGGTTGCAGGGATAATGAGGAGATTGCTAAACATTTGGTGACACAGTTTGTAGTATTCTCAGCTTGAGTAAGAAGATTATGGGTTTGAGGATCAATGTTAGAGACTTGAGCATGTATTCAAGTCTAACTGAGAGCCAGGATGTGCTGTCAGTTGCTTATGACGTTGAAAAAAGGCACCCCTATCCTTTTGCTAGGACCTGAAAGATTTCATGGCACTTTTCAAAGACAAACATGGATTTCCTCCACTGTCCTCATCAATATCTGTCTTCACCCAGGGAGGCGATGGCCTAGTGATATTATCGCTAGACTATTAATCCAGAGACCCAGCTAACATTCTGAGGACCCGGGTGAATCTCACCACAGCAGATGGTAGAATCTGAATTCAATAAAAATCTGGAATTAAGAGTCTAATGATAACCATGAAACTATTGTCAGATGTTGAAAAAACCCATCTGGTTCACTAATGTCCATTAGGAAAGGAAACTGCTGTCATTACCTGGTCTGGCCTACATGTGATTCCAGACCCACAATGTGGTTGACTCTTACCTTCCCTCTGGGTAACTAGGGATGGGTAATAAATGCTGGCATAGCCAGTGATGCCCTCATACAATGAATGAATTTTTTAAAAATCCCTCAACCGATAACACTAAAAATGATGGGCCAGATTTAAGGCTCCTGATGTGGGTCATATCCATGTCACTTTCTGGATTGGAGTGAGATCTGGCCAGATCAGGTTCTTCTTGTGTCCTTAATTGGCCAGTGTCAGGCTAAACTCAATCAGAAGCCAGACCCTCTCCAAGGTCAAACCTGGGGCAGTGGCTGCTGCTAGATACACAGTGAGATCTTCACCAGAATTCACTGCTAGATTTTTGAAATTGGTGAGTGGGTCAGTTGAGGGTTGTGTGGATGGGATTCCTGGCGATGGTGGGGATGGAGACAGGAGGAGATTCAGATGCATGAACAGTGAAGAGGCTCCCAGCGGGCACCACTCCCTTCCCAATGCCAGGTTCTCTGAAGAGGTAGCTTCTGCCTTTGTGTATCCACCTCCTCTCCTTCCCCATAATCCCAAATGCACAGAGAGTGGTAAAGAAGGTCTTTGCCTTTATTGGTCAGTGCATTGACTGTAGGAGTTGAGAGGCCATGTTGTGGCTGTACAGGACATTGGTTAGGCCACTTTTGGAATACTGCATTCAAATCTTGTCTCCCTGCTACAGGAAAGATGTTGTGAAACTTGAAAGGGTTCAGAAAAGATTTACAAGGATGTTGTGTGGGTTAAAGGGTTTGAGTTCTAGGGAGAGGCTGAATAGCTGAATAGATGAATAGGAAGAGGGTTGTTAATCTATGGAATTCCTTGCCCAGTGGAGTAGTTGACGCTACTTCAGTAAAAGTTTTTAAAGATAAGGTAGATTTTTTTTGAACAATAAAGGAATTAAGGGTTACGGTGAGAACGCGGGTAAGTGGATCTGAGTCCACGAAAAGATCAGCCATGATCTTATTGAATGGCGGAGCAGGCTCGAAGGGCCGGACGGCCTACTCCTGCTCCTAGTTCTTATGTTCTTTATGTTCTTATGTTTAGAGAGATATGGTTCAAATGCTGTCAAATGGGACTAGATTAATTTAGGATATTAAGTTGACAGGAATGAGTTGGACCAAAGGGTCTCTTTCTGTGCTGTACACCTCTATGAATCTATGAAATAGTGGGTGGGGCTGGGAGGGAGAGAGTAAGGCAAGCCTTGACACTGACTGGTGTTGCCATTTTACATAGCTAATGGTTCAACCTTCTAACTGACAGATGATGCCTGACATATTTTCCATGTCTTTTTATTCACTAAGAACATTGCTATTCGTGGGGTCTTGCTACAAGTTTGCTACTTGTTTTTCTACCTTACATCAAATAAAAGAAAGTGATTGACAGAAGAATGCTTTGGGATGCATTGAGCTAGTAAAAGGTATTTTAGATTTTTTTTATTATTCACTTATGAGATGAGGGTGTCGCTGGCTAGGCAGCATTTATTGCCCATACCTAATTGCCCAGAAGGCAGTTAAGAGTCAACCACATTGCTGTGGGTCTACAGTCACATGTAGGCCAGACCAGGTAAGGATGGCAGTTTCCTTCCCTGAAGCAAATGTACACAATTCTTTTCATTGTTGGAAGCTATCTTGTTGGCCCTTAGTTAATCAATATAGCTAAAGAGACACTGTCCATTTAGTAAGGCCTGATGCGTTTGTAAGGTCACAAATCCTCTGCCTCCATCAAATATTTTGTACATCTCTTTATTCCTCCCAGACAATTGGTGCAAAAACAAAATGCCTGCATTTTAATGCAGGCAATGTACAAAATTAGCTTTGAAATGTATTCAAATATCTGGCCAAATATTCAGAGAGGTTTTTACAGAAGACAAGCGGTTTGCAAATACAGGTCCAATTGCTCAGTGGAATCTGTATCACAAAGTGAGCTAATCATTGTGTTTCTAAAAGTCGATCTTCCACAGGCTTTTTGATCCAAAGCTGCTAATTGAATACTTTGTTCTGTTCCTCTTAAGACCTTCATGGATGCTGCTCCTGGGATTTGATATAGAATTTTGCTGCATATTAACTGCCTGAAGAATTATGGCTGTTATGTAAAACATTAACAGTTTAACATTTCAGTAAAATCAGGTGAGTTCTGGTCATAGGCACGATTAGAGGCCCTAGAAGAGGAATAAAATAGTATTAATCAAAATAATAATTACCCTTAAGCTGTAAGGACAAGGTGCAATATCGCACTGGGGTTGTCAGGACAGGACATTTTGCGGGTGGCTATGTTAGTTTAGAAGAAATGTTTGCAGAGTAACTTGTTGGAAGTGCAAGATGGTGAAGACGATAGTATTGGGCCTTTCAAATCTCAGTGAACTGTAGGGAGAACAGCCTAACTTAGGCAATGTGCCATTCAGTGAGATGATACTTGATCAATGACCCAACTCCATTCACCCATCATTGCTGCATATCCCAAATCTTATTATTCAGGAGTTGTATCTCTGGATTGGAAATTTGCTCATATCCCTCTGCCCTTTAAGAACAGTGACAGAGGGATATCAGCAAATTATAGACCAGTTAGCCTAACATCTGTGATGGGGAGTCTGTAATCAAGGATAGAGTAACTGATCACCTCAAAAAATTACAATTAATCAGGAGGGTCAGCGTGGGTTAAGGAAGGATAGATCATGCCTCACAAACCTCAAAGAGTTTTTTGAAGGAGTGACAGAGTTAAGTTGGTAGATTAAAGGCTCTTGAAAGAGTCCAATGGAGGAAGGACAGGAAGATGTTGTGAAACTTGAAAGGGTTCACAAAAGATTTACAAGGATGTTACCAGGGTTTGAGCTACAGGGAGACGCTGAACAGGCTGGGGCTATTTTCCCTGGAGCGTCAGAAGCTGAGAGTTGACCTTACAGAGCTTTATAAAATAATGAGGGAAGTGGTGGAGGTTGGTACAGTTACAACGTTAAAAGGCATCGGGATGGGTACATGAATAGGAAGGGTTTAGAAGGATGTGGGCCAAATGCTGGCAAATAGGATGAGATTAATTTAGAATATCTGGTCAGCGTAGACGAGTTGGACGGAAGGGTCTGTTTTTGTGCTGTACATCTCTATGACTCTAAGAGACTGTTAGCTAACCTAAAAGCCCACAGAATTGAGGACAAGTTACTGACATAGACAGGAGATTGTTTGACTGGCAGGAAACGGAGAGTTGGAATAATGGGTAAGTACTTAAGTTGTTGGATGTCACTAGTAGTGTCCTGCAGGAATCGCAATTATTCACAGTATTCGTTAAGATTTGCACAAAGGCACAAAATATCTAAATTTGCTGATGATACAAAATTGGTCAGCATCAAAGATAGATTTGATGACAGCATAAAATTACAGAAGGATATAGATAGGCGAATGGGCAAAGCCATGGCACATGGGTTTTAATACAAGGAAGTATGAGGTTATCCATTTTGGACCAAAAAAAGATAGATCAGGGTAATTTTTAGAAGGCAAGAAGTTAAATACGGTGGGATTCAGGTGCATAGCTCTTTAAAATGCCAAGAACAAGTGCAGAAAAGAAACCCAGAAGACTAATGGAATGCTGGCCTTCTTATCTAAAAGGACTGAAGTATAAGGATGCAGTCATGATGCTGCAGTTGTACAAAACCCTGGTTACACCCTACATAGCAGATCCAGACACCAGACCCTGGGAATGTTTTGGCCCCAGAGGGAGTTCAGTGCAGATTTACAAGGATGATACCTGGATTTCAGTGGTTAAGTTATGAGGAGAAATTAGACAAATTGATTGATTGATTGATTTATTGTCACTGTACCGAAGTAAAGTGAAAAGCTTTGTTTACTTTGTTTGCACAGACAGATCATTGGGCCTTTATTCCCTAGAATTTAGAAGATTAAGGGATAATCTAATCAAGGTCTTCAGGATGTTAACAAGGAATGACAGGATAGATAAAGATAAGCTATTTCCACTGGTCGAAGATTTTAGAACCAGGAGCACAGTCTAAGAATTAGGGCTAGGCCATTCAGGAGTTATTTTAGAAAATATTTCTACATTCAAAGAGTAGTGGAAGTTTGTAACTCTCTTCCTCAGAGATGCTAATTCAATTGTTAAATTTAAATCTGAGATAGATAATTCTCTTATTAAGCATGAGTATCAAGGGATGTGGGCCCAAGGCGGGCATATGGAGTTAGACCACAGATCAGCCATGATCTTATTGAATGGCGGAACAGGCTCGATGGGCCAGATGGCCTACTTCTGCTCCTATTTCTTATGTTCTTATGTATTGCGTAGAAAGCAAGTTACGCATTTGGCCGTGCACCTGTGACAACACCCTTATTGATTTATGCTGCTTATTGGAACATGAGAAAAGGCTGGAGGCAAACAAATCTAGCTCCCTGCATGCCCCCTCCCACAACATCGAGATTAGTTTCTTTTCCAAAAGAGTATGAATGAAGTGATAGTTTTTGTAGCCAGGCAGTAACGTATGTCTTCATATGATGTATGTCATACACATGTATAACCATGTTTACAGTGATATAGCAAAACGTCTTGCTTACAGAGTATTCACTGCACCAGAAAGCCAACTTGCATTTAATGCACTTTGAGATATTTAGATGACATGATAATCTGTTACATGCATGTAATTATTTTCTTGACTGGTAGGGCTTTAAGTAGCAGCAGTTCAATTTCTTTCTTTCACTTCTGGATTCTTAATGTGGATTTCCTTTTGTCTAGCAACTTTAGAATGCCCGAAATAACATGACAACCTATAACAATGACTTGAAGCATGGCCATTGTTGTTGAGTTGGCAGGTGTAGCACCAAGATTCCACATGGAGCAATAGACCATTTTATCTGTGTATGAAGCAGCCTGGTATCCACTTTGAGCTCTGCCACAGAACATTTTATGTGGACATGAATGCGAGGGTAGTGTTTTGGGTTTGATAACTTTCAGTCATGAAGCATTACCTCAGTTCTGCACTGGGTTTGCTGAAATTAAGTGCCTTAACCTTTGGCAGAGTGCTGGCTAACATCTTCATGTGACATTCTCCTGTGTTTGATTTTTAGGCAATTGGTAATGCTTTTATTTTAGGTTAAAAAAGCTCACAGGGTGACTGTGCATCAATGCGTTCAGGAGTGTGCTGCCAAAGGGAATTAAACATTGTGGAATCTAATTGGTCAGATAAGTCACTTGCACACATTAGGAAAAGAACAGCAAGTTGAGTTCAAAAGTGGAAGTATTACCATGAGCTCAAGCCAAACATAGACACACATGGGAATACCTAGAGGCATGGTTCTCCAGCCATACTTCAATCAACAAACATATAGAATTGGACCCCATATACAAAAGCATGCAGATCAAAACCGGAAATGACACTACTCACCATAATGGACAGGACAATATAAATTCCTAGCAGAGTAGAATGACATCACTTCATCGGAGGCTCCACTGATGATGTCACCTCTGAAACATCTGAACAAAAACTAGCCAGCTCTGCGAGCATGTCATCCACAACCTGAGCTACACTTCTTTGCTAAAACTTTAAAGGAAGTATTACCAGTTTTGAAGTGACCTGTTATTGCTTTGACTGTTATAGGGCAACATTAGAGGACATTCCATGTTGGAGGTGGAACTTAGAATAGATAATAAAAAAATAGGAGCAGGAGTAGGCCATTCATCCCAACAAACACACTGTATCATGCTACATGATCATGGCTGATCTTATGCCTCAAACCATACTTTCGAACTGAATTGAGAGGCTGCAGCTCATACAAACTTGCCTGGGCCCCTTCCCAGAACATGTCGAATGGCAACCAGAATCAGTAAGAGCCACAGAAATTAAATCTGTCGGCTTGTAAATGGCATCTTCAACAAACAAAAAGATCAGCAAAATATATTTGCTTAAATGTTAAAGGAAGTCCAAAGAACTGGAATAGCTGAGTGATAACCAGAGAGAAAAAGACTAATTACTCCTCAAAATAGCCTGACATTTTGACCGACCTCAGACAACCTGCCTTATTTGTGGGAATGCATGGAGAAATTTTTTCGGTTATTACTTAACACTGCATCAACTTTCTCAGATCAAAGCACAGAGAGAGAAATCACCTGGAAATATCAATCCCAATTTGATGTTTGAAGCTTTATAGAACAGTCTTAAATGCTTCAAATTAAGGACTGTCATTATTTCTAATTTTGAAGTTATATGAATTGTAGGATGCAGAAAGGCACATTCATGTGCACAAACCCTTCTGTGCTGACAGTGGCACATATTTATTGGTGCAATGGATTTATCCTAGCAAATACCTCAAGGTGTTTTGTCATGAGGACTGCAGGCACTCTTTAACGGTCAGGACCAGGAGTCCCAAATGTTGTGTTAACCTCCTAGTTGATGAAGTAACGGACATAGCAGCATGAGTTAAAAAGAATTGGATAGGGAGGATGACTAACCAGAAGTAGTAGTCCATGGTTGAAGCAGTGAAGTAAGGTAGAGTTCTCGCTGAGGGAATTTGAAGAGGTAGAACCATAGTTAAGCAGCAAGTCTTGGAGAGTAGAGACCGCAGCACCATGTGTTATTTAGGAAGGGAAAGATAAGCGAAATCAATGTTTGGCTTATGAACTACCACAAAGTCTTCCAACGTCTGGGGCTGTACGGCAAAATTTAGGATAGGGTGTCCAAAAGGGACATTCTTTATCACAACTGCACTGACAACATGTGAACATTATTCATTCAGCTTCAGGGAATGGTTTAAATTTATGCAGCAAGGGAGAGGATTAGGCAAAGACGTTTGCTATAAAAAAGTCTAGTTTCGAAACTAGCGAAGAGGTGATAGTACACACAAACCATTCTGAACAAGCTGGAATGAATGTACAAGAACTGACTTAAAAGGGAATTATGGGATAATCAAGCAAATAATCTAATATCTGGCAAGTTAAACTGTTGTTATATTGAAAGGGTCCAGAAAAGATTTACAAGGATGTTACCGGGACTGGAGGGTTTGGGCTATAAGGAGAGGCTGAACAGGCAGGGACGTTATTTTCCTGGAGTGTCGGAGGTTGAGGGGTGACCTTATAGATGTTGATAAAATCATGAGAGTCATGGATAGGGTGATTAGCCAAGGTCTTTTTCCCAGGGCAGTGGAGTCCAAAACTAGAGGGTGTAGGTTTAAGGTGGGAGGGGAAAGATTTAAAAGGTTTGTGAGGGATAACTTTTTCACACAGAGGGTGGTGCATGTATGGAACGAGCTGCCAGAGGAGGAGGTGGAGGCTGGTACAATTACAACATTTAAAAGGCATCTGGATGGGAACATGAATAGGAAGGGGTTAGAGGTGCATGGACCAAATGCTGGCAAATGAGACTAGATTAGTTTAGCTATCTGGTCAGTATGGATGAGTTGAACCGTAGAGTCTGTTTCCCTGCCGTGCATCTCTATGACCGTAAGTGGAAAAGAGGCTGGGGTCCAGGATCCGAATCAAAAGTAATTTGATGCAGTGGAGTGGAGGATGAGTTTAAGAAGTAGTGCAGCAGTGGATTATAGAAATAGACAAGATTGAAGAAGATTGGGGTTGTTCTCCTTTGACCAGAGAAGTCTGAGGGTGAAATCTCATGAATTTGTGAAAAATTATGAGGGGGCCTGGATGGGAAAGACAGATATACTGCAGCAGAGAGGTCAGTGACCGATGGGCATGACATTAAAGTGATTGGTGGGAACATTAATGGAGAGGTGAGCAAACACTTATTCCACCCAGACAGTGCCAGCAGTCTGAAACTCAATGCCTTAAAGAGTGATAGAAGCAGAATTGAATTGAATTAGCTTTATTGTCGCATGTACTTACATGAGTACAGCGAAAAGTTTACAAGTTGCTACTTATGGCACCATCTTAGGTACATAGGAACCTAGGAACAGATTCTGGAGTATAAATTCTTAGGGAAAAAAAACATAGACAAATAAAGAAATAATAAGTCCAGCATTACAGACCTTCAAAAGTACAAAATCACTGTAATTAGAAAAAAAATGAAGAAATAAAAAAGTTCAATCCTTCCTCGATAGTAAAATAGAAATAAAATAGACATTTTTAAAAAAGAGAAATTAGTCCATTTCACAGCTCTGGGCTTAAGCACCCAACCCCCACCCATTGGAATCGCAGCCCAGACCCCCAGGATGCCAAAGAAAAGCCTCATGGAGTCACAGACTGAAGCCCTAAGTTCTGTTCTAAATGGCGCTTGGATATGCACCTCCAGTAACGGGCAGGGACGCAGGCCAATGCGGGAATGTGGGATTAAGATGGCTTTTCGTTGGCTAGAACAGACAAAATGCTCTTTCTGTACCATAAATGTTACATGGCTCTCTGAGAAGAATAAAAGTTCGTTGATAGCAACAAAGGAAAAGATGATGTGACTGATAATGTAAGAAGCACAGAACCAAATTGCAGAGCTAGAATCATTGTGACAGAAAAATATGACAGAAGTGTGTAATTAAAACTGACCTTTATGTGCACATAATGGGCACTAACAATCAAACTGACAATTGTAGAAAAAGATAGACATTGCAACAAAGGAGAGGCCATTAAATTCCAGTCCAATGGGCTATTTCAGCGAGAGAACTGAAAGCTGTTGCAAGCAATGATACAAAATCGGTGAGTTGAGCTTAGGAATAAATGGAAGTAGAAAGGTACAGACGACTGAAACATTAAAATAAAATTCCCTCCCCATCCATTTTGATCCTAACCACTTACTTTCACCTAAACAGTTCCCCTCCTTTAACAACAACCTACCCTCTCAAATGGAAGTGATTGTGGCTGCACAGGGGAGGGTAATGGAGGGAAAGTGATGAGAAATAAAAAGGATGGAAGGAATATTTCTGATGTGCCAGTGGCTGTTTGTAAACTTTGAAGCAAAATCCTCAAAATGATTGTTTAGTAGCTCAGGCACTTCCAACAAATCCCTTTGACAGATCCTTGATGAAAAAATCTTTCAACGTACAAATGTACACATCTCCCTGAAATAAAGGAAGCTCCTGCATTTAGCCTTTGACTGCTGTAGATCAGTACGCATATCCACCAGATGCTCATGGTTTCAGTCTTAATTCAGATGAAAAGATCATAACCATAACACACCACTGGATAATTATGTCAGCTGAAATCACGGTTTTCAAGGCACAAGTTATTCATTCAGAATAATGGGGCGATTCAGGCAGGGGATCGTTTCCATATTGATCTGTTTTTGTATCCAGCCCTTCCCATTCCCAATCTCATCCCATTGTACCCATTCCCAATGGCACCCCACTGTACCCATTTCCATTGCCATTCCCAATCACACTGTACCCTCTCTCAAACCCACCCTACTGTACCCCTTCCCAATCCGATCCCACTGTAACCATTCCCAGCCCCTCACCATTGCACGCATTCCCAGCCCCCACCCCACTTTACCTGTTCCCAGCCCCCACCCCACTTTACCCACTCCCAATCCCATCCCAGCCTGTCCTATTGTACCCACTTTCAGCACCACACCACTATCCCCACTCCTTGCCCGGGAGAAATGGGAAGCATTATTGGGGGGTTGATACATTGTCCTATTGTGGCTGAACTTAAATTCAGCAGTTGGAACAGCTGTACTGATTTAATCATCTGTTTCTTTATTAACCTTCACCACAAAGTCAAAGTGTCAATGATTATTACCAGCACTGTCGCTGAAAATAATTATAACAAATTACAGAGGTGACCTAAAACAACAGCAAGGAATGCAACCCGCCTGTCTTTTCTGGGACAGGATTAAAATTGAACAGCAGACAGTGGAAATAGTTGAACATTTAGCAACAACAAGGATTAATGCAACAAAATGGCCACACCTTCCTTTTCCCTTCTCATCAAAGTACAGCAATTGTTTAATAATTTGACTGTGGTTGTGTCACCTCTGGCACAGTGCTCTGGCAGTGCTTCAGGTATTAACAATTATATTCCTCATGCAAATGAGACTCGCAATAAATTAGACTTGAGCAGACAGCTCCCTGGGATTGCTGAATATAGCTGTGTCAAAGTTCTTGCTGTGACCTTGTAGCTAACTGGCTATGACCCGTTATGCAGAGCAGTTGTAGTCCTTCAGCAGATGCCATGACTTATTGACTGGCATTGTGCTTTTATTGGGGTTGAAGAATAAATTCTATTTTGGTGCGCTCAAGGTCAGCGAAGATTAGAAGAGTCAATACTCATTTTGAAATCTGTCTCTGTCGGCCAGAGCGAAGATATTTTTTTTAGCAAAAAAGAAATGTTTTCCCGCCATTGTATACCCCAGCATGAAAATTACATTAGGTGTTGGATTATCAACTCAGCCCAGGAGCTAACCCACACAAAAGCTGTGAAATTGTAAATGTCTTTATGTGAAACTACTTTGCTTGTAATTATAGCAGAAGTCTTTATTAATTCGAAGCATCAATAACGTGTTAATCAAAAGATCTGAATGCACTAGGCAGAAGGTTAATCGGCCAAAGTAATTTGACAATGTGTAGAGAAGATGTTACGACAGTCAGCAAAGAAGTAGGCTTTAAGCTGATGCTTCTTAATGGAGGAGAGGCAAAGTTCAAATGACTGGTCTGCTAAAACCACATGGGAAACTGGCATTATTGGAATAACACAGACATCCTCGATTGTTACAGGGCTGAAAGAGGTGACTGAGATAGAGAGCAGCAAGGCCTTGGAAGGATTTAAACTGAAGAAGAGAATTTTTAAACCAAAGCCTTCAGGGGCATGCAAGAGTGTATGTCAGTTGTGAAGGGAATCTTGATGCATGTCTGGCAGGTTAAGATACAGAAGAATTTCATATGGAACACTCTGATGTGTTCCTTACTCTGGTCACACAGCCAGTGGGTGGACCTTACACTTTTGCTTCTCTTTTCAGTTTTGATCTTTATTTCTGCAACAACTTTGTATAAACCTGCGTTTCATTAGAACTGCAAAGACCCGACTTCCTGATTATTGCTTTGAGTGAATGTATCAGGTAATACTCAGTTATTGAATAGTAATTTACTTCCAAAATGACCAGCTCTCTTCCGAATGCGAACCATCTATTTGGAATGTCACATTTTGATAACTTGTGTCAAAAAGCATTGCACCCAAAGGATTGAGGTGTCACGGTGAACCATTACCTGAATATGCAGGAAATAATAATTGTTAAGATCATTACTATGCTTTAACTTATGCAATGATTCATGTCAATTAAATCCATTTTTAATCTGAAATGAAATGTGGCCACCTTTAATCACTAGGACATATCTTGGCCATTGAAATTAAATTGCCCCGAGGATGGATGAGGGTTTTTTTTTATTGGACCTGAAACTTTCTTAGAAGTCCAAAAAGTGCATGGTTATGCATCTTACATTTTTAGAACCTCATTGCATTTATGTCAGCAACTTGTGTTTCCCTTATTACATTTAAGAACAGAAGAGCACAAGAACTATTGGATGACATGGTGATGCGTTGATTAGCACTGCTGCCTCAGAACACCAGGAACCCAGGTTCAATTCTAGCCTTAGACGACTGGCTGTGTGTGTTTCCTCCAGATGCTTTGATTTCCTCCTGCAAGTGGATTGGCTACACTAAAGTTGCCCTGTAGTGTCCCAGGATTTGTAGGCTAGGTGAATTAGCCATGGTAAATGCAGGGTTACAGGGATAAAGTGGGTATGAGTGGGATGCTCTTCAGAGGTTTGGTGCAGACTTGATGGGCTGAATGGCCTCTATCTGCCTCGTAGGAATTCTATGATCCTAAGAAGTAGCAGGAGTAAGCATTTCATACAATCATAGCTGGTGTAATCTCAGTCTCAACTCCACTTCCCTGCCCAGTCTCCATGATCCTTCAACCCATTTCTAGTTAAAAATAATCCATCTATTTCCTCTTTAAGTTTCTTCAATGTCCACCACATTCTGGGATAGTGAATTCGATTTGATTTGATTTAGTTATTGTCACATCTGTCTTGTTACAAAATACAGTGAGAAGTGTTGCATGGTGTCGCCACTCTCCGACACTACTTTAAAACTCAGAATATTAAACCAAAACATTGAATACAAAGACAGAAAAATGAAGAAATAAAGAAAAAGTGTTCAGCTTTACAATACTCCTTGTTAAGTGCTTCACCATGGGCCATGGACCTGGTGGCCAGGCATGAGCCTCCCTTGCCATGCCGCTGCTGCTGGAATGATAGTTGCTACCCTTCAGTGCCATCTCACCTCCAACAATGCCCTTGCCACTATGAGTCCTCCATGCTCCTCGCCAATGCAGATTCCACTGATGCTGCTGGTACTACACTGACCCAAACTCAACTCCGCTGCCTCCGTGAATCCATTTTGGGCCCACCTCGCCGATGCAGCCGCTGCTGATGCCACCGGCTCTCATACTGGGCCTAAACCCAACTCTTCTGCTGCCTCCATGAATCTGCACTGGAAGCAATAGCTGCTGGGGGAACTCAAAATTCATTGCCAATGCTGCTGCCATGAGGCTGTGCTGTTGGGCTCACTCAACTTGGGCCGGCATGGTGGCTCAATGGTTAGCACTGCTGCCCTTACAGTGCTAGGGACCCGGGTTTAATTCCACCCTCATGTGACCATGTGTGTAATTTACACATTCTCCCCATGTCTGTGCGGGTCACCTCCCATTGCTCCAGTTTCCTCCCACAGTCCAACGACGTGCAGGTTAGGTGGATTGGCCATGCTAAATTGCCTGTAGTGCCTAGGGTGGGAAATGCAGGGATAGGCTAGTGGGTGGGATGCTCTTCAGAGGGTCAGTGTGTACTCAATGGGCTAAATGACCTGCTTCCACACTGTGCAGATTCTATGAGCCTGCGCTAGGCTCACTCACTGCTGCCGATGTCGTTACCACAACCAAACTTTTCAACAAACGGTAAAAAAAATGACAAAAGAATAAGAAAAGAAAGGTGGACAGAGTGGATGTTAAAAGTATGGGTAGGATGCTGTTTGGAGAGTCAGTGCAGATTCAATGGGCCAAATGGAATTTTTCTGCACTATAGGGATTCTACCTTATCAAATACCATTTGGAAATCTCAGTATATTTACTGGTTCCTCTTATTCTACAGCACAAGTCACTTAAGAACAAAGAACAATACAGCAGAGGAACAGGCCCTTTTGCCCTCCAAGCATCCATCGTAACATTTTGCCCTTCCACACTAGAACTGTCTTCACTTACAGGATCTGTATCCCTCTATTCCCTTCCTATTCATGTATTCATCCAGATCCTTCTTGAATGTTGCTATTGCGTCTGCTTCCACCATCTCCACTGGCAACGCATTCTAGACACCCACCACCCTTTGTGTGAAAAACTTGCCTTGCACATCTCTTTTAAACTTCCCACCCTGCACCTTGAACCTGTGTCCACTAGTAATTGACTCCTTAGCTCTGGGGAAAAAAAAACTCATACTTTGCACTCTATTCATGCCATTCACAATCTCATAAACTTCTTTCAGGTCGCTCCTCAACCTCCTGCATTCCAGTGAAAACAAACCCAGTCCATTCAACGTTGCTTCATAGCTAAGATCCCCACACCAGGCAACATCCTGGTAAACCTTTTCTGTACCCTTGTTGCAGTGTGGTGACCAGAACTGTACATAATATTCCAAATGTGGTCTAACTGAAGTTCTATAAAGCTGCAGCATAACTTGTCTATCCTTATACTAAATGCCCCTTCCAATGAAGGTAACCATGCCATAGGCCTTTTTTTTTAACTACCCTATCTACCTGCACTGCAACCCTCAGTGATCTGTGCACCTGCACACCCAGATCCTTTTTCATATCAATACTCCTAAGGGCTCTGCCCTTCACTGTATTATTTCCACCTGTGCTTGACCTTCCAAAACGTATCAACTCATATTTGTCTGGATTAAATCCCATCTGCCATTTTTCTGTCCATGCCTCCAACTAATCTATATCCTGCAATATCCTCTGACAATCTTCCTCATTATCCGCAACTCCATCAATCTATGTCACTCAAACATACTAATTAGACCAGCCACGTTTTCCTCCAAATCATTTATGTAGATCACGAGCAGCTAAGGTCCCAGCACTCCCTGTGCAACACCACGAATCACAACCCTTCATTCCAAAAAGTATCATTCCACCGCTACTCTCTGTTCCTATGACTAAGCCATTTCTGTACCTATCTTGCCAGCTCACACCTGATACCATATGACTTCACCTTTTGTACCAGTCTGCCATGAGAGACCTTGCCAAAGGCTTTACTGAAGTCCATGTAGACAACATCAACTGCTTTTCCCTCAATCAATCATCTTCATCACCTCCTCAAAAAATCTCCATCAAGTTAGTGAGGCACAACCTCCTCCAGACAAAACCATGTTGTCTATCACTAATAAGTCCATTTGCTTCTAAATGCGTATCGATCTTGTCCCTAAGAGTCTTTTTCAATAATTTCCCTACCACCGATATAAAGCTCACAGGACTGTAATTTCCAGGATTATCCCTGTTACTTTACTTAAACAATGGGACAACATTGGCTATTCTCCAGTCTTCTGGGACTTTACATGTGGCCAAAAATGATACAAAGATCTCTGTCCATCAGGATCCGGGGACTTATCTACGTTAATACTTTTCAAGACACACAACCCCTCTTCCTTTTTAATAGCAATTTGGCTTGGAAATTTGACACACCCTTCTCAGAGATCATCCTCCACTAATTCCTTCTCTTTGGTGAATATCAACACAGAGTATTCGTCTACGATCTCACCTACCTCTTCTCGCTCCACACATAGATTCCCTCCTTTATCCTTAAGTGGGCCAACCCTTTCCCTGGCTACTTTCTTGCTTTCTATGTATGTATAAAAAGCATTGGGATTCTTCTTCATCCTATTTGCTAACAACATTTCATGACCCCTCTTAGTCCTTCTAATTCCTTGTCTAAGTTCTTTCCTACTTTCCTTGTATACTTCAAGGGCTTCATTAGTTCCCATCCTCCTAGATGTTACGTATGCTTCCTGCCATGTCTTACCCCTTTATCTTAATTAACCCTTACAATGTCAAATACTTTTAATACTAAATTGAAGCCACTGGTGCTCTCTGCACTGATAACAATTTCTCAAAACTTTATCTGCTACTCACCAACAAGAGTTTCCAGAAGCTGTTTACGCTTGCGCTCCTTTACTCACTGGAACTCTCACAGCTGACCTTCCTCTCATGATGGTCTGTCTCCTCTCCTCTGAACCTTGCCTCCCTGTACTTCTTCAAAGAATTCCAATAAATTAATTAAACATGGTTCCCTTTGACAAAACCATGTTGGTTCTGCCTGATTACCTTGAACCTACCCAAATGCTCTGTTGTAACATCCTTAATTTCTAATATTTCTAACGTTATGTTAACATTTCTTGGGCATTTCTAATGTTTCTAACATTTTCCTCATGACAGATGTTAAGCTAACTGGCCTGTAGTTTCCTGCTTTCTGCCTCCCTCCATTTTTGAATAAAGGAGTTAGCTATTTTCTAATTTAAAGAAACTTTCCTTAAATGTAACGAGTTTTGGCAAATTGAGAAACTATCTCACTGGCTACTTTTTCTAGGATGAAATCCATCAGGACCGGGGGACTTGTCAACTAACATTCCAACAATTTACTCAGTATTACTTGCCTAGTATTCTTAGGATGGCAAGACTGTGTTGTGAGGAGAGACTAGATCGGTTGGGGCGATATTCAATGGACTTCAGAAGAATGAAGGGTGGTCTCACACAAACCCATGAAATTCCAACAGGACCAGGTAATATCATGCACAGCAAGCATTTGGTGTTGGACTGGGTACGCACAATTAGAAAGTGCTGACAGACTGACCTCAGATTGGGGTAGGAGTGATAAGCTAGAGTCAGGTTCGAGTTAAGGGCTCCAAGTTGGGTCAAGAAGCATAGATGCCCTAAGTAAGGGGATTGGGGGAATCTTGGGGTAGGTGATAGAAACGAGGAGGCCATTCATTACATTGTGTCAATGCCAGTTCTTTTACTAATTAAATAAATAAGAGTCGGTAGACATGATGGAGATGGTGATGTGTTGCGACTGTAGTATGTAGGAATCTATGGAATGCAGTATGGCCCTGGACAAACATATCAGCGGTACATATCTGGGTTTGCAAAACCTCAGCTTATAGTTGCTGAGTGGGAGTCACAACACAAGACCATCTCCATTATGTCTGCCTCCCCTTATTGTGTTAATTAGTAAAAGATCTGGTATAGATGCAATGTGATGAATGGCCTCCTCCTTTGAATTGCAGATATTTCAGGGCATCAGGGAGGGAGAGAGTTACCTGAAAACCTTGTTCCACGTCCGCCACATTCCGCAAAGGGCAGAACTTTAGCATTTGGGCAATGGTCAGAGTCAGGAAGGTATGATTGCCAGTTATGAGACTGCTAGGATTCCAGAAACTGGCTTATCATGATGAGGCACTCTGACTTTTTCCAAAAGGTATAAGGTGCTTGGTACTGTGTGGATGAGAAGAAGAACTTCAGAATGGTAAAATATACTGATTGCCTGCACTATGCTGCAAAAACCATTTGAATTGCGGGAGTGATTAAGAAGGTGGGAGTAAGAGGGAGCGGTACAATCCAAAGGGATAAATACTGTCCTCTATGGCTGTGACTAGGAGCATGGCAGGATGTGTTTCCTACGCAATACCATGATTGAGGATATCTCAGCTGGAGAAGAACCTGGAGTGGGAGGAGAAGGATCCAGTTGTGTTGATCCTTATAAGTATCAACTAAATAGGTAGAACCAGAAATAATGTTTTTCCAAGAAAGTCTGATTAGTTAGAGTCCAAACTAAAATTCAGAGCACCAAAGCTCATCAACTGTGGATTGTTAAAGTAGCCACATACCAATTGTCATTGGGTCAAGCAGATTGGAGAATTAACAGCTGGGTCAAAATCCTGGAGCTCCCTCCGTAATGACATTGTGGGCCTACCTACAGCTAATGGATTGCAATAGTTCTAATGTACCTACCCTGGACACGAGGCCCAGGTTCAATTCCCACCTGCTCCAGGAGTGTGTAACAACATTTTTGAACAGGTTGAATTGAAAAATAGGTTTAAAAAGAATTGGCAATGTTCGTTTGCTTGATGATAGTTGGACAAATTTATACTCTTTCCTGTTTTTGTCGGTTGTGTGCTGCGTTTCACTTTTGACTCCAAGAAGCAGACAGAGTGACCTGGAGCTGAAGGCCCAGCTGAATTAGTGAGATAAAGTGGACTCTTTGCAGACAAATATGGAATTTTGTTACTTAGACAAATTACACTTCGGTAATTGAGCAGCGACAGCATATTCACTGGTATACAGCAGCCACTAACTATCAATCAGTGTTGTAATTAGACTCCAATTACACCGTGTAATATAATTCTGAGAATGCTCCAACAGTGCTCATTGAATACTTGCAATTTGAAATTGCATTGCATTAAAATAAAGTCAATTCCAGTATTTCTCAGGGTATGGTGACTTAGAAGTCATGGTAATAGAGGAAGACCATTTCAAACTGTGGGAATGAAATGGAGATTGGATGTTGGAAAATGGTTTGCAATGATGCATACAAACAAAGAAGATAGGAAAAGGAAGAGGCCATTTGCCCCTTCAAGCCTGCACCACCATTCATCACGATCATGGCTGATCGACTAACACGAACCTAATCCTGCTTTCTCCCCATAAGCTTTGTTCTCATTTGCCCCCAAGTGCTATATCAAGCTGCCTCTTGAATACATTCAATGTTTTGGCATCAACTGCTTCCTGTGGTAATGAAGTCCACAGGCTCACCACTCTCTGGGTGAAGAAATGTCTCCTCATCTCCACCCTAAATGGTCTACCCCGAATCTTTAGACTGTGACTCCTGATTCTGGACACACCCACCATTGGGAACATCCTCCCTGCATTTGTCTGAACTCTAGTGAAAACAATCCCAACCTAGTCAATCTCTCCTCATACGTCAGTCCCGCCATCCCCGGAATCAGCCCAGTAAACCTTCGCTGCCCTCCCTTGAGAGCAAGAACATCATTCCTCAGAAAAGGAGAGCAAAATTGCACACAATATTCTAGGTGTGGTCCCACCAAGGCCCTGTACAACTGCAACAACACATCCCTGCTCCTGTATTCAAACCCTCTCGCAATGAAGGCCAACATACCATTTGCCTTCTTTACCGCCTGCTGCGCCTGCATGCTTACCTTCAGCGACTGGTACACAAGGACACCCAGGTCCCACTGCACACTCCCCTCTCCCAGTTTACAGCCATTCAGGTAGTAATCTCCCTTTTTGTTTTTGCTTCCAAAGTGAATAACCTCACATTTATCCAAATTATACTGTATCTGCCATTGATTTGCCTACTCATCCAACCTGTCCAGATCGTGCTGAAGGATCTCTGCATCCTCCTTATAGTTCACCTTCTCACTCAACTTGGTGTCATCTGCAAACTTTGAGATGTTACATGTTGTCCCCTCATCCAAATAATTAATATATATTGTGAATAGCTGGAATATGGTAAACCAGGCAGATTTTTCAAACAGATGGGGCAATACGAGGATATATTGATTGGTCGTCAATTTCGCGGGAATATTGTAGTGATTGGAACCAACTGTATCATTTGACTATCCTTGATTGGGGTTGCTAACCTGGACCAATCAGGGAGCCGTGGCTGACACACATAAACATGGGATTCAGAATATCCTCACTTCAGGGACTGACTCTGAGCTGACTGGCTACAGCCAGTGTACTGTGCACATGTAAATGAAAGGTAACTTGGTGATGAGATAGCTGCCTCTGTGCAATTATTTCAAATATGTTCAAGGGAGAAGGAGGTGGGCCTCATGGCTGAATGTATCTTGAGGAAGCTTTTATATTCTAAGTTCTTTAGGCCTCAGGTTTCAGCTTTTCCTTACATTTTCTTCCAAATTAATAAACTTTTTTTTCTTTCCCTGGCTTGATGACTATGGTTCCTTAACAACTGAAGCAAAACTGCTACTCTTTTTTTTCTTTGTTGCATTCAAGTATAATATTGAACCTGTCGTAGATTTACCCGTTAACAGCTCTGTCCTGTATACTAATCAATTTATTTTTTATCCTTTTAAAGATTTGCCTGTTTAAACCTAAAACCTTCGATTGTGACTTTCCACTCTCCAGTTTAAGAACAGACTTCATCATAATAACTTGAACTTTATGGTAATCAGTGCAGTTATGATGCTTGCCGCTGACTTTGAAGAAAATTGCCCACAAAACGCTAGTAATTGCAGTGGCATTTCACCTTTCCAACCATGAAAGGCAAATTGGCTTCTAGCAACGGTGATGACATCAAGCAGGCAAAGCAACCAATCAGATTGAAAAATTCCAACAGGCAGGAAACCAGGAACTAAGGTGCACTGATTATCGATATGGTTTATTTTAACAAATAAATGTTTGAACATGCACACAATTTAAGGTAAAAGTAGATGTAAAGTTAGCAAACTTAGAAGGAAAATGATTTTTACAACATTCTAAAATCTATCTTTTTAATCATTTTGGAGAAATTTGTTATTCCGCAAAAATAAAGTAACATTTTCAAGGCCTGTGATTTAATTCATAAATAATTATGCACTTAAGTCAGAATGTTAAAACTAAAGTTACATAACATTCAACAGTTAAAGTGACACTAATAGCATTGATTCAATTGAAGTCACTACAAAAATATTTGCAACTTTAAGGACTTTAACAGTGCATCCTGTGGAGGAACAAGTAATCTCTGACGAGAAATGTTGGATTTCCGTATTCATCTGAACATGTGGAAGCCAGAGTTGCTTTTAGTCACACAGTTGTATTGGTGGTGGACCCTGTGAGTTTGCAACAGAATTAGATCATAGTTATACCACAAACTCCAGGTTGTTATGGTGACTATTTGAAATATACTTCCTTACCACTGAACTGTGAAATAATTTTGGTTTGTTATCCATCATTCAATCTTCTGGGGCCCGTTCCCTTGTGAGTCCCATGACATACCATTCTATAAAACTACCCGAAATACATTGCAGAAATTAATTAGCTCATCTACACGAGCTGTTTTGCCTCTTCTAGTCTAAAGCGAAAATTAAAATATCACGATACAACCATCTTATTTCTGCTGCATGATGCCTGATCTCAGCATTTATACATTTCCCACCATACATCATTGCTGTTAGGAGGCTATTAAACAACTCCCAGCAGTGTCTGTGCTCTGCCTTACTTTGCCAATGGGCTTCTGCTGCCTGTTTGTCCTGACTGATCTTCTTCATTTCTACTGCTGTGACTGCCATCCTTTAACATATCTGATGCCTTACAGAGTGGGCTTAAATGTAAAGAGCTGTCACTCAGACAAGGCAGCAAGATGCAGGTGTTGTAGATGAGGGAATTCAGATGTTTAAATATGAAAACAGTGATACTTGCTCATGGAGAAATTGAATTACGCACTCGTGAGTGTTCGTTCTCTCAGCTCATCATGTAATCTCAACACATCGATGTTCTACAACCGGTAACGCAGCCCAGATTTATATTTATTGCACTGCAAAATTGAATTCATTGATAAATCTAGTTCTCGGATATTTAGGGGACAATTATAACTTGCTGCGGCAGAACTAATTAAACAATCCCTCTTCCGTACCTACACCGGCCCTAAACCCCACCTCTTCCTCCGTTACATTGATGACTGTATCGGCGCCGCCTCGTGCTCCCACAAGGAGCTCGAACAGTTCATACACTTCACTAACACCTTCCACCCCAACCTTAAGTTTACCTGGACCATCTCTAACACCTCTCTCCCCTTCCTGGACCTCTCTGTCTCCATATCGGGCAACCACCTAGAAACCGATATTCATTTCAAGCCCACCGACTCCCATAGCTACCTAGAATACTCCTCCTCCCACCCACCTTCCTGCAAAAATGCTATCCCCTATTCCCAATTCCTT
>NC_063333.1:15972473-16011312 GCF_021869965.1 Rhincodon typus
TCCTGGGCCTCCTGCAGTACCACAACGATGCCACCCGAAGGTTGCAGGAACAGCAACTCATATTCCGCTTGGGAACCCTGCAGCCCAATGGTATCAATGTGGATTTCACAAGTTTCAAAATCTCCCCTCCCCCTACCGCATCCCAAAACCAGTCCAGCCCGTCCCTGCCTCCCTAACCTGTTCTTCCTCCCACCTATCCCCTCCTCCCACCTCAGGCCGCACCTCCATCTCCTACCGACCAACCTCATCCCGCCCCCTTGACCTGTCCGTCCTTCCTGGACTGACCTATCCCCTTCCTAACTCCCTACCTACACTCACCTTTACTGGCTCCATCCCCGCCTCTTCGACCTGTTTGTTTCCTCTCCACCTATCCTCTCCTCTATCCCTCTTCTATCCGCCTCCCACTCTCTCCTTATTTATTTCGGAACCCCCTTCCCCTCCCCCTTTGCTGATGAAGGGTCTAGGCCTGAAACGTCAGCCTCTCTGCTCCTATGATGCTGCTTGGCCTGCTGTGTTCATCCAGCCCTGCACCTTGTTGTCTCGGATTGTCCAGCATCTGCAGTTCCTACTATCTCTAATTAATTGCGCTTCCTGTTTAACAGTCCTTGGTGGTTTCGGTTTGTAGGGGACTGAGTGCAAACTTCATGTCACTGCAATCTACCAGCATCAATATCACAATTCGGAATGCAACAAAATTTGAGAATAAAAGCTGTTCCGAAAACATTGACATAACATTCGGAGTGAAAACATTTGTTTGGCCTGAAAATGATATCCCTACAATTTACTTCCATCAAAGGACACACAATAGAAAACCTGTTAATATTTCAAAAAATAATTATATTTTCTAAGTCGTGGCACGGTGGCTCAGTGGTTAGCACTGCTGCCTTACAGTACCAGGGACCTGGGTTCGATTCGAGCCTCAGGTGACTGTGTGGAGTTTGCACGTTCTCCCTGTGTCTGCGTGGGTTTCCTCCGGGTACTCTGGTTTCCTCCCACAGCCCAAAGATGTGCAGGCTTGGTGGATTGGCCATGCTAAATTGCCTGTAGTGTTCAGGGATGTGTAAATTAGGTGGGTTAGGGGGATGGGTCTGGGTGGGATGCTCTGAGGGTCAGTGTGGACTTGTTGGGCCAAAGGGCCTGTTTCCACACTGTAGGGATTCTATGAACTTATGGTATAACGTAAAGCCGGAATGACCCATAATCAACAGTAATGTCTTTAGATATATTACTGCACCAGGTTTGGCATTTTGCATCTCCTCCCAGACAAAATGGGCAAAATTCTTCGGGCACTGATGTGATAGATGCAGAGAGACTGCTTTCCTTGGCTTGAGACTTGAGAATTCAAAGGCCTAGTCTCAGCATAAGGGAGTTGGCTGTTTCATATTAAGATGAGGAGAAATTGCTTCACCTCAGAGGGTCATAAATCTTTGGAACCCTCTGCCCCAGAAAGTTGTGGGTGCTTCGAGTCATCGCCATAGAGTCATAGAGTCTTACAACATGGAAGCAGACCCTTTTGTCCAACCAATCCATGCTGACCATAATCCCAGACTCAACTAGTCCATCTGCCTATGCTTGGCGAATACCTCTCCAAACATTTCTTATTCATGTGCTTATCCAAGCATCTTTCAAACATTGCAACTATACCCACACTCACCCCTTCCTCTGGCAGTTCATTCCACACACAAACCACTCTCTGTGTAAAAAAATTGCCCCGATGTCTTTTTTAAATCTTTCTCCTCTCACCTCAAAAAATGACCCCTCGGCTTGAAATCCCCAACCCTAGGGAATAGACACCTGCCATTCACCTTATCTATACCCCTCATGATTTAATAAACCTCTATAAGGTCACCCCTCAACCTCCTATGCTCCAGTGGAAAAAAATCTGAGCCTATCCATCCTCTCCTTATAACTCAAGCCCTCTATTCCCGGCAACATCCTGGTAAATCTCTTCTGAACTCTCTCCAATTTAATGATATCCTTCCCATAATAGGGCGACCAGAACTGGACACAATATTCCAGAAGATGCCTCACCAACGTCCTTGATCTCCAATCAGTTTATCTGAATAGATTTTTAGATGCTGAAGGAATCAAAGCATATGGGAATTCTGAGGGGAAGGAGACCTGAAATCAGAGATTGGCTTGATTTTATTGAATGTTGGAGCTGGCTCAAGGGATTGAATGGTCTGTTGTTGCTCCAACTATATTTCCTTTGTTGCTGTGAAATAAACTGTTTCCATTATTTGCAAAGTTGGGTGGGAGGGTGTGTGGTGAGGAGGATGCAGAGATGCTTCAGTGTGTTTTGGACACATTTTGTGAGTGGTCAAGTGCATGGCAGATGAAAAATAATGTGGATAAATGTGAGGGTATCCATTTTGGTAACAAAAGCAGGAAGACAGAATGGTGATAGATTGGGAAGTGGGGAGGTGCAATGAGACTTGGTGTCCACTGCAGGTGCAGCAGATAGTGAAAAAGGCAAGTGGTATGTTGGCCTTCATAGCGAGAGGATTCAAAAACAGGAGCAGGGATACCTTGCTGCAATTGTACAAGGCCTGAGTGAAATGACACCTGGAGTATTGTGTGCAGTGTTGGTCTCCTTATCTAAGGAAGAATGTTCTGGCTATGGAGGGAATGCAGCAAATGTTTACTAAACTGATTCCTGTGATAACATATTAAGATAGATTGGACAGTTAGGATTATATTCACTGGAGTTCAGAAGAATGAAGGGGGATCTTATAAAGCTTATAAAAAACTTATAAAATTCTAATAGGACCACACAGGGTAAATGCAGGAAGGATGTTCCTGACGAACAGAGAGTCCAGAACCAGGAGTCACTGTTAAATGATGTGGGATAGACCATTTAGAACTTAGATAAGGAGAAATTTCTTCACTCAGAGTCTGGTAAGCCTGTGGAATTCTCAGTTTTCAAGAAGGGGTTAGATATAGTTCAAATGGCTAAAGTGATGAAAGGATATGGAGAGAAGGTAGGAATTAGGTACTGAGTTGGATGATCGGCCATAATGATGTTGAATTGCAGAGCAGGCTCAAAGAGCTGAATGGCCTGCTCCTGCTCCTTTTTCTATGTTTGTATCTTTCTACTACTTCACTCAAATACTTACAATCACCAGAATGTGCTCTGAACAAGAATTCAACTCTCACCAATGGGTGACCATCATTCCCAGACATGTGAAGTGAGTTTGAGATTCTTTAAACCCGCTATGAATCAGCGTGATCCGTCAGCTCAAAACTGATCCAAATTCAGCACAAATTGTGATTCAGTTAATGATTGCACTTGAGAGTTTATGAGCATGCAAAGTTGGAGAAATGTCTCACTGGTGCTTTTTTGAGGTTGGAGCTGAGATATTTTGGGGAGAAGTTGAGGGAGCTTGGCTCGACCCAGAAAGGAGAACCAGTAATGAAACAGTAATACTTGGAAATGGATGTACTGGTCATACTGGAGCACTATTCTGAGGTATATAAGACAAGTCGGATCAGTGTGCTCCATTCACAAGATTTACTGGTTTTTCCCTTTTATCTGATCTCTCTGACATGGCACCAAGATGTCTAACTTGGAATGTGCTCCAATCTCTATGAATCTTAATATCCTTGCTCTATTGAGCACAAAGAATATCACTGTTTCTCAGATTCTGTCGGCAGTTGAGACACAGGTTGAAGCATTGTTGAATTTACAGCCTTGTAACACCTACAGTTGTTTCCTAGGGATATTCAGTTTCTTCTGCCATTCAGTTATACATCATGATTGATCAGTATCTCAGTTGTTTTAGCTGCATGCCCTTTGTCATCATTACTGAAGAAAAATCAATCAAGCTCAGCTTTGAAAGTGCCAATCGATCCATCATCCACAGTCCACATGTCTTCTCCCCAGCTGAGTGAAGAGTGACTTTATGGTTTACCTCCTAAATGGTTTGGATCTAATTTTAAGATCATGGTTTTGATTGTCCCACTCGTCAAAATCCTTATGTTCCCTGTATTTTTCCCTATCAACTCCCTTTGACATTAGAGGTTATCTTGATTGGATCATCCCTTAATCTTCAGTATTCAAGGGAATGCTTTGTCTGGCAAGTAAACAAGTTAGATTCATTGGTAAGAGTGAAACAGTATGTTCTTTGTAAATAATTACATGGTGTATTTTATATTTTTAAGATGCTGTACAGTTTTTTTTTGTTGTTTGGTCAACTTTCAAAATTTCCAACAGGTAAAATACCTCTGATGGCTTCTATTGATGAATTGATTGACTTGCAAGTGCACAGAGCAATTTCCACATTTTATAATTCATTAGTGACGTGTTGCCTGTGGCTCTGGAACACTCAAGCAAAAGTGGATCAATTTGAAACCTCTGTCAAACATGAACCGTATTGTCACAGAGACATTTCAAATCAATGAAAAGTAATTTTAGCGGCATGTAAACAAACAGCCCAATGCAATTTTGGTCTTTATTGCTTAATAAAATGAAAGCACGTTTAGTGTGGCGGCATCATATGAAGTTTCATTTTGAAGCACTTCAGTCTTTGATTGGAGCATCTATTCCTGAGGGTTTCTTTCCCCACATTAATGCAGATTGATTCACCAAATGGGAATAAAGGAAGCTGGCAGGGCTTGTGCAATAAAAGTCATAGTCATAAAGTTAATAAAAATAATGAACTACACAGTTCAGAGAGAGCCATGCCATCTTCATCATCATCTTAGTTTATTTGACCAATATGGTGATATCATGTGAAACGCATGGAGGAAATAAATGCTGTGAATCTGCAAGAGCTGTATGGAGTATTGAGATAATCAAGCTGAATGATAATAACTTTGGGTTCCGAAGCTAAATACTGGAAATCTGAAGTAAAACCGGAAACACTCAGCAGGTATGGGTAGAGAAATGGATTTGAGGTTTCGGGACAATGACATTTCATGTTGGAAAGACAACCTGGTGTCAAAAGTGAAATACTGCTCTTGCATGGACGTGAGCAAGGCTTTTGACAGGCATCACAAGGTAAGCTGGTCAGAAAATTATAATGTGGAGGTGCCGGTGTTGGACTGGGGTGGACAATGTCAGAAGTCACACGACACCAGGTTATCGTCAGCTGACGAAGGGGCTACACACTGAAAGCTTGTGATTTCAAATAAATCTGTTGGGCTAAAACCTGGTGTGGTGTGACTTCTGACTTAGAAAATTATAAAGCTGTGGGATCCAATGCAAAGCACTATATTGGATCAACTCAGTGGCAGAAAGCAAAATGTCATATTTGAAAGGTGTTTTGGTGACTGGTAGTTTCTCTCCACTTGGGTTCTGCAGAGATCAGTACTGGGTCCCATGCTGCTTATGGTGCAATGGTTGACTTAAATATGGGGAGCATGATTAAGAAGTTTACCGATGACGTGAAAATTGGCTACGCGGTCGGAAATGGGGAAGAAAGCTGAAGGTAGATATTGAAGGGCAGAAAAGTGGCAAAGTAATTTAGTGCAGAGAAATGTGAGGTAATGAAGTTGGTGAGGATAAACAAGACAATGGAATGCATAATAAATAGTATGACTCTTGTCAATTGTTAAAAAAAAATAGGCTGTAGCAATTCAAGAATTGGGCTACAAATATTGACCTTGCCAGTGACGCCCACATCCTGTTAAACAGATAAATAAAGGCAAGTTGGAAATTGAAAGACAAAGAGAGAATGCTGGCAGTATCTGTGGAAAGTGAAATAGAGTTAACGTTTTGAATCTGCTCTGACTTCTTCAGAACTGAAAAGTGTTGTAAGAAAATACTGTTTAATGTACATATATACAGTGCTCTGGATTAAGAGCTGGGTAAAGGGGCCCTAGGCTGCATTGCAGTTTTTTTTTCTATCAACACAGGGAAGATAACCCCAGCTTATTCAGCCTCTCCCTATAGCTCAAATCCTCCATTCCTGGTAACATCCGGTTCACTAATGTCCTTTAGGGAAGGAAACTGCCATCCTTACCTGGTCTGGCTACATGTGACTCCAGATTCACAGCAATGTGATTGACTCTTAACTGCCCTCTGGGCAATTAGGGATGAGCAATAAATGCTCTCTGGCCAGCGATGCCCTCATCCTCTGAATGAATAAAAGTGAAAAGTTCAGCAGGTTCAGCAGTTTCCAGCATATGTGAAGCAAAAATCAGAGTTAACATTTTGGGTCCAGTGACCCTTCTTCAGAACTGGATGTTGCCTGGTATGGGGGATTTTAGCTACAAAGAAAGGTTAAATAGACTGGGTTTGTTTTCACTGGAACACAGGAGATTGAGGGACGACCTGAGAGACGTTTATAAGGTTATGAATGGCATGGACAGAGTATAGGGCTTTTTTCCCAGTGTGGAGGGTCAATTAGTAGGGGACACAGGTTCAAGGTGAGTGGGGGAAGTTTAAAAGAGAATTGCAAGACAAATTTTTCACACAAAGGGTGGAGAGTGTCTGGAACACGCTGCCAGAGGAGATGATCAAAGCAGACTCAATAGCCGTATTCATGCAGCACCTTAGATAGGAAAGGAATAGAGGGATATGGGTCCAGTTAGTGAAGACAGTTTCAGGATGGAAGGGCAAAATGTGTCGGTGCAGGCTTGGAGGGCCGAAGCATCTGTTCCTGTGCTGTATTATTCTTTGTTCTTATTTCTTTGTTCTTACAAGTTTATGGAGGCAGTGGCATGTGGGTGCTGTTGTTATCCGTGCACAATTAAGCATACTGTCTTTTCACTGCATGTGAAATTGCCTGTGGCATAACTTCACATGATTCCGAAGCAGCAGTTCCTACAGATAACATGATTTCAGCAGGATTATCAAGATTCACGCTGTAGCTTGTGTGTGGCAAATTTCATACACTGCTGCTCAGTCAGAAGCCAAGGGCACTGCAATGTTCACTTCGACTGTGTAGCAAACTATTTCAGATATCGTGATATGAAATAAGCTTACCCTTTCAAGAGCAACAACAGATAGTTGGCAATCATGAATGTATCTTTAGAAGTCTTCAGTTTCCTCTTTTTTTCTCAAACTTTTTGTACAATGGAAACACTTTCATCTCTATAAATTTTGCAAAGTGTACAAGAGAGCAAGAAGAAGTAGACCATCAAGCCCCTTGGGCTGCAGCTGTCATTCATGTGTGAACTGTCAGAAACACATTGATAAATTTCAAGAGGACATAGACAATTCAGGGAATGGGAGAACAAGTGGCAGATGAAATTTAATGCAAAGCATGTGAAGTTGTGAGAAGAGGAAGACAGTATCTTGGCAGGAAGAACAAGGATGGACAATGTAAAATGATGGGTACAATTCTAATGCGAGTGCAGAAGCAGAAAGAGATTATTTGTGCACAAACTTTAAAGGTGACAGGGAAGCTTGGTTAATAGGGCAACTGGGTTGTGGGTGAGATAAACGGAAGCATAGCATACAATGTCAGGAAGTGCAACAGAAAGTTAGGATGAAATTTAATAAACTGCGTTCGAGGTCATCCGGAAAATTGTGTCCAACCTTGGGCACAGCACTTTACAAGGAATGTAAAGGCACAGAGAGGGTGCAGAAAAAAACTTACAGGAATGGTAACACAGATGAGGAATATCAGCTAGTGGAAGAAATGGAGATGATCAGGAGGAGATTGGCTAAATAAGTTCAGTATCATGATGGTCTGGACAGAGGAGATAGGGAAGCCTGTTTCTGTTGGTGGAAGGATTGAGAACCACAGAATATCGGTTTAAGATAATTGGCAAAAGAAGCAGAGGAGACATGAAGGAAAACTTTTTTACTCATTACATGGTTAGACGAGTGTTCATTTGGATAATGAGTCATTCAGAATCACAGCAAGAGCACATATTTGATTCTCATACAAGCTGAGATAGACTTGGGGCCCATCTCCTCACTCTGCCATGAGAATAGGAGCAAACCACCACTGAGCAAGTTTCCAAGACAACAGCTTAGAATGAAGCATCAGCGGAAATTGATCGAAGGATGAAACCTGTAAAACTTTAACATGACGAGGCAGGGTAGATGCACGGTTTTTCGAATGGCAAGGGAGTCCAGCACATTTGTCATAGCCTCAGACCCAAATGGCTTACTCCACATCCTAAGATGTGAAATTTCTATACCTGGAGAGTGGCGAACCTGTGGAATTCACTACTACAGGAAGCAGTCAAGGCCAAATCATTGTATGATTATAAGACGGATTTAGATATGACATTTAGGGCTAAAGGGATTAAAGAATATGGGGGAAAAATGGGAACAGGCTATTGAGTTGGATTATTAGATGTGATCATAATGATTGGTAGAGCATGCTCAAAGGGGCCAAATAGCCTATTCCTGCTCCTGTTTTCTATGTTTCAGTGTTTCTATGATCTGTTTGAGGGCAGGGTGTAAATGGAATGGAATTGTTAAGATTTGTCATGCCTTACTTGGGAGTGTGATGGCTGTAGATTAAGACAAGGTCTTTGAAAGAGAATTGGTGACTGCATGAAGCAAAGAAAAATTTAGGGTTCCAGAGAAAAGGCGAGGGTATAGGTTTAGATAAACTACCTTTCCGGAGTACAGCATGAAGTCGATGAGCCACGTGGCTGCCTGCAGTGCTGTAGCCATTTTCTTATTAAAAACTGTCTAACTTAGTATTGAAAGCTCCAACTGTTCCAAATCTACTGTTTTTTGGTGGAGAGAATGTCAAATTTCTGCCACCCTTTGTGTGAAAAACCACCCTCAACAATCATGATCAGATTTAATTACTGCAGGGAATGCTGACAGGCTATGAAAATATTTGTGGCTCAGCTGCTTCCTCATGTGTCATGGGAGGATAAAAGTTTATAGAAGTCTATTTTTCTTCTTAATTAAGAAATAAAGGTGAAGTCCCAAGGCCCATTTTCCAATACACTAATTAAACCACCTACTTTTACATAAAATCCGAATTCCTCTTTTCATAAGAATTTGTTTAATGAATTAACAGGGAATGGCTACTAATATTTACCTTCTCATAAATTCAATTTAATGCGTGATAGGGTGGTGCCGGTATTGTGCAAGTATTTTACAGCTCATGGTACTGCAGATACTAAACTAGATATATTTTCAAATATATTTTTCAAATAGTTCAGTTATTCAAGTTATATGAAGCAATTCATTGACCGCTAAGATTTTATTCCTTAGCCCAGATTTGATTGACTTTGATAGCCATTTTTTTTGTTCTCAGCAATGTGATCTCGGGATTAAAAATACACTGGTTAACAATCCAACAGCCTTTCAGTTACATTCATCTTTATTTGTCTTTGCTATCAATAAGAATGGATAACCAATTCACAGATGCAGCAGCATGAACTATGCACTGTACACGATGTACTGTAGTAACTCACCATGGCTACTCCTACAGCACCAACCAAACCCACAAACTCTGTCACCTGGAGAGACAAGGCCGATGGATGTATGGGAACACCACTATCCACAGGTTACACACACCCTTCTTGACTTGGAATCTCCACTCCTTCATTGGCACTCGGTCAAGAGACTGGAACTCCTGACTTAGCAGCTCTACGGATGTCTCCATACCACCTGTACCACAGCAGTTCAAGAGGATGGCTCACCATCACTTTTGCAAGTGCAATTAGGAGCTGGTCAAGCGATGCTTCCAACTTATGAAAGAACGTTAAAAATCTATTTCGTTCCGACATTTGGTCTTGTCTGTTGTGGCAGAGAAAAACATTGGATGACGAATTCTATAATTTATTGCGATGAATCATTATCCGCTTTCAAAAGCCAGTCGTGTGCAGGCCAGGTGCATCAGCCGTGGGAAATGCAGGGTTATAAGGTAGGGTGGTGGGTCTGGGTGGGATGCTGTTTGGAGGGTCATTAAGGACTTGATAGGCTGAATGGCCTGTTTCTACACTGCAGGCATTCTATTCTAGTTGCCATAACACTTAAGCCATCAAAAGCAGTTACCTTGCAAAGGGAGCAACCTAATGAATGATGACTTCAAATGGTGGTCATTTGTTATTGCCTCATTGATGCAACCTGTGTGAACCACTACACTGGAAAAGACAATCTCAGGATGTGGCTGACACAGGAAAACCCACAGCTGTTGCCAAAATTTACTTCCCCTGAAAATCTATGAACGAACCATCCTCTTCAAGCAATTATGTCGCAGTTGAATGGTTTCATTTCATACAGAAATAGTATTAAATTGCTTGGTTACATGTAGGTGGCTAGGTTCCTTATCTAAAGGGGATTAATGAACCATCTGAATTTTTGTGACAAAATGGCAGATTTGATTTTTAGCCACAATTACCAGATTTATTGAGTTTAGTTTTATAATTTAGCACATAGGGATTTGAACTCATGATTTATGAGTTGCTCGAACAGGATTGTAACTACCACGTCATCATACACAGACACAAATATGCCAACTGATACCCAAAGGATAATAATAAAGACAAGTGCAGTCTGAGCAGTATATATTGAACGTAAGACAATAAAATACATTGAACACAATACAAACAACAGATACTGAATTTAGCATTGCCTGTACAGTGAAATGGATTTCTATCAGCAGGGAGAAATTGCCATGGCCATCTTAATATTTTCATCTCTTGTGTAAACTTTCTGTCAAAAAGGTTTCGGAAGATTCTTGGGAAATCTAAGAACTGGAGTACCAGTGTATAGTCCTAGTCACAGAGCAGTGCAGCATGGAAACAGACCCTTCAGTCCAACTCATCCATACCAACCAGATATCCGAAATTAATCTCGTCCCATTTGTCAGCATTTGGCCCATTATCCCTCTAAACCTTTCCTATTCATGTCTACATCCAGACGACTTTTAAATGTTGTAATTGTACAATCCTGCACCACCTCCTCTGGCAGCTCATTCCATACATGCATGACCCTCTGTGTGAAAAAGCTTCCTCTTAGGTCCCTTTTAAATCATTCCCCTCTCACCTCAAACCCATGCCCTCTAGTTTTGGACTCTACCACCCTCCGAAGAGACCTTGTCTATTTACCCTATCCATGCTGTCATGATTTTATAAACCTCTATAAGGTAACCACTCAGCCTCCAATGCTCCAGGGAAAATAGACACGGCCTATTCAGCCTCTCCCTATAGCTCAAACCCTCCAACCCTGGCACCATCTTTGTAGGTCTTTTCTGAGCCCTTTCAAGTTTCACAACATCCTTCCAATAGTGGGGCGACCAGAATTGCTAAACCATAAATTGCCCCATATTTTCTCAGTGACATGTCTTGAGAACGAACAGCCACATTGGACCGAATGTGAAAAATGGCACTCAGCAAATATTAAAGACTCGACAGTTTCAGTAAACAGCCATGGCCATTTGGTTTTTAATTTGCCAGGAGGCAGAAATCATACTTAATTTAATTGTCTTTTATTCATCTGTGAGATGTGGGCATCGCTGGCTGGGCCAGCATTTTATTACCCATCCCTAGGTGCCCTTGAGAAGGTGGGGATGAGCTGCTTTCTTGAACTGCTGCAGTCCACCTGCTGTGGGTTGACACACAATGCTATTAGGGAGGGTGTTCCAGGATTTTGATCCAGCAACAGTGAAGGAATGACAATATATTTCCAAGACAGGATGGTGAGTGGCTTGGAGGGGAACTTGAAGTTGGTGGTGTTCCGATGTATCTGCTGCCCTTATCTTTCTAGATGGAAGAGGTGGTGGGTTTGGAAGGTGCTGTCTGAGGATCTTTGGTGAATTTCTACAGTGCATTGCGTAGATAGTACACACTGCTGCTACTGAGTGTCAGTGGTGGAGGGAGTGGATGCTTGTGGATATAGTGCCAATCAAGTGGGCTGATTTGCCCTGGATGGTGTCAAGCTTCTTGAGTGTTATTGGGGCTGCGCTCATCCAAGCAAGTGGGGAGTATTCCATCACACTCCTGACTTGTGTCTGGTAGGTGGTGGACAGGCTTTGGGGAGTCAGGAGGTGAATTACTCACCACAGTATTCCTAACCTCTGCTCTCGTAGCCACTGTGTTTATATGATGAGTCCAGTTGAGTTTCTGGTCAATGATAACATCCAGGATGTTGATAGTTGGGGATTCAGTAATGTTATCTCCATTGAATGTCAAGGGATGATGGTTAGATTGTCTCTTATTGGTGATGGTCATAGCCTGGCTACAACCACCACCAGTAGTCATTTGCGTATTTATTAACATTGTACATATTATTTTCAACCTCAACAGAGTTTTTACCAAAAACCTGTTGTCTCAGTGCAAGCCTAATTTTTCACAATCCCTAGAAGAGTGTAGTTTGACAGAAAATATCACCATCTGGTACAAGTCAGCATAAGCTAATTAATTTTACAAGACAGTTCAGTGCCTGAAGAGACACTAATGAGAAACTGTAGTTTGGATTAAACATACCTTCTGAAAAAATCTATTGAAGGACTATTGATGAGAAAATGCTGCAGAAACTCAGCAGGTCTGGCAGCTTCTGTGGAGAGGGAGAAGCAGAGTTAACATTTCGAGTCTGGTATGACTCTTCCTCAGAACCCAATCGTATTGGATTTGAAACGTTAAATCTATTCCTGTTTCTCTCTCCATAGATGATGCCAGACCTGCTGAGTTTCTCCAGCATTTTTCCATGTTTGTTTCAGGTTTCCAGCATCCTCAATATTTTGCTTTCGTTGATGAGATCAAGTTTATGTTTTCTTTTAAAGTGGGACTTCTTTCCTCAGATTCGTTTTTAATTTGTGGAAACATAGGCCATATGCTTCAGCTGCTAATTACAATGAAGCATCATGAGGGTGGAGCAATGGAATTGAGATGATTTGGACTTGGACTCCTTCATGCTGTACAACATTGTGTATACATTCTCTCACAGCTGTCCTGGCAGCTCCTGGTAGATGCCAGTGAACAGTCTTTGGTAGTGTGTAACCTCTCTGTCCTCTATCGCTGATCTAGTAAATAAACCTACTTTGTGGTAAGTTGGCGCTTGAAGCATTCTATTGCTCCCCCTGTCTCTGGCCCACCACCAAACCACAGTACTACTGCATCCAACCACATTCTGTCAGCTGCAAATATTGTTGAGGGTGAGATTGAGTGATGGTATATCAACTTGAAGGCTGACCTTTCCTTCCCTGTACTTGCACAGCACCAGAAACAGTTAAGAGAGAGAAGGCTTGGGGACCGCTTTGCGGAACACCTACGCTCGGTTCGCAACAAACAACTACACCTCCCAGTCGCGAACCATTTCAACTCCCCCTCCCACTCCTTGGACGACATGTCCATCCTGGGCCTCCTGCACTGCCACAATGATGCCACCGAAAGCTGCAGGAACAGCATCTCATATTTCGCTTGGGAACCCTGCAGCCCAAGGGTATCAATGTGGACTTCACAAGCTTCAAAATCTCCCCTCCCCCGACTGCATCCCAAAACCAGCCCAGCTTGTCCCAGCCTCCCTAACCTGTCCTCCCACCTATCCACTCCTCCCACCTCAAGTCCCACCCCATCTCCGACCCACTAGCCTCATCCCACCCCCTTGACTTGTCCGTCCTCCCTGGACCGACCTATCCCCTCCCTAACTCCCCACCTACACTCACCTTTACTGGCTCCATCCCTGCCTCTTTGACCTGTCTGTCTCCTCTCCACCTATCTTCTACTCTATCCATCTTCTATCCGCCTCCCCCTCTCTCCCTACTTATTTCAGAATCCCCTTCCCCTCCCCCATTTCTGAAGAAGGGTCTCGACCCGAAACATCAGCCTTCCTGCTCCTATGATGCTGCTTGGCCTGCTGTGTTCATCCAGCTCTACACCTTGTTATCTCAGATTCTCCAGCATCGGCAGTTCTTACTATCTCTCTAAGAGAGAGAAGTGTTAGCTGAGCTTGCAGTGTGCCAGGAGGGAAGAGACTCAGAAGTGAGATCATTTGCAGCTTGCCCAGACAGCGGGTTGGGGATGAAATGTTACTCAGAAGAGATAAATCCAAAAAGGGTGACTAAATGATGAGTTAGTTCTCTTCCAGCACAACCATTCAGCAAGGGTTCAACAGTGCCCCTGCTCAGTATATTTTCTTCAGGGGGTGGGGGAGTCTGTGTTCCTCCAGTGATGTCAGCCTGTGCCTTTTGTTCATGGCGTGAAGGCATTGTTGGCTGGGTCAACATTAATTGCCCATCCCTAATTGCCCTGGAGGGATGGTGATGAGCTGCCCTTTGTCCAACTCAGAGGCCACTCACAGTGCTGTGAAGAAGAGAATTCCAAGAGTTTGACTCAGTGACACTGAAGGAATGGAGATATAGTTCCAAGTCAGGATGGCATGTGGTTTAGAAGGGAATGTGCAACTGGGTGGCATTGATGTTCCTCTGCGTCTTCCTGTTGATGGGTGTGTTGCTGAGAATCTTGTGTGGTGCTTGGAGAATATGCCTGTTGTGTTGCAAAAGCTGATTGTGTGTGTGTGTGTGTGTGATGTAAGTTCTGGGTGATGAAGCGTGTGATAGTAATCAGTGAATGAGGAGAGGTGAGGTGAGAGTGATAGTCTTTGACTTCAAGGCGAGAGTTGACTGAGTGTGACATCAAGGAGCTGTATTAAGACGGGAATCAACGGGAATCACGGGGAAAAATCTCCACTGGTTGGAATCATAGGAAGGAAGATGGTTGTGTTATACCTCATTGGGGTAATGCACTGGAAATGAAAGCCCATTGTCTTTTTCAGTCATTATAAACATTAAAGACTTTATAAAAGTATACAAAATTCACCAATTAATCTGATTTTCAGGCCCAGGTTGATAGAAAGCACACACCAGATTTCTGTACTTAATAAGAATTATTATTCATAATGAATAAATAGATTTGCTACAGGAAAACAATTATGAACCATTGGCGTAGCAGTTAAAACACAATCTCCTCATAAACTTTGACCTATGCACACCCATACACAAACGTACAGACAGAAAAAAATGTGGCTGTTATGGATGGAGGTAAAAATTGTGAAAACAGTCAATATCCTTGTTTGCAGGATCTGCTGAGGTTTTATCTTGTTCTGATTACAGTGTTGCTTGAATGAATCCTACGCTAACTTGTAGGAGGCACAGAGTGGCTAGTTCATACCTATAAAAGGTCTTTAACTTGTTACTCAAGAGTCACCATTTACAGCAAATGCTGAAGGAAAAGAAAATGGTTTTCTTTAAGCTTAAAATAATTTCACTGCAGAGAACAGAGAGAGCTCTTGGGCTGGTGAAGATCTGATGGCTTCTCACTAATTTGTTCATGCCTCAAGCTGTTCTGCTACCTAAGACCTAATCACATAATTGTTGGCATGTTCTCATCAATAATTGGTCATTAGTCCACAGACCAGTCAGCTGCTTGTTGCCAACTGAATCTCCATTTGGAAACACTTTTGTCTCCATTTCATCAATGCCTTCTCCTGTTGCTGCTTGTGAACAGCAGCTGAGAATACAATGCTTGCAATGAGTGTGAGGTGACTTTCTTTCAAACATGCAGTGATCATTTAACAATCCTTGGTGTTTAAAACAGTTTTGTGCAGAAAAATAAAACGACACCTGTTTGCAGTTGTGGGTGCTGGAGGTCAGTCATCTCAACTCCAGGACATCTCTGCAGGAGTTCCATAGGCTAGTGTCCTTGGCCCAACCATCTTCAACTGCTTCACCAATGACCTTCCCTCCATCATAAGGTCAGAAGTGGGGATGTTTGACAGGGATTGCAAGTTTTCAGTACCATTCGCAACTCCTCAGATACTGAAGCAGTCCATGCTCAAATGGTCCCAAGTCCTGGACAATATCCAGTTTGGGTTGACAAGTGACATTTAACACTTGCTTTACACAGATGCCAGGCAATGACCATCTACAACAAGACACAATCTAACCACCACCCCTTGACATTCAATACCATTGTCAGCATTCCCCATTATTAACATCCTTGAGCTTACCACTGACCAGGAACTGGACAGGACGAGTCACATAAATGCCTCAACAGCAGGTCAGACGCGAGGAATTCTGCAGCAAGTAATTTGTGTCCTGACCTCCCAAAGCCTGTCCACCATTTACAAGGCACAAGTCAGGAGTGTGATGGAACACTCCCCACTTGCCCAGATAAGTGCAGCCCCAACAACACTCAAGAAGCTCGACACCATCCAGGACCAAGCAACCCCCTTGATTGGCTCCCCATCTGTAAACATTTACCCCCTCAATCACCGATGCTCAGAAGCGGCATTATGTACTATCTAAAAGATGCACTGCAGAAAGTCACTGAAGATCCTTAAACACACCTTCCAAACACATGACTGTTACCATCTAAAAGGACAAAGGTGGCAGATACATAGGAACACCACCACCTGCATGTTCTTGCCAAGCTATTCACCATCTTCACTTAGAAATATAACACCGTTTCTTCACTGTTGCTTCACTTTCAAGTAGCATTGTCGCTTTTCATAGAGCATATGCACTGCAGCAGTTCAAAATGGCAGCTCATCACCACCTTCTGCATCAGACCATAAGATATCGGAGCAGAATTAGGCTATTTGTCCTTTGCTCCACCATTTGTACATGACTGAATATTTCTCAACCCTTCAATATTACCTGTCCCTCCATCTATCTTTGTGTCATCTGCAAACCTAGCAACAATGCCCTCAGTTCCTTTGCCCAAATTGTTATTATATAATGTGAATTATGGTGACCCCAACACAGAACAATGTGGAACTCTACTAGTCACTAGCTGCCATCTTGAAAAAGCTCCCTTTATCTCCACTTATTGCTTCTGCCAGTCAGTCAATTCTCTATCCATGTAAGTACCTTACCCCAAACACAGTGAGCTCTTATTTCACAGCCTCCTGTGTGGCACCTTGTCGAAGGCCTCCTGGAAATCCAAATAGATCACGTCCACTGGCTCTCCTTTGTCTAACTTGCTCGTTACCTCCTCAAAGAATTCTAACAGCTTTGTCAGTCATGATCTCTCTTGGCAAGGCCATGCTGACTCAGCCCTATTAGACCACGCACTTCCATGTATTCTGCACTCTCATCCTTAGCAATAAACACTAAAATCCTACCAATGACTGAGGCTGACCGGCCTGTAATTTCCTGTCTTCTGCCTCCCTCCCTTCTTAAACAGGGAAGTTACATTAGCCATTTTCCGGCCCTCGGGGACCCTCCCTGACTCCAGTGATTCCTGAAAGATTACCACTAACGACTCCACCATCTCTTCAGCTATCTCCTTCAGAACTCTACATGTAGCCATCTCAAGGGTAATGAAGGGCATGCGATAAAGGCTGGTCCAGCTGGCAATTCGCACCTCCTATGAAAGAATAAAATTTTTTAAAAGGTGTGGAAAAAACAAAAGGCTAAATGTTTATGGAACAGTGAAGGGAAACAAGAAAAAGGTGATCTTGATTGCTGTGGGATGGGTATGAGGAGTGAGTAAGATTAATGTGTTCTCAGTGAAGTCATTGAACTTGTTACAGCATGTCTTACTGAGGCGTCTCACTTGCAGGTGTAAATGTAAAGTTGTCAAGGTCCCAGAGGCCTATAGGCTGCTCTCTTCTAAGAGAGAGACAACCAAATCTAGAGGTTTTGAATATAAAATAATAAGTCCAGCAAAAAATTCATAAGGAAGTTCTTTACCCTCAGTCCCTTTGCCCAAAGTGGTGGTTTTAACCAGAGGGCCATTATGCCTCAGGCAAGCGGAGAGGTTGAGAAGGAGACTGTTGATGCCTGAGAGAGTGCTGCATTCTGGAAGAGGAGGAAATTACTCCTATGGTCCACTGTCTGCAGCAGATTAACAATAAAACACCATGGCGGTATCTTAGCGTCTATTTTAGCCATATTTCTCCTGCCGGACATGTTTCTCTGGAATCTCTAGCCATGATGCATATCCCTTTCTAGAGAATCATAGAATCCCTACAGTGTGGAAACATGCCATTTGGCCCAACTAGCCCACACTGCCCCTCTGAAGAGCATCCCACACAGAGCTATTTCCCTTCCTTGCATTTCCCATGTCTAACCCACCCAACCTAATCATCCCTGGGCACTATGGGCAATTTAGCTCGGCCAATCCACCTACCCTGCACATCTTTGGACTGTGGGAGGAAACCGGAGCACCCGAAGGAAACCTGCACAGACACGGAGAAAATGTGCAATCTCCACACAGACAGTTGCCTGAGGCTGGAATCAAACCCAGGTCCCTGGTGCATTGAGGCAGCATTGCTAACCTCTGAGCCACCCCCTTTTAAATAGCGCTTTTAAATAGTGTCATAGATGATCAAAAAACCCCCTCCTCCCCTTCACAGATTTGCGGCCATTGAGTAGCTAACCACTAGTGGCTATGAGCATGCTTGGTGTATCCAGGCAACACCTGTGGCAGGCAATGGCAAGATGCAATTTTTCACGAGACCTACACGGAATTTACAGCAAAGAAACAGGTCACTCAGTATGTTGTTACACATAAGCCTCTTGCCCCGTTACTTCATCTCAAATAATCTGCTTTTCTTGTATTCCTTTACCTTTTATCTAGCTTTCCCTTAAATGCATCTGAGCTTTTCACCTCAACCAGCAATTGTGGTAGCAAGTTCTACATTCTAACTATTCTCTGGTAAAGAACTTCCTTATGAAATTTTTGCTGGACTTATTATTTTATATTCAATACCTCTAGATTTGGTGTCATCACAAATGGAGACATCTTATCTACATTGGGGGAGGTGATGGCCTAGAGGTATTATTGCTGAACTGTTAATCCAGAGACCCAGATAATGTTCTGAGGTAGAGGTATTATTGCTGAACTGTTAATCCAGAGACCCAGATAATGTTCTGAGGACCTGGGTTCAAATCTCGCCATGGCAGATGGTGGAATTTGAATTCAATAAATATCTGGAATTAAGAGTCTAATGATGACCATAAATCCCTTGCCGATTGCCGGGAAAAAAACCATCTGGTTCATTAATGTCCTTGAGGGAAGGAAATTGCCATCCTTATCTGGTCTAGCCTTCAGACCCACAGCAACACAGTTGACTCTGAACTGCCCTCTGGGCAATTAGGGATGGACAATAAATGCTGCCTCGCCAGCAATGCCCTCATCCTGTGAATGAATAAAGAAAAAAAATCTACTGGATTGAACCCCTTTGTGACTTTATGCTATGTAATTACCAATTCCAATATAAGAAACTATACACCCACCTCCTTCATAATTCACAATATTGGTGAAACATCCTCATATTTTCTTCAACTCTTATTTCTTTACAATGTAGATTCGCATCCAATGTACATCCAATGACCTGGATGGGAAGTGGTAGCTTTCAGTCTGGGAAGACAAAAACAGACATGTTTTGATTGTTTTCTTCACTTAATTGCTGATGCTCTTACAACACCTTCTTTATGTAATGCCTTTAATGTACGCAAAGGTCAAGGTATTTCACGAGATCATCTACAGGCAAAATTTGACACCAATTCAAAGAAAGAGACATTAAAATGAGTGATTAAAAAACTTGTCTAAAAAATAAAAACAGAAGGTACTAGAAATACTCCATAGATTTGCCAGCATCGGTGGAGAATTAAAGAGAGTAAATGCTTCAAGTTGAATCTGTCTCTTCTTCAGAACTCATGAAAGATTTCTCGATTAATTTAGTACATTCTAAGCACTTTTTTTTTAATATAGAAGAGAGGAAGAGGAGAGGTGAAGATGTTTTGGAAGGGGGCAATTCCAGAACTGAGGATCTAGAAAGGTGATGATGTGGGAAGGGAAATGCATAGAAGAATCTGTTGCCTCAGAGTTGGTCTTTCCTGAACATTGTTACACAAGGTTCATGTGGATGGATTTCCATGACCACAATTCTTGTCACAACCATCACTGCCTTTACACTTTGTTCAGCAGACGACTTTGTTCAATCCTTCATAGGGATACCCTGAACAATCAAACATCAAAAGCTCTTTCTCCTTTCGTTCACCTGCTGCAGAAAGTCCTGCCTGCAGCAATCCTTCTCTTTACAGTTATATTGCCATCAAAGAGCAGCCTAAAGCATCCAATTAAAGGCTGCCTGCTGTCAGAAGTTTAGCAACCAGGCTACTTGAATTATTTGTTTGGATGTATCTATTGGATGTAACTCATGTCCAACAAGGCTGTGTTGCGCTCTCTGGCCTGTTCTTGCCAAATACACACCATTTGCATGTTGCTGAGTTGACAGGTCTTTTAGATACATGCAATGTCAAACATAAGCGCATCAAAGTCAATGCAAGATTAATTCTTGAGAAGATTGGGATTTTTCGGTCAAGTAGAACTGCTGACTTTGTTGTTGGTCACCATAAAGAACCTGAGAAATGGGCACTACTGGCTCACATAGTTACCTGTGACAACCTGGGAGAGAATCCAAATGTTTCCTCATCTTTGTCTTAAATGGGCAGCCCTTTATTTTTAAACTGTGACCCTTGGTTCTAAAATCTCCCAAAACAGGAGACATCCTTTTGACATCTGCCCAGTCAAGTCCTCTCAGGATCTGATATGTTTCAATTGAGTTATCTCTGACTATTCTGAGCTCCAGAGAACATTAGCCTGTGTGGCCTTTCCTCATAAAACAACCCGCATCTTCCAGATCATTGTATTGCAAATCAGATGAATGGAGAATGATTATTCTTGGTAGGTGCCCTGAATGGAGTTCAGTTGCTAGGGAAGAGAGAGGCATCTTTCAAAAAAAAATGAATGGATAGGTTAGATGCTAAGAAATGTTTTTCAAAAAGAAACTGTTTAGATTACAAACATATGCAACAGGTAGACATTTAATATAAGCCATGAAGCAGGATGAATTATGGAAGATGCCAGGCCTAGCATTGACTGATGATTCAGCTGTAAGCACCTACTGGAACTTGGTCTTTGCAGGTTGGAACTGAGTTTCCTAAAGTTTTGTTTTCTAAGTCTACCTATCCTTTATTTCCTATTTCCCCTGGAAAGTCGGATGGAAAGAAATTTGCAAGAGAATGTTGAGTACATGACACAGACTTTTCTTTTTTCTTCATATTTACATATGACTTGCACAGATATTCACACAAGAGTATAACTAAGCACATTTTAGACTCATTCAACATCCTTGCTAAGTAAATTCCTTTGTTCTTAACTTATAAACGATAGAACAGATAGAACTAAAAACGCAACATTCAAATAGCACTCTCCGTGATTTCAAGATGTCTCCTCGTGCTTCACAGGCAGTGATGTAACTTTGAAGCACTGTTGTTGTAGTAGTGAAACACGGGAACACAGCAGTGCCCTTCATACAGCACTGAGGTAAATAACCTTGGGCTGTTTGAATGACTGAGGGATAAATATTGGTCAGGAAGGCAGGATTGAATAACGAATGTCTATCTGTGAGGAAATGTGGAAACCTTGTTTTTTTATTTTATTTATCCATTTGTGAGATGTGAATGTCGCTGACTGGCCAACATTTATTGTTCACCCCTAGTTGCCCTTGAGAAAGTGGTGGTGACCTGCTTTCTTGAACCTGCTGCAGTCCAACTGCTGTAGGTTGACCCACAATGCCCATTAGGGAGGGAATTCCAGGATTTTGACCCAGCGACACTGAAAGAACAGTGAAATATTTCTAAGTTGTGAGTGGCTTGGAGGGGAACTTGAAGGTGTGGAGTTGCCATGTATCTGCTGCTCTTGTCCTTCAAGTTGGAATTGGCTGTGGATTTGGAAGGTGCTGTATGAGGATGTTTGGTGAACTCCTGAAGTTCATCTTGTAGATAGTATGCACTGTTGCGACTGAGCGTTGATGGTAGAGGGAGTGGCTGCTTGACTGTGTATATTTAGTCATCAGAAAAACAATACCTTTGACAGTGCAGTATTACCTTGGTATTACATCAGGCTGACTGCCTCAGGTGTGTGCTCAAGCCCTGGAGTGGGTTTAAACCCAAAACCTGTTGACTGAGATAAACCCGTTACCACTGAACCCAGGCTGAGACGTGAGTGCATAAGTGAAGGAATAATTGAAGATGAATTGTTTAGATTATAATTTTCATACTATTGATCTTTCCATTGTTAGAAGTGACCTCAGTGGTGGAGTGTTCCGTCAGTATTTAGATTCTGGTTTCTAATAGGTTTATAATTGCTTTTGTCACCCAAGAGCAGAACATTTCCTGTTGCAGTCAATATGTATATTGGTTCACTATCGTAGCTGCAATCCACTTTGTTTCTATCAGTAAGGAGGCTTGTGACAGGAAAGAGGATTTCTCTTCACCTGGCGTTCATTTCATTGCCATTATCAAGAATTTAACCAAACACTTGTAACAGGAAAAGGGGTTTTGGTCCAAACCGGCCTGAAAATTTTACCTTAACCAACTTGACTCCTCCTCAGATACTTCTAACTGTCTCTGCATCTGCTTGTACAGTCCAATTTAATGTTATGGCTTGAGATTTAAAATGAATGTGTGGAGCAAAGAACCATCTAAATCTAAATCACCCTGTTTGCATGCTTGATTGGAAAATCTTAATCAGTACCAGTTAATATTAAACACAGATTGGATTTGGGCGTATTGCCAGATGAATCATCCAAAGCCTTGGACTGATAATCAGATACTATAAGCTGAAACTCCACCATCACAGTTTGATAATTTAAATTCAGCCAGGAAATACAAAGCTAGTGCTGTTAGATTATTACAAAAGCTCAACTGGCACATGTTGTCCTTTTAGGGAAGATAATCTGCAAACTTTACCCATGACTCCATAGAATTCCTACAGTGTGGAAGCAAGCCATTTGGCCCATCAAGCCGAAACCAACCCTCTGAAGAGCAACCCACACAGACCCACCCTATTCCTGTAACCCTACATTTCCACCTTGCTTGCATACCAATGGGTACTTGAGCATTGTCAATTCACCAAACCTGCACATCTTTGGACTGTGAGAGGACACCGGAGCACCCGGAGGAAACCCACGCGGACACGGAGAGAATGTGCAGATTCCACACAGTCACCCGAGGCTGGGATCAAACCTGGGACCCTGGCTCTGTGAGGCAGCAGTGCTAACCTTTTCCATGTGGTCGGTCCTTAACAGCTAAATCGTAAGGGGTATAACTGGCAGGGTCGACGTGGAGAGGATGTTACCTCTTACGAGGAAATCAAAAACTCGTGGTCACTGTTTTAAAATCGCAAGCCTTTAGGGCTCTGTATTAGAAAATGTGATGAAAGCAAAGTCTTTGATTGTTTTTACGGCAGAGGTAGACAGATTTTTATTAAGCAGGTGTTGAAATGTTATCAGCAGTAGGTGGGAATATGGATTGGAGATTGCTATCAGATCAGCCATGATCGAAATGAATGGCGCAGCAGGGTCAAGGGGCCTGAATGACCTCCTCCTGCTCCTAATTCATACGCTCATTTATCCTGAAGTGGCCCAACAGAGAATCATAGAATTATACAGTACAGACAAGCCCTTCGACCTGCCGAGTCTATCCCACCAAAACAACTGTAAGTCTACACTAATCCCACTTTCCAGTACTCGACGCATTCTCTTGAATGTTATGACGGTTCAAATGCTCTTCCAAATATTTCTTAAAGGTTATGAGATTACTTTCTTAACTACCTTCCCAAGCAGTGTAATCCAAGCCCCCACAACCCTCTGGGAGAAAGCATTTTTCCTCGAATCCACTTTAAAATTTGTGCCTTTCACATTGTTAGAAGTGTGTCCCCTTGTTGACCCTTCTACAAAGAGGAAGAGCTGCCTCCCACCACACTGTCAATGCCCCTCATAATCTTATACACCTCATTAAGATCCCCACTCAGCCTCTCTTCTTTAAAGAAAACTTGAGATTATCCAGCCTCTCTACATAGCTAAAGCACTCGAGCCCAGGCAACATCCTGGTGAATCTCCAATGAACCACTTCCAGTGCAATCACATCCTTCCTACAGTGTGGGGACCAGAACTGCACGCAGTACTCCTGCTGTAGCCTAAACAAAGCTTTGTACAGCTGCAACGAAACCTCCCTGCTCTTATAACCTACACCTTGACTGATAAAGGCAATGTCCCGTATGCCTTATAAATAGACCTCCCATATATTAGAGCTGATCTTTCTCTGCACCTTCAGTGTAGCTGTGTTCTGTTCTATTACCCTGATGTACTCTTGTAAGGTTCGGTCTGCCTTGATAGCATGCAAAACAATACTTTTCACTGTATCTTGGTACACGTGACAGTAATAAATCAACTCAATCAATCAATAACAACCCTATTAACCTCTCCTGTCATCTTCAGGAATCTGTGGACAAGCACACCAAGATCCCTGTGTTTGTCTGAGCTTCCCAGTGTCCTGCCATTCAAAGTGAATTTAACTTGGTATTTGAAGTGTACAATGGGGAATGGTTAAGATTTGGATTGGGGGTCGGGGAGGAGGTGAGGATTGTGTAGTTAATAGATGACATGAACATATAACCAACCAAACAAACACTAAGTACTAACTGTCTCTCTTTGGCTTTTCATTGTTTGTTAGGGCTGTATCAGCACGCATGGTTTAAAGCTGATAACCTTAAACAGACAGTTTAATGAATAGCTGACTGCTTGAAAACACTGCAACACTGACTCAGCAGCAGGTCTCAGATGATCTGCTTTCCCCTGCCCTGACTTGATAAGGACTTTAACAGCTAGTATATGCACAGGGACTTATCTTTGTGGGTGAAATGAGTCTTTAGACTGTTCATTCATCTATCAGGTTACAACTGACTTCTGTGAGCACACAGAGTGGCTGCTTAGTCCTCCCAGCAATAAGCAAATAAAAACTAAATATATCCAATGGCATAATTCCACAGCATTGCCAAGTGTATACACCACGGGAACAGACCATTCAGCTCAAAAGCTCTGGGATGGTGCTTCATGCCCCACGCAACTCTTACTCCATGTATTCTACTTCGTCTAACCCTATTGGATAAGATAGTTAAGCGATAGCGTTTCTTCTGACTGAATATAATTTTGTTTTGATGTTCATCAAAGAGAATCTGAGACTTCAAATGTGGCTCTAAGACACCTCTCTATGCACAGCAATGTTTAATTACCCCATCTGAGAGAATGTCAAGTGAACAGCATTGATTTTTATAATTATGCATTTAGTGAAGTTGTTAGTTTTGGCGTAATTAATCAGTTGCTATTTCAGCTCCAAACCTATTGGCAGCACGCATTCACAGATCAGGCTAGATTGATCAGGTTGTTGGGAAATGAGTTTCAACGTTCTGTAATCCTCAGAAATCTGGTCATTCTTACACAAACCTGCAGAGGGCTACACAGAAAGAGGTCAACACCAGTTTCTGCCAATTTGGGTTCTATCTCATCAGGGCACGTCTGAGAGCAAAGGTAAAAGCTGGAAAACAACTTAGTTGGTCAGATTGTATCTGTGGAGAGAAACAAAGTTAATATCTAAGGCTGACAGCCTTTCATCAGCCTGAATAAGAGCAAAATACTACAGATGCTGAAAATCTGAAATATAAACAGAAAGCACTGGAGAGCATCAGCAGGTCTGGTAGCATCTGGAGACAGAGAGAAACAGACTTAACATTTTGAATCCTATATGACTTCTGCAGAACTGATGAACTGTCATATTGGAGAAAAAAAATGTTAGCTCTGTTTCACTCTGCCTGTGAGTTTCCCCAGCTCTTTTTGTTTCAGGTTTCCGGTGTCACAGTAATCTGTTTTTGACTGATTTGAGACTATCCAAAAACATTTCATTCGAACCCTAAGCTGCATTCATGAACAGGATAGAATGCACTGTCCATATGATTTAATCTGGTGTCAACACTGAGTCTTTCTCTAGACCTGTAAAAGTTGGACCTTGCTGTTGTGAGTTGGGATCCATGTTTGGAAGCATGTTTGAGAGCAATATTCAATTGCTCACCTGTAGTAGCATTCAAAAGAAGAAGGAAAAAGGGATCAACAACTTGGATATTCTTCCAAAGAGAGATAATGGATTTCCTGCGCAGTGCTTTCTAATGATCACTTGATGGGTGTGGTATCAACCCACACAAGTCTGCAAGATGCCTACAACCATTAGGGTGGCTACAGGACTATTGGAAGGTAAACACAGCCAATGTTCCTGTGCCCAATCGTCACCCAGTGCTCTGTGATTGAAAGCACATGTGAGAAGACAGTGGGTTAAAGACAGTTTCAAGAGGCTCTGAGATAGTGTCCTGTGAGCTAGGTGACCTGGATTCAAGTCCCACCTGCAGTACAGGTGTAATAATATCTCTGAACAGTTTGATTAGAGCATTTTTTTAAAGAAAAGACAGAATCATTCAGGAATCTGATGCTTGACTCAGTCACTTGAGAGATAAGATGTATTATTCTTGTGAGGGAATTTTTATGTCTAGTCAGATTAGAATGTCACAAGCATAGAGGTGAGTATAGTTACAATGTTCAAAAGACATTTGGATGAGTACATGAATAGGAAAGGTGTGGGGGGCTATGGGCTAAATGCAGCCAGGTGGCAATAGTTTAGTTTAGAAAGATGGTTGGTGTAGAGTAGTTGGACTGAAGGTTCTGTTTCTGTGCCATATGACTCTATGACTCTATGACTCAACCTTGCACCCGGTCAGCTACTGAAAACAAGCATCTCCAAGAGATGGAGGAGATGTGGGATTGTACCAAAATAAAGCCTTTTTGTGGCCAAGTTCCCTCTGACATTATTTCCCTTAAACTCTGTTCAGATTCCTAGTTTGTGCCAGGCATAAATCATTGGAAAGAGTTTTAATCATTCACAAATGGCTTTGTTTGACTTTCTGCTCTTGAGGACTTGTCGGCATCCATCGCTAGTGGATGTCATTTGCACAGCTACATGGATAGGAAAGATTAAGAGAGATAGAGACCAAATACAGGCAAATGGACTAGTTCAGTTTAGGAAACCTGGTTGCCATGGATAAGTTAGGCTGAAGGGCCTGTTTCCACGCTATATGACTCAATGGCTCTCTGGTGGCCAGGGCAAATGTTTAAAGCTGACAACCAATACCAGATAGAGATAGTTGAGTGAGTGTGATATGAGATGGTTTATTGCGGTCAGTTATTCAACAGAACATGCCTTGGAATGTGAAAATAACAGAACAGCCCACTGTTCATAGATTTTATCCCTGCAAATTACAGGTTGGAGTGGATTGGATGGTCAGGCGAGAGGCCTTATGGACATGAAATTTCTTTTAAAAAATATTAAAGTAGCCAGGTTTACTTGGACAGTTTTGTCAAAAACTGAAAGTTACCTGTTCGACCAAGAACAAGCTGACAACAATTTGGTGCATCAATGTTGAACGCTTTCACAATGGTGAAAATGATCAGCAGAAATCAAGCAAGTAAGACATGAAGTGATGCGAAGCCTTGTCATTGTGAACTGAATCAATTTGTAGGGACTGACTAACACTCAGTCACTGCCAATATCAAGCCTTTTTCACCTTTAACTAGTGTCTTTATGTTACAGAATCAATAATTCACTTGATCACAGATAGCTGACGCAAGCAGTCCTGAGTTAAAGGATATGACTTTGAACGCACAAAAAGGAAAAACTACTTGGGAGAGAAAAGGCTTGCTGGTGTGCTATAGAAACATTGAAATATTGGAGCATGACTAAGCCATTTGGCCCTACAAGCCTGCTCTGCTATTCAATATGATCATGGCTGACTACAACTCATTATGCTGTTCCCACTTTCTCTTCGATCCCTTTAGCTCTCAGAACGATATCTAACTCATTACTAATGGCATCTGCAGTATGTCCACACACTTTTGGTGTGGTGTATGCTGGGACCTTTGTAGGGTACACAAGCGGTGGACATTCAGTGGAGGTGTATGTTGGATCCTGATAGAAATCAGTCGTTGCTGATCCCTAATTGCCCAGAGGGTAGTTATGACATTGCTGTCATTTTGGAGTCACATGTCGGACAGACCAAGGAAGGGATGAATCAAAAAGAATGTGCCTTGGTTTTTTTTAGTGCCAGTTTTCATGTGCCTTTGCCTGTTTAATGCTCCAGTGTATGGTTACTGATTTCCAATGGAGGAGACTGCACTTACCTTGGAGGATAATTCTGAGCAGTTTAAAACGTAGGCAGGCTGCACTACCTTGTCATGTGGGACTGGACTAGCTAGCTGGTTGGCAGGCAGCAACCTCAGGGAGGACGATAGCTTTATGCTGCATGGAGCTATTGCCATGTCTCTCAAGGCAGTGCCTCAATCAATCTACCGGTAGTAAATAAAGTCACCACACTCCCAGGGGACCACAGGGCTACACTCTCATTTGAGAGAGACAACTGGTGGTGGTTTAACCTGAGGGTCACCACACCTTTGGTGAGGGGCAACGTTGAACAGACAGAAACTTCATACTAACATCATCCAGTGTGGGAATTGAATTTGCACTGTTGGCATCACTCTGCATTGCAAACCAGCTGTCCAACAAACTGAGCCAACTGACTCTCAGAGGGGAAGCAAATTGCTGGATCGTTGTAGTACTCTGCAAATTGTTTTCTGCCTCATCAGTCTCCTCATTTGAGTTCTCAGCACCAGATCTTGCATGGCCTCCAGTAAGCTGCATTATCCGAGGCCCCTACCCTGGCTGTAGTGCATTTCTGGCTGATATCTCACTAAAGGCAGACCCTGCCTCTTCACCATCCTCAAATATATGAGCAGCATCTGTGCCTGAAGTGGTGTCTCAGAAAGTGACAATGTTTCGACTTACCAGTGATTGTTTTTCTCAGTTTCCTTCCACAGTCTGGCTAGATTGGTTATCTGAGAGGACAAAACTCAGCTAGAGATAGTAAGAACTGCACATGCTGGAGTCAGAGATTACACAGTGTGGAGCTGGAGGAACACAGCAGGCCAGGCAGCATCAGAGGAGCAGGAAAGTTGACATTTTGGGTCGGACCCTTCTTTTTCTGAAGAAGGGACCCAACCTGAAACGTCTACTTCCCTGTTCCTCTAATGCTGCCTGGCCTGCTGTGTTCCTCCAGTTCCACACTGTGTTACCTCTAAGCTCAGTTTGTGTTGACTGGAAGTAGGGTGACAGTGTTAGGTGCGGAAAACTAGAGCTGTACGCTGAGACCTTCTCCAAGTTGTGAGTCAGAAGAGATTGTCGGTTGAAGGAGGTTTGGACATGAGGATAGTGGAATCTTTTCTGGTTTCATCCACATCTCTGTCTATGTCCTGGGAAATGGACATTCCAGGAATGACTAGCCCCCCTCCATAGTATTTGGTGCGTGGAAGTCTGCACTCCCCCTTTTTTGCCCGTCTGGCTGTGAGCCATCTTATCCTGATTGAGAAAGCGAAATGGACTACTGATTGTCATGGAATATCCTTGCATAACGTGGCTGTTATGGTTCAACAACTGACAGTATGCACAAGCTGTGAGTTGTGGGTGGCTGGTTTGCAGCAGTGCCAACTGTGGGAGGGTGAGGACTGTTGGCTGAGTCCTGATTGGTTGGGTTTGGTGATGATGGTGTCTGGTGCTTTGAGGCTGGTGGTTCTTGGGCGTATGGTGAATTGAAGATACATTCACTGATGGGAGATCATTAAACTACTTGAGGCCCTGCAAATGGGTCGTTGAGACCAAATCATTGACTTCTGCTGCTAGGGCCTGACTCCACATCGCCTTTGAGAAGTACAAGTTAGCTTAAACAAAAACAAAGTTGCTGGAAAAGCCCAGCAGGTCTGGCAGCATCTGTGAAGGAGAAAACAGAGTTAACGTTTCGGGTCTGGTGACCCTTCCTCAGAAGTTAGCCATGTTAGCTTAAAGTTGTGTTAGCAAGTATCAACACTTGGGCCCGAGCAGATAAGTCCCAGAAGTAAACTGTGGGCTGAATTGCTGACGAAATGTTGACACCATGCTAATAACCAGTCAAACAAAGATGCTGTGCTCTTGATGGCTCGTTGAATGAGTTTGGGCTAATTGCACTTTGCAGTCTGCTGGCTAATTTTCAAGATATCCAATTTAGACGCCCAACTACCCAATATTGGGTAGGGCTGTGCTTTACACAAAGGGGCATCCTTAAGGGGACAATACAGATTAAAATATTGCTAAATGAGTAAAATAAGGGATTGAAGGAAAAGGTGAAACAGGGTTAATATGTAACATTAACTGCTACAGATTTTGAGGGAACAGACTTTCAAACGTCAAACCAGCAATGTTGTATCGAAAGGATAAACAAACTAAATTTGTTGTTGATAAACATGATAAACAATGATTGCTCATCAGCAAGCACACCTTCTATTTAATGACATGAGTTCTGTGCAAGAAGTTTATTTTTTGTGCACAGGCTGTCAAAATAAATGCTGCTGTTTTAACCCTCATCAGATGTCTCGCCTACACACATTGCGAAAACAAAATTTCATCAAGGTTATTTTTCTTCTGTGTGTGGGATAGGGGGCTAGGACATGGGAGAGTTCAGGCCCTAAAATTATTGAACTTGATATTGAGTCCGGAGGGCTGCAGGGTTCCCAAGCGGAAAATGAGTTGTTGTTCTTCCAGCTTGTGTGGAGCTTCACTGGAACACTGTAGCAAGCCAGAGACAGGGATGTTGGTCAGGGAGCAGGGTGGTACATTAGACTGGCAGGCAACAGGAAGCTCAGGGTCTTTTTTATGAACAGAACATGGGTGTTCTGCAAAGTGGTCACCCAGTCTACACTTTGCTTCCCCAATGTAGAGGAGACCACATTGTGTGCAGCGAATGCAGTAGACTAGATTCTGGGAAGTGCAGGTGAAGTGTTGCTTCACCTGGAAGGTACGTTTGGGCCCTTGGATACTGAGGAGGGAGGAGGTAAATGGGCAGGTGTTGCACCTTCGCCGGTTACAGGGGAAGGTGCCGTGGGGCTGTGGGGGCTATTGGGGGTGAAGGAAGACGGACTAGAGTGTCACAGAGGGAATGGACCCTGTGGAAGGCAGACAAGTGGGGGAAGGGGAATATGTGCCTTGTGGTGGCATCTCACTGGAAGTGACATAAATTACATCTGATGATCTTCTGGATGTGGATTCTGCTGGGATGGTAGGTAAGGACAAGAGGAATCCTATCACTGTTGCAGGAGGGAGCAGAGCAGGTGAGGGCGGAAGTGCTCGAGATTGGTCAGACACGGTTGAGGGCCATGTCACCAATGGTGCTGGAGAATTCTCGGTTGAGGTAGAAGGTGGACATTTCAGAAGCTCCCCTGTTGAAGTTGGCCTCATCTGAATATATGCAGCAGAAACAGATGAACTGGGAAAATGGAATGAGGTCTTTACAGGAAGCAGTATGCGAGGATGTATAGTCCAGGTAGCTGTGGGAGTTGGTGGGTTTGTAGTGGATAATTGTGGCCAGTCTATCCCCAGAAATGGAACCAGAGATGTCAAGGAAGGTTCTGAGGAAGAGACACCAGACCCGAAATATTAAATCTGATTCCTCTTCATAGGTGCTGCCAGACCTACCTAGCTTTTCCAACAATTTCTGTTTTTGTTTCACAGAGGTTATTATTTCACCTAAGGGGTAAAGAAACTGTTTCAGAATAGGCAACATTTTAAATTTAAAAATTCTCACACGGGTTCAGATTTCTTGATAGATTCACCCCTTTTCTATGGACCAGCTTTTCGAAGAGTGGTGGAGAGTGCTGTTTAAAAATAGTGGATGGTTCACAGAAATGGAAGTCTCACCACCATTGCTGGGAGATCCTGTTTTCAAGTGTAGGCCAAAGTGATGGGACAGAAGCACGCAGCAAAGAATTACAAATCATTTGAGACATTTAAACTCAGTGCACAGGACAAGGGGTCCTGATTTACATGCCAGAAGTGGCCTCAAACTATAGAATACATCACACAACTTGATGAAGATTTGATTGGTGATGTACAGTAGATATGTATGCAGAATCATCAAGATGTCAATGTAATTAAATCCCTTTCCGTTTAAAGTTTGGGAAGAAAACTGCTTACCTGTGTCTGTGATAGCATCAACTTTCTATTCTCATGTCCTGGAGTTGACTTTGAGGATAAACAGAGATCTGCTAACTCAGCACAGACTGTGAACTTACCTAGGTTTTGTTGCTCACTTACTGACAGGCTTACCCAGCTGGCCATTTCGGAGGAACTGTTTTGAGAATTCCAACTGCATGGTGAATTATTTGAATCATCAGAGCGAGATTTAATTATATAGAAAGTCGGAGTAAGAGTCAGCCATTAAGCCCATTCGGCCCGTCAACATGATCATGGCTGATCCCCCATTTTCACACCACACTCCCACTCTCTCACACATTCCTCTTGACATCCCTAGTTTCTAGAAATCGATCCATCTCTTTCTTAAATGTATTTTGTGACTTGTCATTCACAGCTTTCTGTGGTAGAGAATTCTGAGACTGTCCTCCTTTGTTCTGGACCCTCTGACCAGGGGAAACACCATTGCTGTATCTCTGATCCTATAAAGAACACTATATAAATGCAGGCCTTTCTTTTTAATAGGTTTCTGAATGACATACTGTCCTGGTTGTGGAGAAGACTGTGCCGGTAGCCAGTGATGTACTTGTTTTTAGAACTCAACAGTGTTAGGGTTTGCCTTTCTAGGTGAGATTACGTTTCTGTCCTGCTGAAGGAGCTGCTGAAGAGAAGATGCAGTAAAGTCAGTTTCAGACCAGGTTTCACTCACCTTCAAGCATCTTGGGAAAGTTGCACTCTCCATCGGTGTTCTGCTCCACAGGCAAAAGAAAGTTTTTTGCCATGATTGTACTTTCCAGCAGCTTACTAATCACAACTGTTTGACATTTTTCAAAGTTGATACCATTGGAACAGATATGACGGAGACAGTGGAACTGGGAGCATGGAATAGAGTCTTTACAGGAAGCAGGGCACAAGGATGTGTAGTCAAGGTAACTGTAGGCATTGATGGGTTTGTAGTGGATATTGGTGGCCAGCCTATTCACAGAAATGGAAACAGAGATGTTAAGGGAAGGAAGGGAGGATTCAGAGGTGAAAGTGAGGGCAGGGTGGAAAGTGGAAGTGAAATAGAGACAGATATAACTGGGGCCCATGTGCAAACCCGTGGCCACCCCTCTGATCTGAAGAAAGTAGGTGGAGTTAAAAGAGGAATTGTTGAGGGTGAGGACAAGCTTAGCCAGGTGGAGGAGGCTGGTGATGGATGGGAATGGTTTAGGCCTTTGTTTCAGAAAGAGGCAGAGAGCCCTGAGAACAACCTGGTGGGGGATGGACATGTAAATGGATTTTATGTCCATGGTGAAGACGAGGCAGCTGAGCCTGCAAACTAGAAATTCTGAAACTGACGTAAAGCGTCAGAGGAATCGAGGATGGAAGTGGGAAGAGACTGGACAAGGGGAGAAAAGGTTGAATCAAGGTAGGAAGAGGTGAGTTCTGTGGGGCAGGAGCAGGCAGAAACAATGGGTCTGCCTGGACGTCCTGTTTATGGAATTTGAGAAGGAGGTAGAAGCAGGCTGTGCGGGCTTGAGAGATTATGAGCTTGGAGGCAAGTGGGGGAGAGATCACCAGATGAAATGAGGTTAGTTACCATTGTGGACACAATGGCCTGATGTTCCATGGTAGGGTCATGGCCCAGGGGGAGATAGGAGGAAGTATCTGAGAGCTGGTGCTCAGCCTCTGCAATGTAGAAGTCAGTGTGCCAGCCTACAGCAGCACCACCATCATCAGCAGGCTTAAATACAAAGTCAGGTAGATCAGAGAGTGGATTGGGTAAGGGGTGGGCAGAGAAATTGAGGTGACCAATGTCACACTGACAGTTCTCAATAAACAGGTCAACTGCAGGCAATTGGCAAGAGGGAGGGGTCCAGGTTAACGGAGAGTGTTGGAGCTGGGTAAAGGGGTCTGTGGGATGGGGAGAGGACAGTTGTCCAAAGAAATGAGCAGGGAGGCGAAGGCGACGGAAGAAGAGTTCAATGTCGTGTTGTGTCTAAACTTCATTAAGATGGGGATGCAGAGGGGTAAAACTGAAGCCTTTGCTGAGTACAGAACGTTCACCATTGGAGAGCAGAAGTTCAGAAGGGATAGTATATACATGACAGGAGGTGGGGTTGGGATAGGGATTGGAGTCAGAGGAGAGGAAGGTTTTAGAAGACTGTGGGTATCCCTGAATTGTTGCATCTTGTGCTCCTTAAAGCCTAAAAAGAAAAAAGTATCTTGTCAGAAAATTATGGAAATAAGTAAATTTACAGAACTTAGAAGAAGCAAACTAGACAAATTGAAAAGGATGTGAGTGAGAGAATATGAGATTTTGTAATTGACCTTATTTTGTTAAGACCTATTTTGCTCTGAAAAAAATCTCACACCTAATAATTTACTATTGGAGTTGCAGTAGGACACAGCAAATGTAGTCACCCTTTTATATGAGGCATTAAACTGCCCATTCTAGCTGGTTCAATGAGCAGTGAAGATTACGTTGCACATTCAGACTCGAACCAGGAATTTTTTCAGTGTGCTTGATAACATTCCAGTTCTTCAGTGAAATAGATTAATTGACTATTCATAACATTTTCTTGGTGGAATTTTGTTAGGTGGTAAACACTGGTGTGTCTGTTTATGAAGATAGTCATTGAATTTTAAATCAATTCATCACCACTCAGCTGCTTTAGAATGTTGCTGGGCCATGTGTTATTAAAATGTGCATTTCTCTGATTCTTACCCAGTTATATGAATGCACAGAGTTCAACACAGCAAAAAAAAATCTGATAGAAATTCACAGCCTTCACTTTGACTTTACACTGATTGATCTCAACTAATCTACGCTGATTTAGTCTTTGCTCATATTGAGATCTTTCAGAGATGGACTTGCAAAGGCTCATGCAAAATGTTCCGTCAAAAATCAAATTAGCATAAACTGCTTCTGTGGAGACTTGTCCCAAAGCAACTTACATCATTGTATTTGTTAAATAATGACTCCATGGAATATGAACCCAGGCTGATGGTGTATATAAGGATAACATTTTAACTGTGGGATTGGGAGCTTTTACAAACGAAAGATAAGAAATGAAAGAACCTGAATTTACATAGTCATTTCTATCAAGTCAGGTCATCCCAAATTGCTTCCCAGCTGAAGAGGTACTTTTTAAGTGTAGTCTCTGTTATAATGTGGGAAATTCAACCAATTGTAACCAATTTGCACGCAGCAAGACTCCTTAAATCAATCTGAAAATGACCAAGTAATCTATTTTCAAATCATAGAATCCCTACAGTGTGGAAACAGGCCCTTCAGCCCAACAAGTCCACACTGACCTTCAGAGCATCCCACCCAGACTCATCCCCCTATAACCCACCTAATCTACACATCCCTGAAAAATATGGGCAATTTTGCATGTCCAATCCACCTAGCCTGCACATCTTTGGACTGTGAGAGGAAACCAGAGCACAGTGGTGGTAATTGAAAGCTAAGGATTTGCAGGAGGGGATGGAGGGAGGGTGTCGGAGTACGGTTGGAGGAATGGTGTCACTTTCATTGGAGCCTGGCCGTAACTTGCCATTGCACTCCAGGCAGCAATCTATGACATGGGATTGGTTCAAAATTGGTTCACAGATGTGAGGTAAGAGGGTAAGGGATAAAAGTGATGATAAAGCCTTTACGAGGAAGGCCAGTTTGATTTACAACACAGTAGGAGGCCATTTTTCCCCATTGTGCTTGTAATTCCTTTGAAAGATCAGTTGTTCATAGTTTCAAACGTTGTCCAGGAAAGAGACTTCAAAAAGCTAAGTGCATCATTGTTTCTCCACCAGAAAAGCTCTTCGCGGGACATGATAAAGTTGTGCTTTCATGATTTCATTATGATTTCATTATCCTTTAGGGATTTAATTTTTTAAGGTCGAGGCAGAAATTTCATTGTTCATTGGATGAGGGCACCACTGGCTAGGCAGCATTTATTGTCCATCCCTAATTGCCCAGAGAGCAGTTAAGAGTCAGCCACATTGCTGTGAGTCTGGAGTCACATGTCGGCCAGACCGGGTGAGAATGGCAGTTTCCCTCCCTAAATGACATTAGTTTCCCTGAGAATCGACAATGGATTCATGGTCATCATTAGACTCTTAATTCCAGAGTTTTATTGGATTCAAATTCTGCCATCTGCCATGGCAGGATTCAAACCCAGGTCCCCAAAAAGTTACCTGCGTCTCTGGATTAACAGTCCAGCGATAATACCACTAGGCCATTGCCTTCCCTAAAAGAAACATTTTGCTTCAGTTCAGCAAAGGTATTAAAAGGCAGAAAGTTATTTGGAATATATCATTTCCAAGAAGGCATAGAACATAGAACATAGCACAGTACAGGCCCTTCGGCCCAAAATGTTGTGCCGACCTATTACCCTGCTAAGATCAATAATTTAACTCTCTGAGATATGAAAGAACTTTGATTTTCAGCTTGAAATCAGGTTTGAATGCATAGTTGACACCAATGCTCTCACCTCAATCCATTTTTCCTCTTTTGTGGTACATGTGAGTTAATAAGTGCCTAGCTAGTGTTCATTAATGCAGTATTTACCCTGCTAAGTTTATGATATAGAATAAAATAAGTGATCATGAGTTATTGGTTATTTAGTGTGAGCCCAATTCAGAAGAATCAGGTTTTTGTTCATATCAACGAAAGAATTAGTTTCTTATTCTCAGTTCGGGAGAAGAGTTTCATGCAAGCAGTAAGGTGGATTAGTTTTGTGAAGACTCTGAGCTAAGAGCTGTTGTATAGAAGGTTCCAACTTGTCAGAACTGAAATATGGTTTCAGCCATAGGAACTGAATGATGGTCAGGTGTCAGAATTGGAAAAAAAAAGGTCTTAAACCTGTTTCAGCAGCCCAACCTGGAATAATGTGAAGGATTTATTCAGTAAGAAATTAAACTGTTAAAATAGGAGGAATATTACTTTGGATTGAGTTTCTGAAGCAGATATCGTTGAGAAAATGTTGAATCTATGTTATTGCCATTCTTGTCAAGGCCTTTTTAAATTGTTGTACAGTTTTCTTTGTGGTTTTTTTTTGTCCTTTTATTAATAAAGTTATGTTCTTGAGTTCAGAGAGAATTGCTAGCCATGTGTGAATATGTTCCATAGCTCGTCACCATTGTATCCAACTTCAAAAGTATTACCTATCAACCAAACTAAAATTTTAGGTTGAGTGAACCGAGGAACATAGAACATAGAACATAGAACAGTACAGCACAGTACAGGCCCTTCAGCCCACGATGCTGTGCCGAACTTTTACCCTAAACCTAAGGTCTATCTAACCTCCACCCCTGCCTTATACTATCATCCATATGCCTATCTAATAGCCGCTTAAATGCCCTAATGAGGCCGACTCCACTGCCCTCTCGGCAATGCATTCCATGCCCCTAGCACTCTCTGAGTAAAGAACCTACTCTGATGTCTCCCCTATATCTACCTCCACTCACTTTAAAACTGTGCCCCCTCATAATAGCTACCTCCACCCTAGGAAAAAGTCTCTGGCTGTCCGCTCTATCTATACCTCTGATCATTTTGTACACCTCTATCAAGTCACTTCTCATCCTTCGTCGTTCTAAAGAGAAAAGCCCTAGCTCTCTCAACCTTTCCTCATAAGACCTTCCCTCCATTCCAGGCAACATCCTGGTAAATCTGAGATAATAGGAACTGCAGATGCTGGAGAATCCGAGACAACAAGGTGCAGGGCTGGATGAACACAGCAGGCCAAGCAGCATCATCCTATGTGATTTTCTTCAATTAGGTAGTTAATATCCATTCCAATAACTAAGCCATTTATAATTTAAAAGAGAACATCTTTGACAAAACTGCGCGCCATCGGAATTGTATTGCAATTCCTGACATTAGTTTTGTTGAAACATTACGCCACAGTTGTCTGCTTTTAGTGAGACTGAGTTAGCCTAATACTATAGGACTTCCATCCAGACAAAATGATTCTGAATCACACAAGTCAGCTCTCCTGAAAAATGGGTCTCCCTTTTAGAAATAGGTCTCTTAGATCTCTGGAACCAACAGGATGGACAGGTGCCAGACTCCTTTACAGAGACTGGAAAATCAGGTTAGGAAAAGGTCCCAGGAGATTTAAACAGATTTAGGGATTATTATCCTAGATCTTTAAATAAAACTTAGGTGAGAATTGGAAAGTCTGTTTAATTTCAGTTACGTGTGGTTGGCTAAATCAAAGTGGGGGAAATGGCTCTTAACATTGCTAAAGAGGTTCTGGGGTTTGAGGATGCTCCCCGAATTTGCCAAGAAAGTTTAGATAGACAGAGGAAGGATACACATTTAGATTTAGCGCACAGGCTAGGTTTGGGACAAGAGGAAAGCTGAAATCGTAGTGGAATTAGTCAAATATTTAGATATACCAGCAAACAGGCAAGTGCAGTGGAGTTAGGAAAAATTAAATTGAAAATTAGACAATTGGAGTTAGAAGATAAAGAAAAGGAAAGAAGAGCCAGGGCAGAAAATGAAGGAAGGGAATGGAAATATTTTGAATTACAGTTACAAGCAGAGAAAGAGAGAGAGTTCAAGCTTCAGAAGTTGCAAATGGGACAGGAAAGTCAATTTAAAAGGATGGAGATGAAGGTAGAAGATAGGCGTAGTGAGAAGGAGAGTGATGAGCAAACCCATCATTGCCAAAGGCTTGGTAGGGACACATACAAATATATCAAAACATTACTAAAATTCAATGAAAAATGTGTAGACGCCTTTTTCAGTTCCGTTGAGAAATTGGCTGAACAGATGAATTGGCCAGAGACTATGTTGGTAATGTTAATTCAGAGTAAGTTGGTAGGTAGGGCTAGTGAGGTGTTTGCAGCACTATCAGATTAAGTGTCAATAGATTATGAAGAAGTAAAACAGGTCATTTTGAGTACCTACGAATTGGTACCAGAAGCATATAGACAACGGTTCAGAAATATAAGAAAGGAACCAGGTCAGACTTAGAGACGACAAGGTGCAGAGCTGGATGAACACAGCAGGCCAAGCAGCATCATAGGAGCAGAAAGGCTGA
>NC_063333.1:16016312-16043410 GCF_021869965.1 Rhincodon typus
TTTCTGATGAAGGGTCTAGGCCCGAAACGTCAGCCTCTCTGCTCCTATGATGCTGCTTGGCCTGCTGTGTTCATCCAGCCCTGCACCTTGTTGTCTCGGATTCTCCAGCATCTGCAGTTCCTACTATCTCCAGGTCAGACTTAGGTCGAGTTTGAAAGAATTAGTCATAACTGCTTTAATAGATGGGTGAGAATATTAAAGAAAGAAAAGACATATGAGGATCTTAGAGAGATTATTCTGCTGGAGGAGCTCAAAAACCCACTTCCAGAAATGATAAGAACTCATGTTGAGGAACAGGAAGTTAAAACAGTGAGAAGAGCTGAAGAGTTGGTTGATGATTATATATTAGTGCATAAATGGAAACTTAGCTTCCTGTAGCAATTTCACTCTAAGAGGGATAGAAATTGGGAAAAAGGTGATCCTTCAATGAAAAGCAAAAAGTAGGTCACACTGGGAACAGTTTACCACAGGTGAAAAAAGAAACTCAAGAGGGTGATAAAGAGGCGAAAGGCCTCAGATGTTTCCATTATAATAGAGGGGGACAAACAAAGTAACTGAAATTAAACAGACTTTCCACTTCTCACCTAAGTTTTATTTAAAGATCTAGATAACAATCCTTAAATCTGTTTAAATTTGCTGGGACCTTTCCTAACCTGAGTTTCCAGTCTCTGGAAAATAATCCCTAAAGGCACTGGGTAAAAGGATGTGGTAAAAGAGACTAAACCAATGGGATTAGTTGAGGTAGTGAAGGAAATCCCAAGAGAAGTTGAGGAGCCAAAGGAGAGTGCACAGTCTAGTCACGGGCTGGATAGTAAAATTGTGCCCGTTCTCTTCAAAGATTTCACCTCTGCGAGTAAGGTTTACTCAGGAAGAACAGGGGGAGAAGGTAAAGAAGTTAAAATATTGAGAGATAGAGGAGTTGGTCAGATTCTAATAGTAAGAGATGAAAGTATTTGCACTCCTTCTGAAATGTTACCTGAGAGAGTGATAATCTGTGGAATAAATGGGGAGGGATTTAGCATTCTCCTGTGTAAAGTAAGACTGGGAAATTCAATCTAGACTGGGAAAGTGACAGTGGGAATGATTGAAAGAATGTCTATTCCAGGAATACAGTTTGTTCTTGGGAATGACCTAACAGGATTAAAGGTGGGAGTGATGACCATTTTAGTGGAGAATTCAAAATAAAACCAGAGAACTGAAGAATTAAAAGAAAAATACCATGGAATTTTTCTGGACTGCCAGGATTACTCAAATGATTAGAGTAAAGGTATCCCATTTATATTATTTGCTATTAGAGATGCTCCAAATGAATCAACTCAGATTACTCCATTTTGAATTGATATTTGGACACGAAGTAAGAGGTGTTTAAAATTAATTAAGGAAAAGCTGATAGGTCCTAAGTCAGAGACCTCACTCTTGGATTATGTATCTGAAGTGAGAGAAAGATTAAACAGAGTAGGTGAATTAGCTAGACAACATTTGAAGGTGACACAGCACCTAATGAAGCAAGAAGTAGATAAGAAATCTAAAATTCGTACATTTGCCCATGGCCATCAAGTATTGCTGTTGTTACCAGGGATAGGAGATCCCTTCAAAGCAAGGTTTAGTGGTCCCTATCAGATTGAGAAAAGTTAAGTCAGGTGAATTATCTTGTAAAGATGCCAGATAGGAAAAGAAATTATCAGGTATGTCATATGAACATGCTGAAATCTTACTATGACAGGGAAAGGCAACCGGAGGAACTGGTATTAGTTACTGCCATTCAGAGTGAGGAATCACATCCAGTTGGTTTGGATTTTGATGTACCTCAGAATAAATTGAATAATGAGGAAGTCCTTAAAAATGAGATAGGGTAGTAAGCTATCTGTCTCAGGAACAGAAAACTGAATTGTCCCGTTGGGCAGATGCAGCATGGGTTCATGAAGGGCAGGTCATGCTTGACAGATCTTTTGGAATTCTATGAAGACATTACGAGCAAGGTGGACAATGGGGACCCAGTGGATGTGGTGTACCTAGATTTCCAAAAGGCCTTTGACAAGGTGCCGCACAAGAGGCTACTGCATAAGATAAGGATGCATGACGTTAAGGGTAAAGTATTAGCATGGATAGAGGATTGGTTGACTAACAGGAAGCAAAGAGTGGGGATAAATGAGTGCTATTCTAGCTGGCAGTCAGTGACTAGTGGTGTGCCTCAGGGATCGGTGTTGGGACCGCAATTATTTACAATTTATGTAGATGATTTGGAGTTGGGGACCACGTGTAGGGTGTCAAAGTTTGCAGATGACACTAAGATGTGTGGCAAAGCAAAGTGTGCAGAGGACTATGAAACTTTGCAGAGGAACATAGATATATTGAGTGAGTGGGCAAAGGTCTGGCAGATGGAATACAGTGTAAATAAATGTGAAGTCATACATTTTGGTAGGAGTAATAGTAAAAAGGATTATTACTGGAATGGTAAAAAGTTGCAGCATGCTGCTATGTAGAGGGACCTGGGTGTCCTTGTGCATGAATCACAGAAGGTAGGTCTGCAGGTACAACAAGTAATTAGGAAGGCAAATGGAATTTTGTCCTTCATTGCTAAAGGGATTGAAATTAAAAGCAGAGAGGTTATGTTGCAGCTGTACAAGGTGCTGGTGAGGCCATACCTGGAGTACTGTGTGCAGTTTTGGTCTCCTTACTTGAGAAAGGATGTGCTGGCACTGGAGGGGGTGCAAAGGAGGTTCACTAGGTTGATTCCGGAGTTGAGGGGGTTGGCTTATGAGGAGAGACTGAGTAGATTGGGATTATATTCATTGGAATTCAGAAGATTGAGGGGGGATCTTATAGAAACATATAAAATTATGAAGGGAATAGATAAGATAGAAGTAGAGAGGATGTTTCCACTGGCAGGTGAAGCTAGGACAAGAGGGCATAGCCTCAAGATTAGAGGGAGCAGATTTAGGACTGAACTGAGAAGGAATTTCTTCACCCAGAGGGTTGTTAATCTGTGGAATTCCTTGCCCAGTGAAGTAGTTGACGCTACTTCAGTAAATGTTTTTTTAAAAAAAGGTAGATTTTTTTGAACAATAAAGGAATTAAGGGATACGGTGAGAACGCGGGTAAGTGGATCTGAGTCCATGAAAGGATCAGCCATGATCTTATTGAATGGCAGAGCAGGCTCGAAGGGCCAGACGGCCTACTCCTGCTCCTAGTTCTTATGTTCTTATGTTCTTATGAATTGAAAGGCTTGTTCCAGCACTGTGAGGACACATGTAGAAATACAATGTGGAGGACTAATACGATAGTACATGAGGTGGACTTACAGAATGCTATACCAATAAAGTAACACCCCTAAAGGCTTAATCCTCTCAAAGCCACACAGGTACAGAAGGAAGTGGAAGCGATGATCCAAGAAGACATCATCAAACCAAGTCAAAACAAATGGAGTTCACCGATCATGTTGGTCCACTAACCTGATGGTACTCAACGATTCTCCATAGATTATCAGAAGGTCAACACCATGACTACATCAGACTCATACCCAATTCCAAGGCTGGAGGACTATGTGGAAAAAGTTGGACAAGCCACTTACATCACAAAGTTGGACTTACTTCGCGTTTACTGGCAAGTACATTTGTCGGACAGAGCGAAAGAAGTTTCTGCTTTTGTAACCCCAAACGGGCTGTATCTATTTAAAGTAATGCCCTTTGGAATGAAGAATGCACCAGCCACATTTCAAAGATTTATGAACAGAGTTGTAGCAGGATTGATGAGTTGTACCATCTTTAGCCATCCGTGGAAAGATCACATGGAGCATTTGGCAGAGCTTTTTGAGAGACTACAGAAGGCAAAGTTGGTCATAAATTTGGCGGAAGTGATGGTCTTAGGACACAACATCGGACACAGACGGATGACACCAAAGAACAATGAGACAAAGGCCGTTGAGGAATTTCCAAGACCATCCTCAAAGAAGGAGATTTTACGATTTTTGGGACTGAGTGGATTCTACTAGCAAACTGTAGTAGCAAGGTGGCACCACTGATGGCTTTGTTAAAGAAGAACATGAACTTTTGGTGGACAGAACAATGCCAGGAAGCATTTGAGAATTTAAAAGCAGTGTTAACCACCACACCAGTTTTAGCCACACCAAATTTCTTGAAACCCTTTAAAATCTCTATCAGAGCAAGGGATGTAGGGGTTGGAGCTGTGTTCTTACAGGAGGATGGTTGTAGCATTGAAAGGCCAATTGGTTATTTTTCAAAGAAACTCAGAGAAAATATTCGACCGCTTGAAAAAGAGTTATTGAGTTTGGTACAGGCCTTACAACATTTTAATGTTTATGTTATAAACAATGTATCAGAGACAGTTGTGGACACTGATCACGACCGTTTGACATTTTTCAAAAAATTTAAAGACAAGAACACCAGACTATTTCAGTGGAGCCTTATGTTACAAGCATTTAATTTACAGGTTGTATATGTTGTGGACATGAAAATGTTATTGTGGATGCGTTTTCCCAGGTTTAAAAGGAAAATGTGTATATAAGATAGAAGCAGTAGTGTTCAATGTCATATATGTATATAGAATTAGTATGAAATGTGTAACTCTAGATTAATGATCTATAGATCTAGTAATAGCCATCTTTTCATCATGATGCTTCATTTTTTTTGCTTAAGCGGGGAGATGTTGCAAAGTTGAGTAGAGTATTTATGGATTGGAAGGCAGGATGTTAGAATTTGATGCTTGGAAAATAATAGGAAGGAAGAATGTGTAGTCCCTGTAAAAGGTGATGTGTTTTTTCTAGGCTTGGAGATTTTAAAAGATGTCCGTGTGCACAGAGAGCTCCAGAAATTGAAACATTATATCAAAAGGCTGTGTGGATAACAACCTGGCAATAGTTTGTTTTGTTATTAAAGCAATCGGTTTGAAAATCAGCCAATTAATTTAAACCAGGTACTTAGAGACTAGAAACCATTTAAATTTAAATCTGATGGTTTTCACAATTTAGGACCAATCCTATTGTAAGAAATTAATGGGTCATCAAGGGTAAAAAAGAAGACAGCATTCAAAAATTGGTCTGAGAACAACTGCTATCTAAAATAGTTAACAACCCATCAGCTCTAAAGAGAAAGTCATGGGCTCTCACAGAATTGTCTAAGCCCTCAGAGTAACCATCATCTAACTAAACATATAGCGGCGCTCTTAGTAAATATTCCTGACACAAGAACTCAACAGGGAAAGATGTTCATGACTGAAGAACAGCGGAGAAGACACCTAAAATTCCAGAAGGCATATCCTGGCTGTAATTTTGAGAGATTAAGTTTCAATTTTTCTTTTATTATTTTGGTTTACACAAGTGGGATTTATATTTATTGGAACAGCATACCATTAGAATTTTGTTTTACTTGGGAATGGTTAGTAGTTAAGGGGAGTTGTTTGGTTCATTAATGGTTGAGTTAATTTGTTCGCTGTTAGAGTTAGATAAATAAATTGTTACTTGTTGATTATGATTGGGAAGTGAAAGAGGGGTTATACCACTTTACACACTTCCTTTAACAGATTATGAGGCAAGGCAAGCTTCTCCGAGTGTTTTGGTTTTAGTAATCAGAGGGGGGTCAAACTCTGCTCCATAACATATTTGATCTGAAGTCTAAAAGGAATAAATCATGAGGAAAGATTAGAGAAGCTCAAGTCAGCACTCTAGAGACAAGGAGAGACCCGAATGAAATGCATGAAATATTAAGTCCGACTGCTGAGTAATTCAGAGCATAAAGGATCTTGCAGTGACAGGACTGTTATTTCATGATACTCAAAATGTACCATTGTTACAAAAGAAAGACATACATTTCGTGCCATGCATGATCTCCCATAGTCCTTCACAGCCATTGAAGAAATTTGGAAGAGTGATAGCTGTCCTAATGTAGGAGGTTCAGCAGCTAACGTGTACACATCGAACCTCCTTAAAGTATAATATGGGAATAGCCAAATAATCTATATTTAGATAGAGTTCAAATGTAATTTTTGTGATGCTTTCTCTGAATCTTAGTACTTTTGTTTTAATTTTAACATCATGTTTTGAAAAGTTGATGATTTCAAACAGTCAAGGTAGCATCTATCTGTTACAACTGGCATGCTGTTCATTTAACTGCAATTTATTTTAAACTGTAAAATTAATCAGTGCTTAGCTGTGTTTGTTGACTGTGCTTCAGCATTTACAGTGACCTTTTGGCAATTTTCTTTTAGAGGCATAACTTCTTAAAGAGATGATGGGCATCCTAAGTGAAGTGCTGGAGTGTTGTTGATATTTGTACATCCACATTTTTTTTCTGGATTCCTAGTTCATTTCTAGCCATTGTGCTTCTTCTGTTAAATTTACAAATCGCTGTTATGTTTGGCGATACCATATAATCTCAATGAATCAAATTGCAGGGGCCCACCCACAAATTTCTATTAAGTGGAACTTCAAGAGAGTCAAGGAGGCCCCAGTGTAGCCCAGCTTTGACTCCAAACATGCTGTTTGCTAAAACCAAAAGCAAGTGAAAGTACAAATGTGAGAAAAGTGTCTTTAGTTTTGAATCTGTTTATACCTCAGCTTGAACAAGGTTGAACATTGGGCAGTAAAAGGCACTGAAAATTGCTGGGAGTTGACTCTGGATAAACTTGGCAATGTAGTCTGCTGACTTCAGATGAGTGTGACAGTGTGGCAATGTGATACCCTGAAACACCTCGATGGTCTTTGCAGCTACAGTTAGGGAAACAGGCAGGGGTGAATGGGCAAGCATTCATCAGACCATTGGCCTCCTCGACCAAACTTGCAGAGTTTCACAGAGACATCCATCTACAAAATTCAAGACATCCATTTCTGGTGCTGCCAAGCTGACAGCCTCCCAGTGCACTGCTCCCAAATATGTAAATCCACGCTCATGTATTGCTGCAATTCCATGCTCCCTTCACACCAGAATCCCAAGTTAATTGCTATCAGATCCCAGAGTAATAGCAAAGTGATGTCAAATTCAAGGGTGAACACATTGTTACCAGGGGTGAAATTACTGACCCTCACATTGATTTGGTTTGCATAGGTTTGTTGCATATTGTTTACAAAAGGTTGTAACAATGATCACAAAATCCAGTGTCACAATGACGCCACCTGCAAACTAGAGGAGCAGCGCCTCATATTCCGCCTCGGGAGCCTATAGCCCAATGGCCTAAATGTGGACTTTACCAGTTTCAAAATCTCCCCACCCCTGGCCTCCTCCCATGTCCAATCCTCCCTCTCATCCCTGCCTCCTTGACCTGACACAACCTGTCTATCTTCACTCCCACCTATCTGCTCCTCCCACCTCACTGACCAATCCCCACCACTCCCTACCTGCACTCACCTATCACCATCCCACCTACCTTCCCCAGCCCCACCCCTCTTCTATCTAACTATTTCTGAGCTCCCTTCCCCCTCCCCATTTCTGAAGAAGGGTCCCGACCTGAAATGTCAACTTTCCTGCTTCTCTGATGCTGTCTGGCCTGCTGTGTTCCTCCAGCTCAACACTGTGTTATCACAAAATCTACAGAATGCTTTTATTGTAATGTAGAGTGTTACAAATGAGAGGATAGTTTAAGCAATTTAGAGTCCAGTAAAATTAAAGGGATGGATATATGGTTTTTGAAGGTTGGTGACTGAGCTGGCCTCTGATTGAACTTGGTGGCGTTCTGTTTTCAGCAATGGACTGTGTACACGTTCTCCTGGAAACAGCAGCTGCTCAATTGACTCCTTTTAAAAATCTTTGATTCTGGTGGCTAGATAGTCAAAATCAGCAGAAAGGGTTCACAAGTTCAGTGTTTTCTGGAGAAAGATAAAGTGAAAAAGAGAAGGGGGGACAGACTCAACATCTTGCTTCTTCAGCATTTCAGTTGCGGGTCCTATTCTGCAGTTGCTTAGTCACACAAATGGCTTGTTAATTTTCAATATGAGGGTCAGTAATTTTACCCCTGGTAACAATGTGTTCACCCTTGAATTTGACATCATGATTCTCTCTCTGCAACTGACAGTGACCCCAATTTGGTCATGGCTAATGTATTCTGACTTAGGTGATGAGGGTATCTATGCACAGATTTATCTCATAGCTTAAACCCACTGTAAATTCATTCGATCCAATGGCTAGTCTCCACCCAGTTGGATACTGAGATGGTTGTGATGCTTTGCCAATTGTGCAAGGCAATTACTCTTGACACAGCTGTGCATACAAGCCATCTCCATTTTAACGAAATTGGAATATAGAAGATACAGTGGTGGGAATGTGCTGCTATCTTCGAATGAGATTCCAAATCAATGAACTGAATATCTTGGCCTTTTTATAAATTAAGTTAGTGGTTTCCAGGCAGTAAATTGCAAAATAATTTTATTCATAAAGCATCACTTCAAAACCGCAAACAATTTTGTAACATTCTGTCTCAAAACATGTACATATTTGAGGTTTCTAACTGTCTATTATTTGTTCTTTTGAGACTTCAACGATCCAGGCAATAATAGAAAATCTTCTGATATAATTCAGAAAACATCTGTTAAGTAACAGAAATCGACACTGAATAAAGTTTAGTCATGATGTTAACAGCTCATTGTGGGTCCTGCCTTCAATTACAGGCAGTTGGGAAGCATAAACAGAAGTTGCTGGAAAAGCTCAGCAGGTCTGGCAGCATCTGTGAAGGAGAAAACAGAGTTAACATTTTGGGTCCGTGGCCCTTCCGCAGAACTGATGGTGGCTGAGACAACATTAGTTTATATGGAGACAAAAGGGGAGGGGGATGGGGTAGGGAGTAAACAATAGGATAGAGCCTAAAGAGAGAGAAAAGCAGTTGGACAGACAAAGAGTTGATAACAATCAGGCTGGGAGAGTGAATAGTTGTTAATGGGGACTATTAGTGACTAACAACAGGGGGTGTATAATGGCAGGCTACGTGGTAACAAGGCCTGGAGTGTGGGGTAGAGGGCTGGGACATGGGGGAGTTTAGGCCCTAAAATTATTGAACTCAATATTGAGTCTGGAGGGCTGCAGGATCCCCAAGTGGAAAATGAGGTGTTATTCTTCCAGCTTGCATTGAGCTTCGCTGGAACACTGCAGCAAGCCTGAGACAGAGATGTTGGCCAGAGAACAGGGTGGTGTGTTAAAGTGGCAGACAACTGGAAGCTCAGGGTCTTTTTGCAAGTAGAACGTAGATGTTCTGTGAAGCGATCGCCAAGTCTACGCTTCGTTTCCCCAATGTGGAGGAGACCACATTGTGAGCAGCGAATGCCGTAGGCTAGATTCTGGGATGTGCAGGTGAATTGATGCTTCACCAGGAAGGTATGTTTGGGTCCTTGGATACTGGGGAGGGAGGAGGTAAATGGGCAGGTGTTACACCTTCACTGGTTATAGAGGAAGGTGCCATAGGGCTGTGGGGGTGGGTGTTGGGGGTGAAGGAAGTGTGGACCAGGGTGTCCAGTGGGAACGGTCCCTGCGGAAGGCGGACAAGGGAGGGGAGGGGTGTCTGGTGATGGCATCTTGCTGGACGTGGCCGAAATGGCATCTGATAATCTGGATGTGGATGCTGTGGGATGGTAGGTAAGGATAAGGAGAACCCTCTCACTGTTGCGGGAGGGAAGAGAAGGGGTGAGGGCGGAAGTGCGGGAGATGGGTTGGACCTGGTTGAGGGCCCTGTCAACAACGGTGCTGGGGAATCCTCTGTTGAGGAAGAAGGTGGGCATGTCGGAGGCTCCCTTGTTGAAGTTGGCCTCATCTGAACATATGTGACGGAGAAGGAGTAACAGAGAGAATGAGATGGAGTCTTTACAGGAAGTGGGGTGTGAGGATGTATCGTCCAGGTAGCTGTGGGAGTCAGTGGCTTTGTAATGGATATTAGTGGCCAGTCTATCCCCAGAAATGGAAACAGACATGTCGAGGAAGGGAAGGGAGGAGTTAGAGATAGACCAGGTGAAAGTGAGGGCAGCATGGAAATTGGAAGCGAAATTGGGAAGCATGTTGGTTTCAGTCTTTTTGCTCCTTTCACTGCAGGCTTACTGTCTCCATTCTCTGCTACCGTTTTCATTTGTAATCTTGCTGCTAGAAATTATCCTCATTAATTCTTTCTGTGCGCAACCCATCCTATTGATTAAAAGGTTTTCCTGAATCCTGATCAGTTCAGGCGATTCAAAATTAATCTTTGATTGGTTTAGGCAGTGCATGATTCATCCCTGACGGTTTTCTTAAGGATAATGGTCAGCTACGGATATCATTTCCTGTTACCCCCTCCCCCCAACTCATTTGCTCAGGTAAAAACCGAAACAACTCCGGATGCTGTAAATCTGGAACAAAAACAAAGTTGCTGGAAAAGCTAGCAGGTCTGGAAGCATCTGTGAAGGAAAAAGCTGAGTTAACGTTTCGGGTGCAGTGACCCTTCTGAAGGGTCACCAGACCCGAAACCTTAACTCTGTTTTCTCCTTCACAGATGCTGCCAGACCTGCTGAGCTTTTCCAGCAACTTTGTTTTTGTTCCTCATTTGCTAAGGTGTCAGTTACTTGTCGATCAATCTTTCTTACTGGAATCTGTCATATTTTGTCACCACCACCTCCAAAAGATAAAAAGGGATGGGCAATAATTGCTGGACATAACAGCGATAGCCACATAGTGTGACTGAAGTTTATAAAAAAAATTTCTTCTAAAATAACAGTGCACCTTAAGGTAGTTTCTGTGCCTGATTTTTCTTTTGAGTGTATATAATGTCTAACTCGAATGATTAGCTTCTGGGCTCATTGTCACAATGTCTAATTGGTGGATAGGTATCCTGGAGGGTTCTCATTAAGGTTTCCAGCGTGGTTTAGTTAATGAAATTGTTCGCTAATGTATGTTTTTCTGGTGGCTGCGAATGCATGGAAAAGAAGTTAATTAGAAGAGCACAAAACAAAGAGAGAAATGACCAAGTTACTTCATTTGTAAATTCTATGCAAACTGTATATAAAATCAATACATAAAGACAATCAATATGTTGAAGTTGATAACAACATGTAGTTACAGATCACAGCAGGATACATTCAACTGATACACATTCATATGCAATAAAAACTAAAGGACTGTATTGCTACAAGAATTTAATTCTTAAACTTACAGAGCCGAAGCATAACATGGGTCTGTTATATAATTTGACAGCATGTCACTGCTTCTCTTTAAACAAATTAGGCCACGGAGCTAAAGGCTTACAATCTTATACTGTTCCCCTCACACAATATGTCTTTGAGATCTAGGTAACCAGTACATCTGAGGAGTATTAATTGCTAGAGAATGTAATAGTCCCAGATTCAGATCTATTCTTCCTTGATGGATTTTGCAGTGACAAGCTGCAATTAAATCACGCCAGCCAAGCTTTGAGCAACCCTAGGGCTGTCTGGCATACTTCACTTGTCAAGTAAAGATGGCATCTAAAGACAAAGAGCTAGTCATGTGGTAATAGTGTCCAATGTTGCTTACAATTAAACAGAATAACGTTGGGAAGAAGTTGAAGTTAGTTTTTTAACTGTACAATAGCAACACTATTGGCCACTCTGAAACCAAAAGACATTCTGCCTATCACGCAAATGCTTAATGTGCTGTATGGATTTCAGTGTTGATGTGATACCACATTTGTAGACTGTATGTCCAGAGACTCACCTACAAACAGTAAGTCCCTTTGGTTGTTCACGTAAATGAGCCATTGACTGTACTCAACCAACACGTGCTTGCAAAACTCAGAACACTGCGCCTAACTTTAATTGTGATTCTGCAATTGGTCAGTATCCGATGGATGATCCTGAATGTGTAAGAATGATGTTGACTAATAAATTAAGATTGTTACCCAGGCTCACAGTATGAAGCTGCACAGGAAGGTATATGTATTACTACGCAATGTCCTGATCTTTGCAGACAGAAAGAACATGTAGACACTTTTTTACTAATTCACAAGGTGTGGGCTTTGCTGGCTACGCCAGCATTTGTTTCCCATTCCTAGTTGCCCAGACAGCAGTTAAGAGTTGACCACATGCTGTCCATCTGGAGTCACATGTAGGCCAGACCAGGTAAGGATAGCAGTTTCCTTCCCTGAACAAAATTAGTGAACCATTTGGGTTTTTCCTGACAATTGACAATGGCTTTCATGGTCATCATCAGACTTTTAATTCCAGATTTTTATTGAATTCCTATTCTACCATCTTGCATGGTAGGATTCGAACCCAGGTCCCCAGAACATTAGCTGGGTCTCTGGATTAACAGTCCAGCAATAACAGCAGTAGACCATTACCTCCCCTGTTTCAACTCAACAGTAAAGGAAACAGTCTTTCACAAATTCATTTCTCTGGGAAATGTCCTTACCAATCAGAGTTAACCTGCCTGGCTTAGAATTCAATCAAAGTGCAATTGCTAACTGTCAATCATCATTAGTGAATGCATTCTCCATAGCAACGCCTCTACCAATCTGGCCTACTTGCCAACCAATTAGCACTTTTCCCTCAGGTAGTATAAATGTTGTTCTTCCCTTTCAGTTTGTATTCTTGCGAAATATCCTGATGAGTAGAAGATGAAAAGCTTTGACAGAGTATGTATTTTTCAGCAAAACTTAGTTTGTTCACCATAAATGTTGTTCTGATAAAAGAGCTCCATGTGTTATGACCTTTAGGAGTAGAACATCAAGTGAGAAAATAAATTGTGTCCAGCATAGGCTGTGTCCATATCAGTCAATATGTCACATATCAGATCAGTCATTTTGTCGCAGAAACAAAGCCAATAAAATTAGACAAAGAAAGAAAATCTTTTCATTTTTCATGTTTTTGATCATGGGCTTGAAACTTCCAAGCAAAACCAGATTGCATCGTTCCCTCAGAAAATAATTCATTTCTATTTAACTCAATGTAATATCCAACAAAAGGATTAGTTTGATGGAGGTTAATAGTAGAATGATGCAAATGTAATCTGTCCTTATAAAACAATGCACCATCCTTTGTTTATATCTAAAATGTTACATTAAAAACCCAACTCTACTTTCATATTTATAAATTATAAGAAGATATAGAGATCCAAGGTATCCATTATATGGTTGAAACAGCTGCATCCCAGAGAAAGCATGGCTGGATTGACAGCCCCTGCTCAGTGATTTATTCTGTCAATTGCACCACAATTACTTACATAAGACAATGAGGTGTCAAGTGCTTTCAATTTCTGCTATTGACATTTGAAAATGTCTGAATGATTTCTTGGACTATATGATTGTAGTAGAATAGTTATTTTTTGGAAAAATAAACTGGAAACTTATGCATGAATAACAGTTTTAGGACTTTCTCATATATTCCACAGTTATTTCAGGCTTTACTGGTACTCTACAGAGTGCTTACAGGGCAACAAGGCATGGAAGTGCCACAGATTGGCAGCAGAAGGTATGATGGGCCATGGGTAAGGATGGAAGGTCATAGGATGGCATGACCGTCATGAGTAAAATCTTTTGAACTTAGCTTTCCAAAGGTTCCCTTATCCAGAACGTACTTTATAACCCCTCTGTGGGACCGTGAAGCACGGGTCGTCTAAGAACTGGCTTGAGTTCACGAAAATTATTGGAAACTTAGGAGATGCCTATCCCTGGCAACTGTGTGGGCTTCTGACTTCATGGGAAGAAAACAAAATTTTTAGGGGGTGATGCACCAGCCATAATTAACTAAGGAGGTTAAAGACAGCAACAAACTGAAAATGAAACTGAAAAACTATGTAACTTCACAAGCATGAGTGGCAGATCAGAAGCTTGGATGGAATATAAACAGCAGCAAAGAATAACTAAAGAATTAAAATAAGGAAGGAGAAATTAGAGACGGAAAGGTATATTTGATGTAGATTTCCAGATGGCACTTCACAAGGTGTCACTCCAAAGTATACTGTGTAAAAAGAGCTCATGATGCGCAGTAGAAAGCAGAGGGTGGGCAGTAGATGGGTCATTTTGGTTTGTTAGGATGCCATGAGTCATGTTTCAATTGTTTGCCATGTGTATAAATGACTTGGATAAAGATACTGATTACAGGGTCGCTGATGATACAAAGGTAGCAAAATAACTAGTGAAGAGGACATGAAAAGTCTGAAAAATGATAGGTTGAAGTGAGTGGGCACAAATCTGGTGATAGAAAACTAGGAATCTTAGTTAAGTGGAGAAAGATTTCAGGACTTGGAGTCTGCAAGCGATCTGGGTACACTGGTACATGAATCACAGAAGGTATAGCAAGTGATAAGGAAAATAAATAGAAATAATACTGCATTCAACATTAGTTATGACAGTATTTATGAGAATCTCTTTTAACAGCGTGTCCATAAAGCAGCATTTTCTGTTTATAACATTCATTTTAAGTGCTTTCTATTGATAAACCTGTGCCCATGTGACAAGTATCAATGCAACAAAATTTGGTGTCCAGGTGTAGCTCTGCAGGAGCAACATAACCAATACAATAACAAGAGGTTCGTGACAAACAACAACACCTCCCAGTCGCGAACCACTTCAACTCTCCCTCCCACTCCCTGGACGACATGTCCATCCTGGGCGTCCTCCAGTGTCACAATGATGCCACCCGGAAACTGGAGGAACAGCACTTCATATTCTGCCTTGGAACCCTACAACCCAATGGTCTCAATGTGGATTTTACGAGCTTCAAAATCTCCCCACCCCCGACCTCATCCCAAGACCAGCGCACCCTCTCATCCCCGCCTCCTTGACCTGTCTGTCTTCTCTCCCACCAACCCACCCCTCCCTCCTCACTGACCAACCCCCATCTCAACTCCCTACCTACACTCACCTTTACTAGCTTAATCCCCGCCTCCCTGACCTGTCCGTCTTCTCTCCACCTATCTGCTCCTCTATCCAACTTCTATCATCGCCTCCCCCTCTCTCTGTTTATTTCAGAGCCCCCTTCCCCTCCCCCATTTCTGAAGAAGGGTCCAGACCTGAAAAGTCAGCCTTCCTGCTCCTATGATGCTGCTCAGCCTGCTGCGTTCATCCAGCTCTACGCCTTGTTATCTCAGCCTCCAGCATCGGCAGTTCCCACTATCTCCCAATACAATAACAAGTTGCAGCAGCAATTTAGCAGCGTCCCGTTATGAAAAGTGATTCATAGAACTGATTTTGTTTTCATTGAAGAAATTATAGTCAAGAATCATTTTTTTAAAAATGGGAGTCATGGCTGATGGAGATACAAGCACGCTGTCTGTCTGGAACTGTGAACAATAAGCTCGAGGAGGCAGATGTTGAAATCAACAGCTGTGGTGAAGGTTAAAAGGAAGTATTTTCTTCGCAGAGCTGTGGCTGTTTGAATTGATTCCTGATATAAACACTTGAGTTAGGCACCTTCTTGAGCTAATGCAATTGTCAAATAATATGCCAAAGTAGACAACTGGCCAATAATATATAATGTAATTGAGACAAGGGGTATTGCTTAACTTAGCGATGGGAATGCAGTTGTGAATGATGTTACCAAGGACGGCCATTTCAATCGACATAAGTTCCAAATGATTAAATTCGCTTCTGCAGAGAGAAGCAACTGAGGGATTTGGTGAAAGATAAACCAGTTATTTCAATGTTTCTGTTGCAATTACTTGTACTAAATAGGTGACAGAGGGCCAGAGACCCTTCTTATCAATTCAAAAGTTAACACGAGGTTGAATTTTAGGTGGTCCTTCATTTCCCCAGTATCGTTGATGTGCAGGAAAGATTACCAACTCGTATGTTGACTGCTTATTCATTGAATTCCTTCAAGCAAGAGCTGCCTGTGTTTCTGGCAGGAATAACAATTGCCTTGTACAGGTGCTAATAACATAAAGGAAGCCCGGTATGATCATTTGGAGTAGTTGTAATCGTCTAAGGGGCTCCAAGAGGAAAATCCCAGTTTATCCTTTACATTAATTGAGCTTGGAGATGTTTCGGATGTGAATTTTTGCCTCTGGGTGGCTGGGGATTCTATGGGTTGTGATGTATGTAAGTGTTCGAATTAGTAAGTTTGCGGATGACAGCAAAATTGCTGGAGTTGCAGATATTGAGGAGGACTGTCAAAGGATACAGCAGGATATAGATAGATTGCAGATTTGGGCAGAGAAATGGCAGATTGAGTTTAATCCAGACAAATGTTAGGTGATGCATTTTGGAGAGATCAAATTTAGGAGCAAATTATACCATAAATGTCAGAACCCTTAGAGGCATTGAGATACAGAGTGATCTGGACATATAGGTCCATAGATCCTTGAAAGTGGCAACACAAGTGGATAAGGGAGGCATACAGCACACTTGCTTTCATTGGTTAGGGCATCAAATATAAAAGTTGGCAAGTTATTTGAGAGCTGTATAAAACTTAGGCCCCATTTGGAATATTGCGAGCAGTTCTGGTTGCCACACTACCAGAAAGATGTGGATACTTTGGAGAGGGTACAGAGAAGGCTTACCAGGATGTTGCCTGTTCTGAAGGGTTTTAGTTATAAGGAGAAGTTGGATGAATTCGGATTGTTTTCACTGGAAAGGCGGAGGCTGAGGGGCGACCTGTGAGAGGTTTACAAAATTATCTCGGGCATAGATAGGGTGGTTAGTCAGAGGCTCTTTCCCAGGATGGAAAGACCAACTATAAAAAGTCACAGGTTCAAGGTGAGGCAGGGACAGTTTAGGGGAGAAGTGTGAGGAAAACTGTTCACCCTGCTGGGTACCTAGAATGCACTGCCAGTGGAGGGGGTGGAAGCAGGCACATTAGCAACATTTAAGGTGCATTTTGTCAGTCACATGAATGGGAGGATAGAAACCGGGTACAGGCTATAAGTAATGGGTCTAAATAAGAATTAGGAATCGGTGCAGGCCTATCCTTGCTGTAATTCATTGTATAAGGCATCATAACTGTGTGTGCCATTGGACCGGTAATCCTGTGTTTGTCCACCAATTTTATGTGCTCGTGTTTAATGCATAGAGACTGGACTGAGATCCATTTAGAAACAATAAGTTTGTTTTGGTTAATGGCCTATCCATGTTGCTCAAATTTGCTTTCCCTTGTCGCATATTCTTCTTTGTACAATATTTTTTCTTATTTGTTCATTGGATGTGGGCATTGCTGGCTGTCTTGTATTTATTGCGTGTCTCTAATGTCCCTAAGAACATGCTGGTGAGCTGACATCTGGAATCGGTGCAGATCCATAATTGGATCCAATATTCTTTTTTACCACTGTAAACTTTAATACCAAGATAGAGCTTTCTTTGAGTTTTATTTGTTAAAGAGATGCTTTTCATCAGAAAGTATTTGTCCACATCCCTGGTTATGTAGTAAATCACATAAATACTCAAATGATAGAAAATTGACACATTATTATTCTGCCTCTTCTCTTTATAATATGGTTGCAAAGCATAAAGACAATAGGCCTATGATAAGAGATAGTAGGAACTGCCGATGCTGGAGTCTGAGATAACAAGGTGTGGAGCTGGATGAACGCAGCAGGCCAGGCAGCATCAGAGGAGCAGGAAAGCTGATGTTTCGGGTCGGGACCCTTCTTCAGAAAATTTTCTGACCAGACCCAAAACGTCAGCTTTCCTGCTCTTCTGATGCTGCCTGGCCTGCTGTGTTCATCCAGCTCTACACCTAGTCCTTTGATAAAGTTTTGATAAGTGTCTATACAGACATTTCAACCACAAGTGATAAAAGCAAAGATGGTATTCTCAAACCATAAGACTGGATAGATTAGGATTTTTTTTGGAACAGTAAAGGTGTGGTGAGAATTTAATCGAAGTAAGTTAAGTTATGAGGAGCTCAAATGGAGTAGACAGGAAGGAATGGCTTCCCATTGGTGGAGATGTCAATAGCAGGGGCAATAGGCTTAGAGTAAATAACAGAAGAATTGGAAAGGAGTTGAGGATTCTTCCCACACCTGCCCCTCTTCCCCACCACCCCGTTGGGGGTGGAGGTGTGTGTGTGTGTGTGTGTGTGTGTCTGTGTGTGTGTGTGTGTGTGTGTGTGAGACATATGGGAGTGTGATGTATGGAGTGAGTTGACCTGGATCTAAAGGGTGAAAAGAAACAGAAACAAAAACAGAAATTGCTGCAGAAACCCAGCTGGTCTCGTAACAGGTGCTTTGTTTTTGTTTGGTAGAAGCAGAAACCTTTGTGGCATTCAGAAAATATTCGTTCTGCACATGAAGTTCCATAACCAGAGAGTTACAGATCAGAAGCTGGGAAATAGAAATAGGCTCACTGAATGAAGACAGGTGGAGAGGAGACAGACAGGTCAAAGAGGCGGGGATGGAGCCAGTAAAGGTGAGTGTAGGTGGGGAGTTAGGGAGAGGATAGGTCAGTCCAGGGAGGACGGACAGGTCAAGGGGGTGGGACGAGGTTAGTAGGTAGGAGATGGGGGTGGGGCTTGAGGTGGGAGGAAGGCATAGGTGGGAGGAAGGACAGGTTAGGGAGGCGGGGACGAGCTGGGCTGGTTTTGGGATGCGGTAGGGGGAAGGGAGGTTTTGAAGCTTGTGAAGTCCACCTGGCAACCACCTAGAAACCGATATCCATTTCAAGCCCACCGACTGCCATAGCTACCGAGAATACACCTCCTCCCACCCACCTTCCTGCAAAAATGCCATCCCCTATTCCCAATTCCTTCGCCTCCGCCGCATCTGCTCCCGAGATGAGGCATTCCACTCCCGTACATCACAGATGTCCTTGTTTTTCAAGGACCGCAACTTCCCCCCCTCAGTGGCCGAGAACGCCCTCAACCGTGTCTCCCACATTTCCGGCAACTCATCCCTCACACCCCCTCCCCGCAATAACAACCAAAACAGAATCCCCCTCGTCCTCACGTACCACCCCACCAACCTCCGACTCCAACGCATCATCCTCCGACACTTCCGTCATCTGCAATCCAACTCCACCACCAAAGACATTTTTCCCTCCCCACCCTTATCTGCTTTCCGGAAAGACCACTCTCTCTGTGATGCCCTTGTCTGCTCCACACTCCCCTCCAGCCCCACCATACCCGGCATTTTTCCCTACAGCCTCAGAAAGTGCTACACCTGCCCCCACACCTCCTCCCTCACCCCCATCCCAGGCCCCAAGAAGACTTTCCACATCAAGCAGATGTTCACCTGCACATCTGCTAATGTGATATACTGCATCCGCTGTTCCCTTTGTGGCCTCCTCTACATCGGTGAAACCAAGAGGAGGCTTGGGGACCGCTTTGCAGAACACCTATGCTCAGTTCGCACTAAACAACTGCACCTCCCAGTTGCGAACCATTTCAACTGCCCCTCCCATTCCTCAGATGACATGTCCATCTTGGGCCTCCTGCAGTGCCACAACGATGCCACCCGAAGGTTGCAGGAACAGCAACTCACGTTCCGCTTGGGAACCCTGCAGCCCAATGGTATCAATGTGGACTTCACAAGCTTCAAAATCTCCCCTCCCCTGACTGCACCCCAAAACCAGCCCAGCTCGGCCCCGCCTCCCTAACCTGTCCTTCCTCCCACCTATCCCCTCCTCCCACCTCAAGCCCCACCCCCATCTCCTACCTACTAACCTCATCCCTCCCCCTTGACCTGTCCATCCTCCCTGGACTGACCTATCTCCTCCCTAACTCCCCACCTACACTCACCTTTACTGGCTCCATCCCCGCCTCTTTGACCTGTCTGTCTCCTCTCCACCTATCTTTTCCTCTATCCATCTTCTATCTGCCTCCCCCTCTCTCCCTATTTATTTCAGAACCCCCTTCCCCTCCCCCATTTCTGAAGAAGGGTCTAGGCCCAAAACGTCAGCCTTCCTGCTCCTCTGATGCTGCTTGGCCTGCTGTGTTCATCCAGCTCTACACCTTGTTATCTCAGATTCTCCAGCATCTGCAGTTCCCACTATCTCTCGGTTGACTGAATCTTGTTTAGCTTGAACAGACACTGAGTTAATTCTGTGTTGCAAATGTTCTATATATGGCTAGGAAATACAAATGCCAATATTAATGGGCAAACATCAAAAATATTTGTAAAGCATTTATTCATACATATTTTTAAAAGTCATTATGTTAATAAGGCTGATGTTGTAGCAGAAATAGGAATGTTGTAGAAGCATGTTAAATATTAAGCTATTAATTTCCTCCACATTATCACCAGACTATCTCTTTAAAAAGCCCGAAACTGAGCTATTGCTTGACTATGACATTTCTTTTCACATTTTATCAATGATTTTGTTACTCCTAATGGACACTGAACACAAAATCAATTCTTCATAGCAGAATGTATTTTTTGTATGGAAAACAAGGTTGGAGTTTTCTGAAAACCTGCGTTGTACTATATTCAGTTGATCTTCACATTTACAGAACAGGTGATGCAACAATTGCTCACATATCCATTTCAAATGCTTGGGTACTAAATCACTCCAGTCACAATATATAATTTAATTCTGATGTGATTGAACATTATTCTGAAGATTAAAATAAAATAGTAGCTGTGAAATGCCTCCATTTTCAAAGCAAGCCTGTCAAGACTTGTGCATTAAAGTGACTTGATCATTTTTTTAAACTCAATTTACCAGTTGTACGATATCTTCTTTACAAAGTATATTAGTGCCCTAAAATGGATCAAAGCAACTTTAAATTTCTTCCTTTCATAGTTCTTACCTTTAGCATCACGTTGAATTTGTCAGATGTTTATAAACGATCAATTGGCTTTCCAGTCTCGTCACCTTTCAGCTATTCTTCGATGCTATATTTTCATTAGTAGACACTATTATGACCAGAAGAAAAGTGTTAGAGTAGCTTCCCTCTTTTTCCCACACTACATTTGACCACAGATCTTTTTAACAAGGACACGTTTGCCAAATCAATTATATACTGCTATGACAGTAAAAAGATATACATAGATTTTCTTGTAAGATTTTCGAAAGAAAATTTATTGTAATTAGCACCTCGTCTAAATAAAAACAATAAGCAGGCTTCAGCTTTCACATGGACATGTGATCAAGAGATCCCACAAACCCACTTAGACAAGGAAGTTACAAAGTGGATCATTGAAATAATTTTTAAAGTCAAGTAAAAAATGATAAATGGATCTTATGGGTTTGGCTGACCTCAGGCTAGCTTGGTTGTCCCTCAGGATTCAGCAAGATGATTCAAATATATTAATGAACAGCAACTGCTTAACAAACTGTTAATGATTGGTCAGACAACAGTCTGGGTTCAAACCTGTAAGCTGGGTGGAGAGAGAGAGAGGGAGAGAGAAGGCCACAGGAGACAAGCAGTTTATAAAACACAGCAGAAGGTAACATAACTTGTCACATGACCCTCGCCCCTCTCACCACCTGATCAGTTTCCACAATATGGTCATGACTGGTTGATTCCAGGTTATGGTTTAAATAATTTGTTAATGGCTGGACAAGTTCCTTTCTTAGTCAGAGGTCATCCTCCAAAATGATTATGCCCAATACATGATCAACACCCAACTGACTATACAAATCCCCTCTCAACCTCCTGCTCCTTAACTTAAAACTGTGTCCTCTGGATACTGACCCCTCCATCAAGGAGAAAAGTTTCTTCATATCTATCAACGATCTGTGGACAAGACACTCAGGTCCCCCTGAACCTATCTACTTCCTAGGGTCCTACCAATCAATGTGTACTCTTACCTTGTTTGATCTCCCAAATTGCATCACCTCACACTTTCAAGATTAAATTCCATTTGCCATTCTCTCTATCTACATTGCTGCGCAGTCTAAAGTTTTCCACTCACTATTTACCATATTATCAGCTTCTTTATAAATTTTCCTGCCTCCAGCCTGACAATTTAGGGCAGCACAGTGGCTCAGTGGTTAACACTGCTGCCCCACAGCATCAGGGACCTGGGTTCAATTCCACCCTCAGGTGACTGTGTGGAGTTTGCTTATTTTCCCCGTGTCTGCATGGGCTTCCTCTGGGTGCTCCAGTTTCCTCCCACAGTCCAAAGATGTGCAGGTTCAATGGATTGGCCATAATTGCCCATAGTGTGCAGGCTAGGTGGATTAGTCATGGGAAATGCAGGTTTACAAGGATGAGGAGAGTCTGGGTGGGATGCTCTTCGGAAGGTCAGTCTAGACCCAATGGGTTGAATGGCTCGTTTCTTTGCCATAGGGATTCTATGAATTCCACTTTCCAGTTTGCACCCCGTTAATATAGACCCCTTTGGGTGTCCCTACACCACATGAACAGCAGCGGTTCAGAAGGGATCACTACCTCCTTCAGGGCAATTAAGGAGAGGTTACATATGCTGGTCTAGCCAATAAAGCCCAAGAACATCCCAAGAACAAATAAAAGACAACATCAAAAACCTGTCCAACCCGGCCTTGAATTTATTCAATATCACAGCTCCTACTGCTCTCTAGGGGGAGAGATTTCCACCAAATAATCTATTCATCAAATCCTTCTCATCACATGAGGGGTCCCTCGTCTTTAGACTGAGGGCCCTTTCTCTATCTCCCTATAGATGCTGCTTGGCCTGTTGCATATTTGTAGCAATATCTGAGTATTTTGATTTATACTTTTTGCATTTTTCTTTTCTTCAGCCAACAAAGATGCTCTGGACCCAGTGGTCTACACCTACACGATTAGTTTCCTTTGAGTAATTTTCTTAGCTCCCTTGACAATCTTCAAACTCACGGTGAGGGCTTTTCCAGGCACAAAAAGGTGTGGAATAAGAGAGGGTCACTGCATCGGACTCACAGTCTGACCTCCCTCAAATTCAACCAGCAAGTGAAATCTTCTGAGGAAAAGAGATGAAAATAGGCAGGACTGACAGCATACTGTAGCAATATCATTTTAGAAAACAGCTTTAAAAACAAAACTGGAACAGTTGCTTCTGTAGAAATGACATGGTCTCCAGGAAATATTTTCACAATATGTCAACAACATTCTTGGTGTTGAGAGCTTTCAGAAAGGAACACTCCTTGAAAATATTTGTTACAAAGCCATGTGTTGTATCAAAAGGAACTTTCTGCATTTGTTGTTTTGTTGGGTTGAAAACTGCTTGTAAAGTTTTTAAAAAACTGAATCATCATTTCACAATAAAAACAATATCTAAAATGGCTGGATGTTGACTGAACTCCATAAATTTCAGAACCACTAAACTGAAGGCAGCCAACTGAGAAAACTTCATCAAAATGATCATTTTAAGGGAGTAAAAATGGGGTTGATCTAATGATCCATTCTTGGACTGTTGCAGTCACAATATTCACAGAAAAGAAATTTCAAGATATTGACCGAGCCACAGTGAAGCTGCGAGAATATAATTCCAACAGAGGATGGCAAATGGTTTGGATGGAAATTTGCAGGTAATAGTGTCCCCATGCATCTACTTTCCTTGTTCATCTGGAAGGTACAGGTCACAAATTTGGAATGTACTGTCGAAGAAGATGTGCCCAGGTGCTGCAGTGCGTCTTCCAGATGGAACACACTGCTGCTTCTGTGCATCAATGGACAGAGGAGTGAATGTTAAAGATGGTGAATGGGATACCAATCATCCCGGAATCTTCTGCGTTGTCAGAGTGCACAGGCAAGTGGAGAGAATTCCAATCACATTCAATACATGTGCCTTGTCAATACGGAAGTAGATTTACAGAGTCAGGAGACAAGTTATTCTGGATATCTATTCTGAGGAAGGGTCACCAGACCTGAAATGGTTACACTGATTTCTCTTCACAGATGCCACCAGACCTGCTGAGCTTTTCCAGAGACTTCTGCGCTTGTTTCTGATTTCCCCAGTATCCGTGGTTATTTCAGTTTTTGTCTGTCTCCGACCTGCTGTTGGAGCCACAGTATTTATGTGGATGGTCCAGTTCAGTTGCTGGTTAATGGGTGGGAGGAGGAGCTGAAAAGGTGATTCAGTGGTGACCAAACCATTAAATGTAAAACCAAGATAGCTATTTTCTTTCTTGTTGCAGATTATCATTGTCCAAAACTTATCTTGCACAGTTCACCTTTTCATAGTCCCTAACCTGTAGGCTATTGCATGCCAATGGCACATCCAAGTGTTTGATTTGTAAGTGATGAAGGTTTCTGCCTCTGTCACCCTTTCAGAACCTCACCATCCTCTTGTCGTAAAGCCTTGTCATGCATATCCCTTTTACCAGTCAGTGTGATTATTCCAGTGTTCTCCTGGGCAACTGTCCATCGTTCATTTTCTGTAAATATGACTTCATTGAAAATGCTGCTACTTGTATCTCAGACTTATAACAAATCCCTTCCATTCAGATTTACCCATTCCTGGCCTGCGATCTGCATTGACACCTAGACCATCAAAGCTTCAATTTTAAAATTTTTATCCTTGCTTTCTTATCCGCTATGACTTTGGCATTTTCCTAGTGTTATATCTTCCGTCAGCTCCTTAATGTCCCTGCTCCTACGATTCTCATCTCTTGTGCAACACTCATTTTCGTTGCTCCACCATTAGTGATGTCTCATCAGCTGCTTTGGTCCTAACTCCTGAATTCACCTCCTTAAATGTGTCTGTCTCTCTTCCCTTTCTTTCTGACTTGCTATGCTCCTTAAAACTTAGCTCTTTGATCAAAATGTTCGTGATATTTCTTTTATGGCTTCGTGCCAAATCTTATTCAATAACACTCTCGCAAAGTACATTGCAGTGTTTTCAACATTAAAGGTACTTTATAGATTAAAGTTGTTTTTAAAGTGTCCTTGATATCTCAGAGACTAACTGCAGAATTAGATCCAGAGCTAATTCTGGATTTGTACATTAAAAGAATTTGACGGTCTTTCATAGTTTTGCTCATGTTTTGGTTTTGTTTCACTCCCTAATTTGACATTGTTAAAACTTTCTTGAGTTGAGTTTGATTTATTGTTGTCACATAAAAGGGATCAAAATTAACATTTGAGAGGTTTCTTCAAAAGTCTGATAGCTCTTCTTGGTTTCATAACTTGACTGACCTCTCTCCTTAGTAATGCAAAGCGTCTTGTCACATAGGGGACCAAAAGCAGTTGTACTTTGAGCAGGAGAAGCAGTCATTTGTTTATTGGGTGTCTATTGATGCCAAGATGAAATGGCATTTCATCCAAACAAGATTTAGATTTATTGTCACATCTACATAAAATACAGTGTAAAGTATTTTTTCGCGTGTTATACTGAAAGTGTCACCACACTGCAGCGCCATCTTAAATCACTGAATATGATGCAAGATTTTACTGCAGTCGAGCTCATCCTTCTCTCTTCTTATTCCCCTTCCGCTACCCCTCAGTTGCTGCTTGATATCAGCCAGGGTCACTGAAACCAGCTCTGGGGATCTCTGTAATGGGCTCTGGGGGTCTCATTTCTGGGCCACTGCTGCTACCACTCCCATGACCGTTGTGCCTGAACTGAAGCCATGGGCCTGTGGATGCATGGGTTCCATACCTCCTGTTCTCCATCAGGCATTCCTCCAGACGCTGCTGCCTGTCATTGGCTGCCGAGGCCCTCTGCTGTCCCTTTCTCTTTCAGGCTCCCAGGCCTAGCTGCGTACCTGGACCCCCAGCCGAGCCTACAAGTCTGAGCTGGCGATGTCAGCCTGGGACCTGCTCCTCACTCGCCAGGAGACCCCAGGCTGAGATGGAGTTGTGTCCAGTTTGTCATGACTTTGCTGCTGCCAGAGGCCTCCTCCTTCACCCGCCATTCTCCAGGCTTTGCAGAAAAGAACAAAAACAAAAAGATGAAAAGAAAGAGAAAGAAAGCAGATGGGAGTGGATGAGTCCTGGGTATAGCCCTACTACTCCACCACCATTCGTTTCATCACACATAGCTGTTGAATCAGTTATGACTTATGTTCCTTTGTGTAAAATAAAGATGAAACAGGCTAAAGTCTACCAAATTAATCATCTTTCTCATTCCCACTAGTTCATTATTGCCTCTGTCAGTTTGTGGCCTATTATTGAAACAAATTGGGTTCTATCTGCATCGGTGGTTCTATGGAATGCTCCAAGACAGCGGGATATCTTTGATGTTATTCAAAAGTAATTGGCTCATTAGAGAGATTGCTCTCACTAACTTTTTGAAATGGAGAAAAAAGTCTTTTGTCATCCTGCAGCCCTGATTCCACAGCTGTTTTGTTGCTCGTTCCTCGTGAGGCTAAATTTAAAAAATACTCTCGCCTGGCAACCCATTAATTAGTACGTATTGTTCCTCATTTGTCAACTTCTATCATCTAAGTTAGCTCATGTTGATTTAATTCGCTGTCTTCAATAATTATGGCGAAAAAGTGGTAATACATTGGAAGAAAGACTTAGGTGTATCCATCAGTGTTGCTGTGGAGGTTCCTAACCCTCCATAAATGGATTAATAGGAATTAATAAAATGATCTATTTAATAAAAGGATATATTTGTTTGAGAAGGTCAATGATGGGGAGCTTGTATGGTATTTAGGGTGTGTCATGATATTACTCCAATTCAATTTTAACATTGATTCATGTATCAAAGGGTGAGATTTAAGACAGCACACTGTATTGACCATGGATCACGACCCTGGATCACCTATGGACATACCAAACTTTTAATTATGCCTTGAGTCTTATTTTTGAAAAGGAGATGCAGCCATAGCATTACTACAGATTCACTTGTTGCCTGGAGAGGAATTCTGGAATGTCGTACCATAGATAGGCAGGGAATATTCAAATGGAGAGATTATAAATGAGGAGATAATGAGATACTGACTATAAAATCCTCTTATCAGGAGGGCCATTTCCTGCAGGCGCGCTTATGCTTAGCCCTTGCATAGATATGCAAAAGTAATGGGGTTAAAAGTGAACTTCACCCTTGGTCTGTGTGTTTTAGTGTCATAGCGAGTCATAGAGCGAAAGAGGCCCTTCGGCCCATCGAGTCTGCATCAACCTATCTACACTCATCCCACCTCCCAGCACTTTTCTCATATCCTTGAAAGATATGACACTTCAAGTGCTCATCCATGTATTTGGAAAAGGTTGTGAAGTTTGCCTCTCTATTACTCCTCTGACAGGTGGTGCATTCCAGATTCCCGCCATCCTCTGCGTTAAAACATTTTTCCCCAAATCCCCTCTCAACTTCCTGCCCTTAACTTTTAAATTACACCCCCTCGTCATTTACCTCCAACAAAGGGAAACAGCTGCTTCCTAT
>NC_063333.1:16043810-16057087 GCF_021869965.1 Rhincodon typus
CTGCTTGGCCTGCTGTGTTCATCCAGCCCTGCACCTTGTTGTCTCGGATTCTCCAGCATCTGCAGTTCCTACTATCTCCGAGCCTTTCCAGCCTCTCTTCATTGCTAAAATGTTTCAACCCAGACTCCTGAGTTGGTCATGCGTGGTTTCAGCTTCTTCACAGCTGAACATTCAAAGAAGAGCTGTACGCTATAGTGAAAGAAGGGTAAAACCATTACACTAAGGTAGATTAATCTGGAATAAGAAACTGAAGACCTTGTTGCTAAATTTGCAGAAGGGACAAAGAGAGGTGGCGGGACAGGCCATGTTGTGGAGGCGGAACGGGTGCAAAAGGACTTGAACAGGCGAGGAGAGTTGGCAAAGAAGTGGCAGATGGAATACAATGTCGGAAAGTTTTGGGTCCCATATCTAAGGAGTGATGCACTGGCATTGGAGGGGATCCTGAGGAAGTTCATAAGAACGATTCCAGGGATGAGGAGCGGTTGAGAACTCTGGGTCTGTGCCGGATGGAGTTTAGAAAGATGAGGCGGAAGCTCATCGAAATTTATAGAATACTAAAAGCCTGGATAGCATGGATGTGGAGAAGATGTTTCTAATAGTAGGAGAGACTAGGACCTGAGGGCACAACCTCAGAATGAAGGGATGACTCTTTAGAACTGAGATGAGGAGAAACTTCTTCAGCAAGTGAATGGTGTGCGTGGTGAATCAGTGGAACCCATTGCTACTGAGGGCTACAGAGGCCAAATTATTGAGTATCTTTGAGGCAGAGATAGATAAATTCTTGATTCGTGAGGAGATCATGGATTATGGGGATAAGGTAGGAGAATGGAATTGAGAAACATATCAGCCAGATTCAATGGGCCAAATGGTCTAATTCTGCTCCTATACATTATGAACTTATGTTCTTATGATCTATGAGTGTAGAGACATGCACAGTGCTGTTCAGGAGGGAGTTCCATCATTTTAACACTGAAGGAATGCAACATATTTCCAAGTCAAGATGGTGAATGACTTGAAGGGGAACTTGACTGTCATTTTGTCCTTCACAGTCATTAGGTGAAAAACCTGGATCTCACTTCCTAATGTACCTGCAACACATAGATTCCAGGGGTTCAAGAAGGTAACTTCCCATCATCCTTTCAAGGGCAGTTTGTGATGGACAATAAATGACACCCAGATCTAGTAGGGAAAAAAAAATCTCCTTTCAGATTTACCTCATTACTGCCTTAGCAGTGTCTTCCATTTGTAATCCTCATAGTATTTTCTCAATACTAATTAAAACAAGTTACATTACAGCAAAAATGCTACCTTGTATGTTAATTGTATTGTACTACAATTTTAGCAGTCAGCGTAAGTGCAAGAAAGCACTAACTGCAGCCACTCATCACCTCTGTTCATTCCTTGTTCTTTAATTTGCTTCAAAATCTTAATTGCCCACCTCGAAGAATCCATTTGATTGTGAGCTGAAGGAACAGCCATTTAGCACAATAAGTGCGGTGTCCCTATATTTCAGGGACAAGAATCAGACACTTGTAACGCAAAGGGATCATCAACCTATCAGTCAACCAGTGAAAATGGTCTCCAAACCACCATACATTATGTTACATGACAACAATTTTGAGAAAAGGGTTAAAGGTCAATTAAGAGGACTGTTGACTGAAAACAAATGTCATTTCCTAGCAGTGCTTGTGTTTCATTCACTGGAAAGCTGTTAACTGTATGAAGAAATAATATTCATACACTTACACACACACATATATATGTACTGTACGTAAGAAACAAAATGCATGGATGGTACAAGCAGTCCCCAAGTTGTGAATAGATTCCGTTTTAGAGTCTATTTCCACGTCGATTTGTATGCAATCTGGAACCCAATGCAGGACAATGTAAGGTAGCTGTTTGTAAGAAATATCTGTATGTTGGATTTTTAAAATTATACCCTATATGGAATCACGCTCATAAGTACAAGCATTCGTAAGTCAGATGGTCATAACCCCCTGTATAAGTATTTCATGTTAAAATCTTAAGACCATAAAACATAGGAAGAGAAATAGACCATTCAGCCCATCAAGTCTGCTCTGCTATTCAATGAGATCATGCCTGATCTGATAATCCACAACTCCACTTCCCTGTCTTTTTCCCAATAACTGCTGATTGCCTTACCGATTAAAAATCTATGTCTTCCTTGTCGATACTTAATGACACAGCCCTCTTGTGGTAAAGAATTCCACAGATTCACTACCCTCTGAAAGAAGAAATACCTCCTCATCTCCATCTTAAACGTGTGACTGCTCATTCTGAGATTAGGAGATAGCAAGAACTGCAGATGCTGGAATCAGAGTCAAAACGTTGTGGAGCTGGAGGAACACAGCACGTCAGGCAGCATCAGAGGAGCAGGAAAGTTGACGTTTCGAGTTTCCACCCTTCATAAACCCGAAACGTTGACTTTCCTGCTCCTCTGATCCTGCCTGACCTGCTGTGTTCCTCCAGCGCCACACTGTATTCATGCTGAGATTATGCCTTCTGGTCTTAGACTCTCCCACAAGGGGAAACAGTTTTTCCACATCTACCCTGTCACGTCCCCTAAGAAGTACTGCATTCATTTGCATTGTTTCGTGCCATTGGGTTTTAGTTAAAAGGAATCCATTGCCTACCTTATTCAATTTAAATTCCACCGAGGGGTGGTGGTGAGGATTTCTTTGGAGTTTTGACTGGCCTGCTATTGGGATTTCAACAATTAGTACAGTGCAAATCATTTTTATGTGTCTAATGGTTGTTTCTGCCAGAGAGTCATAGAATTATACAGCACAGCAACAGGCCCTTCGGTCCAAGCCAACCAGAAATCCTAAATTCATCTCGTCCCATTTGCCAACATTTGGCCCATATCCCTCTAAACCCTTCCTATTCATATACCCATCCAGATGCCTTTTAAATGTTGTAATTGTACCAGCCAGCACCATTACCTCTGGCTGCTCATTCCATACACGCACCACCCTCTGTGTGGAAAAGTTGCCCCTGATGTACCTTTTAAATCTTTCCCTTCTCACTTTGAACTTATGACCTCTATTTTTGGACTCCAATACCCTGGGAAAAAGACCTTGACTCTTCACCCTATCCATGTACCTCATAGTTTTATAAACGTCCACAAGGTCACCTTTGAAATGTGATGAAAATTGGGAGACGAGAGGCTGATATTTCTTGATTGCCTTTTAGACCATAAGACGCAGGAGCAAATATTCGGCCATTTGGCCCATCAAGTCTGCTCTGCCATTCAATCATCGCTGATAAGTTTCTCAACACTATTCTCCCACCTTCTCTCCATAACCTTTGATCCACTTAAAAATCAAGCACCTATCTATCTCTGTCATAAATATACTCAGCGATCTGGCCTCCACAACCTTCTGTGATAATGAACTCCAGAGTTTCACCACTCTCTGGCTGAAGACATTTCTCCTTATTTTTGCTCTAAACGGTCTTCCCTTTAATCTAAGGCTATGCCCTTGGGTTCTTGTCCCTCCTGCTAATGGAAACACCTTCTCAATGTCCACCTTATCCAGGCCTTTCTGTATCCTATAAGTTTCAATTACATCCCCTCCCATCCATCGAGTATAGACCCAGAGTCCTCAAACGTCCCTCATATGCTAAACCTTTCATTCTGGGATCATTCTCATGAAGTTCATTCTCTCACTTCCCACAGACAAAGGGGGTGGCCATGGGTACCCGCATGGGCCCAAGCTATGCCTGCCTCTTTGTAGGATACGTGGAACAATCCCTCTTCCGAAGTTACACTAGCCCTATCCCCCACCTCTTCCTCCGTTACATCGATGACTGGATTGGCACCACCTCGTGCTCCCACGAGGAGCTCAAACAGTTCATCCACTTCACTAACACCTTCCACTCCAACCTTAAGTTCACCTGGACCATCTCTGATACCTCTCTCTCCCTCCTGGACCTCTCTGCTTCCATCTCTGGCAACCACCTGGAAACCGATATTCATTTCAAGCCTACCGACTCCCACAGCTACCTAGAATACACCTCCTCTCACCCACCTTCCTGCAAAAAGGCCATCCCCTATACCCAATTCCTTCGCCTCCGCCGCATCTGCTCCCGAGATGAGGCATTCCACTCCCGGACATCCCAGATGTCCTTGTTTTTCAAGGACCGCAACTTCCCCTCCACAGTGGTCGAAAACGCCCTCGACCGTGTCTCTTGCATTTCCTGCAACTCATCCCTCACACCCCCTCCCTGCAATAACATCCAAAACAGAATCCCTCTCATCCTCACGTACCACCCCACCAACCTCCGGATCCAACGCATCATCCTCCAACACTTCCGCCATCTGCAATCCGACCCCACTACCAAAGACATTTTTCCCTCCTCACCCTTATCTGCCTTCCAGAGGGAGCACTCTCTCCATGACTCCCTTGTCCGCTCCACACTCCCCACCAGCCCCATCACCCCTGGCACTTTTCCCTGCAACGGTAGGAAGTGCTACACCTGCCCCTACACCTCCCCCCTCACCCCCATCCCAGGCCCTAAGAAGACCTTCCACATCAAACAGATGATCACCTGCACATCTGCTAATGTGGTATACTGCATCCACTGTACCCGTTGTGGCCTCCTCTACATCGGGGAAACCAAGCGGAGGCTTGGGGACCGCTTTGTGGAACACCTACGCTGGGTTCGCAATAAACAACTGCACCTCCCAGTCGCAAACCATTTCAACTCCCCCTCCCATTCCTTAGACAATATGTCCATCCTGGGCCTCCTGCAGTGCCACAACGATGCCACCCGAAGGTTGCAGGAACAGCATCTCATATTTCGCTTGGGAACCCTGCAGCCCAATGGTATCAATGTGGACTTCACAAGCTTCAAAATCTCCCCTCCCCTGACCGCATCCCAAAACCAGCCCAGCTTGTCCCTGCCTCCCTAACCTGTCCTCCCACCTATCCCCTCCTCCCACCTCAAGCCCCACCCCATCTCCTACCTACTAGCCTCATCCCACCTCTTTGACCTGTCCGTTCTCCCTGGACCGACCTATCCCCTCCCTAACTCCCCACCTACACTCACCTTTACTGGCTCCAACCCCGCCTCTTTGACCTGTCTGTCTCCTCTCCACCTATCTTCTCCTTTATCCATATTCTATCCGCCTCCCCCTCTCTCCCTATTTATTTCAGAATCCCCTTCCCCTCCCCCATTTCTGAAGAAGGATCTAGACCCGAAACATCAGCCTTCCTGCTCCTCTGATGCTGCTTGGCCTGCTGTGTTCATCATGCTCTATACCTTGTTATCTCAGATTCTCCAGCATCGGCAGTTCCTACTATCTCTAGTTATCTTTCTGAAGTCTCTTTGTGTCTTCCCACCTCTTCTTTTTGTATCATCAGCAAACTTGGCTCAGTACATACTAAACATAAAAGGTTAAACAGACAGGTGGTCCTTCCACTGGACATGAGAAGATTGAAGACTGTGCTGGTTGATGTTTTCAAGATTATGAAGGAGTCTGATACATTGGAGGCAGGGAAGATGTTTTGACTTGCAGGAAAGATCAGAACTACCACATATATAAAACTCAGTTGTGAATGAATCCAACAGGGAAATCTGGAGAAACCTTTTTTCCCGTAGAGTGGCAAGAACGTGGCAGTAGAAAGGTACTGAGGGTAGATGGAGTTACTCACTGCATACACGAGAGAGAGAGGAGCAGATGATAAGTGATTGAGTTTAACATAGAACATAGAACAGTACAGCACAGTACAGGCCCTTCGGCCCACAATGTTGTGCCGACCTATTATCCTACTAAGATCAAACTAACCTGCATACCCGACATTTTACTATCCTCCATGTGCCTATCCAAGAGTCACTTAAAAGTATCTAAAGTATCTGACTCCACTACCACCGCTGGCAGTGCATTCCACACACCCACCACTCTCTGTGTGAAGAACCTACCTCTGACATCTCCCCTATACCTTCCTCCAATCACCTTAAAATTATGCCCCCTTGTAATAGTCATTTCCACCCTGGGAAAAAGTCTCTAACTATCCACTCTATCTATGCCTCTCATCATCTTGTAAACCTCTAACAAGTCACCTCTCATCCTTCTTTGCTCCAATGAAAAAAGCCCTAGTTCCCTCAACCTTTCCTCATTAGACCAGCCCTCCAGTCCAGGCAGCATCCTGGTAAATCTCCTCTGCACCCTCTCTAAAGCTTCCACATTCTTTCTATAATGAGGTGACCAGAACTGAACAAAATATTCCAAGTGTGGTCTAACCAGGGTTTTATAGAGCTGCAGCGTAACCTTGCGGCTCTTAAACTCAATTCCCCTGCCGATGAAAGGCAACACAACATATGCCTTCTTTACAACCCTATCAACTTGGGTAGCAACTTTGAGGGATCTCTGGATGTGAACCCCAAAATCCTTCTGTTTCTCCACACTGCCAAGAATCCTGCCATTAACCCTATATTCTGCATTCAAATTCGAACTTCCAAGATGAATCATTTCATATTTTTCTGGGTTGAATTCCGTTTGCCACTTCTTTGCCCAGCTTTGCATCCTGTCAATGTCCCATTGCAACCTACAACAGCCCTCCACACTATCCACAACTCCACCAACCTTTGTGTCATCGGCAAACTTACGAACCCACCCTTCCACTTCCCCATCCAAGTCATTTATAGAGATCACAAAGAGCTGAGGTCCCAGAACAGATCCCTGTGGAACACCACTGGTCACTGAGCTCCAGGCTGAGTACTTTCCTCTTCTATTGCATGGCCAGTTTTGTATCCAGACAGCCAAATTTCTCTGAATCCCATGCCTCCTAACTTTCTGAATGAGCCTACCATGTGGAACCTTAACAAATGCCTTGCTAAAATTCATATACACCACATCCGCTGCTCTGCCTTCATCAATGTGTTTTGTCACATCCTCAAAGAATTCAATAAGACTTGTGAGGCATGATCTGCCCCTCACAAAGCCATGCTGACTATTTCTAATCAAACTGTGCTTTTCCAAATAATCATAAATACTATCTCTCAGAATCCTCTCCAATAATTTGCCCACCACAGAAGGAAGACTGGCCGGTCTGTAATTTCCAGGATTATCCCTATTCCCTTTCTTGAACAAGGGAATGACATTTGCCACCCTCCAATCATCTGGTGCTACTCCAGTGTACAGTGAGGAAGCAAAGATCACTGCCAAAGGGACAGCAATCTCTTCCTTGCTTCCTGTAGCAATTTTTGGTATATCCCGTCTGGCACAGTGGGCTCATCTACCCTCATGTTTTTCAAAATTTCTAGCATATCCTCCTTCCTAACATCAACCTGTTTGAGCATATCTGCCTGTTTCATGCTGTCCTCACAAACGTCAAGGTCCCTCTCACTGGTGAATACTGAAGCAAAGTATTCATTAAGGACCTCCCCTACCTCCTCTGACTCTGCGCACAAGTTCCCTCCACTATCCCTGATTGGCCCTACCCTCACTCTGGCCATCCTCTTATTACTCACATAAGTATCGAACGCCTTGGGGTTTTCCTTGATCCTACCCACCAAGGTTTTTTCATACCCACTTCTAGCTCCCCTAAGTCCATTCTTCAGTTCCTTCCTGGCTACCTTGTAGTCCTCTAGACCCCTGTCCAATCTTTGCTTCCTCAATCTTAAGTAAGCTTCCTTCATCTTCTTGACTAGATGTTCCACATGTCTTGTCATCCAAGGTTCCTTCACCTTACCATCCTTTCCTTACCTCAGTGGGACAAACCTATCCAGTACTTGTAGCAACTGCTCCCTAAACAACCTCCACATTTCTGACGTGCATTTCCCTGAGAACATCTGATCCCAATTTATGCTCCGTTTGGATGTCGAAGTTTGGAGGTCCACAACATCAGCATAGACCAACCGGGTCAAATGACGTCTTCCTGTGTTCTAAATGCCATATGATATTGTGGATGGCGGAGTGGCTCGGTCGTTAGCACCGCTACCTCACACTGCAAGGGACTTGGGTTCGATTCCACCCTTGAGCGACTGTCTGTGTGGGCTTTGTACTTGCTCTGGTTTCCTCCCACATTCCAATGATGTGCAGGCTAGGTGGATGAGTCATGGGAAATTCAGGGTTACAGGACAGTGGGTCTGGGTGGGGTGTCCTTTGGAGGGTTGGTACGAATAAATCGTCGCTCTTACAATCATTACCTTGCTGGCTGTGTTGATTCAAGGCAGGTCAAGAGCCTTTGCATGTATGTTGTGAGGTAAACTACAGTGTCATAAACTGTACAAACTTCTTTGCTTAGCTCATAGATAACACAGTGTGGAGCTAGAGGAACACAGCAGGCCAGGCAGCATCAGAGGATCAGGAAAGCTGACGTTTCGGGTCAGGACCCTTCTTCAGAATTGGGGGAGGGGCAAGGGAGCCCTGAAATAAATAGAGAGAGGAGGGGTGGGGCTGGGGAAGGTAGGTGGGATGGTGATAGGTGAGTGCAGGTAGGCAGTGGGGAGGATTAGTCAGTGAGGTGGGAGGAGCAGATAGGTGGGAGAGAAGACGGACAGGTCAAGGAGGCGGAGGAGAGAGGGAGGGTTGGTCATGGGATGAGGCCGGGGGTGGGGAGATTTTGAAACTGCTCCTCTGATGCTGCCTGGCCTGCTGTGTTCCTCCAGCTCTGCACTGTGTTATCTCTCACTCCAGCATCGGCAGTTCTTACTATCTCTTTGCTTAGCTCATGTTTTTTGTGATCTGTTAAAAGCAAAGCACTACACAGGTGCTGGAGATCTGAAACACATTCAGAAACTGAGCAGGTCTGGCTGCTTCTATGGACAGAGAAACAGTGTTATTGTTTCGAGTCCTGTTTCAAGTTTTCATGGTAACTCTGAACTTCCAAAGAAGAGCCATAATGGACTTGAAATAGTAACTCTGCTTTTCACTCCACCGATGCTGCCGGAACTGCTGAGTTTTTCCAGCACTTGTTTGTTAAATTGTGGTGATCTGTTGCCCAGATCATGCCTTTATGCATGTTTTAAAAACAAACCCTGAGGCTGCAAAAAATCCATTTCCTGAACTGTTGTGAGAGATAACAACACCAGATGCTCTGGCTCTTAGTTCCAATGCTCTGATTGCAGGTATAGGCTATCGGCTTAATTTAACATAAGTGGAGATCTTAAAAGCATCTCAAGACGTATCAGGAGCAAAGTTCTTCAGAGAGATGCAGACGCAAAGCAACCTCCAGCTTTTTATTCAAAAAGTAGCTTGCTACAATGCTTTGTGGTTTTAAAAAGAAACTTAATTCTGGTTCTCTTTACACTGTCTCAATCTCTAGCTGCCACTCAGTTCAAGGGCAATTAGCGATGGGCAATAAGTGCTGACATTGCTGGGGTCACTCATATCCCATGAAAGAACTAAAACCAAATCTCAGAATCACAGGATGGTTTATTTCTTATTCTTTCTCTGTTTCTGTAACCTTTCAACCTGAAAACCTCCAAGCTTGTTGGCACCTAGTTTACAAGTATGTGTTTTACCTGTCATTTGCCTCAGCCCAGATGGTGTTCCTGACCTGTGGCACTCGACCCATCACCTCCATTTCTCAATTGAACAAATGTGATGAAATAGAGCTAACAGAGGTGGCTTCTTCAACACTGTGTTCACCAGAATTCTTATTTTGCCAAATTTATTTCCACATGTAAAAGAAGTAGAAAAATGAAATACTATTGAAAATGCTTCTGGCTGTATTGTTAGGTACAATTCGTCAATCAAGTGAATACATTATTCAAGAAAATAGTGGCCCTGTAAATGGAGTGCAAGGATTAAGAAAAGTACAGAGATAGTAGGAACTGCAGATGCTGGAGAATCTGAGATAACAAGATGTAGAGCTGGATGAACACCTGGATGAACATTTCTGAAGAAGGGTCCAGACAGCTTTCCTGCTCCTCTGATGCTGCTTGGCCTGCTCTACACTTTGTTATTTAAGAAAAATACGGATGTCTTTATTTCTAATTCATATAGGAAGGGTCTCTGATAGATTGCAATCACTGATATAAATTCACTTATATGGCTCCTTCTATAAAGTGACCCTTTTTGTCCACCTTAAGTTATAATATAGTTTTATAGCTGCCGAGCATACGGTAAAGTGTGAAAATGATGATAAATGCATTACTAGCACACTTTGGAGGTTATTTCACACTTTGTATTTCCTATTAAACTCCACCAGCTGGGTTAAGTATAATAACATCTTGGGACACTGCAGACAACTGAGACAGCTGGTGTATTCTGTTTGAGTTCAACAAAGGTCAGGAGCAAAGCAGCAGGAAAATGAGACCATTTAATTTAGACTGCTAAACTAGTACTATTTTACACTGAATATTAAGGCAAGTTCCAAAGGAAGATAGCTTGGAGGTACAATTTGATAAAGCTGTCCAAATCATTGGGGAAATGGATGCCACAGGAGACTTCACTGACCTTGGGCAATTGAAAGGTCACATACGTGTGTGTGCATGTGTGCGTGTGTGTGTGTGTGTATGTATGTGTATATGTGTCTGTCTGTCTGCCTGTCTGTGTGTGCGTGTATGTGTGTGCGTGTGTTTGTGTGTGTGTGTGTGCGCGCATGTTTGTGTGTGTGTATGTGCATGTGTGTGTGTATCTATTTGTGTGTGTGGATGTGTGTGTGTGTATGTGTGCGTGTGTGTGTGCGCGTGTTTGTGTGTGTGTGTATGTGCGTGTGTTTGTGTATCTATTTGTGTGTGTGGGTGTGTCTGTGTGTATGTGTGCGTGCGTGCATGCATCTGTGTGTGTACTGATATCCCCCATTACTGAGTTCCCATTGTTCATCTCCATCTAGGCTTACAGATAAAGAAAACTAGAGTGAGATGGCATAATTAGAGGGGGCAGGATGGAAAGAGAGAACAGCCAAAGTGGCATATTTTACACCAAGCTTGGAAAACCTTAATGCATTGCAGTGTGTTAGGTTTGGGCACAGATATTGGGCACTGCATGATCAGTATGCTGTGAACCAATAGGTCTGAACAGAAATGGAAATTAGGATTCACAGTCCATCAGGCATGACATGCCAACTACTGGCAGTGCCACCACTGGCTATGCACCCAAAAGAAATGCCCCACAGGCTATAGCTAATCCTGATGTGGGGCAGTTGGCATCGTCTCATGGAAGAGAATGAGTGGCGGAGGTGAGGACAGCTCTTATCATCACAGGAATATTTCTGTTCTTCCTGGATCCACGAGAAGTGTGAAAGAATCAAACCCTAGCAAGTTCCTTTAGCTAGTGTGACGCACTTTATTTACATAAGGTGACTGACATGTGCTTCGGTCTCTGCTTGTGATCTCTAAAACAAAAAAGGCTCCAACATTGAAGGGTCAGGCCAACAGGGATGGTGTGGTGGCACAGTGGTTAGCACTGCCACCGCACAGCTCCAGGGACCCAGGTTCAGTTCCAACCTTGGGAGATTGTGTGGTGTTTGTGCCTTCTCCCCATGTCTGCATGGGTTTCCTCTGTGTGCACTGGTTCCCTCCCACAATCCAAGGACGTGCAGGTTAGGTGGATTGGCTATGCAATGGTGTCTAGGGGTGTGCAAGTTTAGCCATTTGGAATTATGAGATAGGGTAGGATGCTCCTCTTTGGTGCAGATTCAATGGGCTGAATAGTCTCTTTCTGCACTGTGGGGATTCTATGAACAGCTGTAACATCCACTGTAAAACTGGTTTTGTTTCTGTTGATTGCCAATATAAATTGACCTGATTGTCTCTGCTTTTAATTTTAATGCTAATCATGCCATCATCTGGTCCAAATGGATGATATGAGTAATGTGTTTCTCTTTAATCATTCATTGACTATATTCTTTCCTTTGTTAGGAGCTGGTGGGGAGTAACCCTCCGCAGAGAAACTGGAAAGGGATTGCAATCGCACTTCTCGTTATCCTGGTTATCTGCTCGCTGATTGTTACCTCAGTTATCCTCCTCACCGAACGTAAGCAACTTCATTATTTAATTTCTCAGCAAGAAGCTAACAGTTTGGATCCAAAATGTTGGGCCACTCATCATTTACGTGAGCTTAAATGGCCAGATTGGGAGGAGTACACGAGCCTCTTTTAAAATTCAATTGTGGGATGTGGGAATTGCAGACCAATATTTGTGGCCCATCCCTAATTGTTTTGATTTGATCTGATTTCCTATTGGCACATGTGCCTGGGTAGAGTGAAAAATTTTGTTTTGCGCGTAGTACAGGCAGATCGTACCATACAAAATGCATCAGGGTAATAGAACAGAGCAAAGAATACAATGTTACAGCTGCAGAGAAGGTGCACAAAGAGCCAGATCAACATTAAATTTAAAATTTGAGAGATCCACTCAGAAGTCTAATAACAGCAGGGAATAAGCTGTTCTTGAATCTGTTTGTGTATGTATACAAACTTTTATATCTTCTGCCTGACAGAAGAGGGTGGAAGACAGTATAACTGGGGTGGAGGAGTCTTTGATTATGTGGTTGCCTTCCCAAAGCAGTGGGAAGTATAGATGGAGTCAATGCATGGAAGGCTGGTTTGTGTGAAGGACTGGGCTGTGTTCATGATTCTGTAGTTTCTTGCAATCTTGGGAAGAGCAGTTGGCAAATCATGCTATGATACATCCAGATAGGATGCTTTCGATGGTGCGTCTATAAAAATTGGTAAGATTGCCCTGGACTAGGTGGTTCTGAACTGCCTCTTGAATCGATGCAGTCCTGGCTCAGTATTCCAGAACCCCAGCCTAATGTTCTTTCAAATACACACAAAGAACTGTAGATGCTGAAAATCCAGAATAAAAACAGAGAGTGCTAGAGAAACCCCTCAGGTCTGGCAGCATCGGTAGACAGTAAAACCGAGTTAATATTTCAAGTCCAGTCATCCTATGTCAGAATGGACTCAACTTGCTGGGCTGTAATTTTCTCTTTACAGATGCTGCCAGATCTGCCGAGTTTCTCCTGCAGTCTCTGTTTTTGTTCCAATGTTGTGTGGACTTGGGTTTGAATGACAGATGGTGAAATTTAAATTCAATAAATATCTGGAATTTAAAAAGCTAGATCGCTGACAGCCATGTAATCATTGTCATAAAAATCTATCTGGTTCATTGAAGCCCTTCAGGGAAAGAAATCTGTACCTCATCACCTCAGGTGACCTCCCACCCGCGGCCTCCAACCTCATCGTTCCCCAACCTCGCACCGCCCGCTTCTATCTCCTTCCCAAAATCCACAAACCTGAATGCCCTGGTCGACCCATTGTCTCCGCCTGCTCCTGCCCCACCGAACTGATCTCCAACTATCT
>NC_063333.1:16067087-16181037 GCF_021869965.1 Rhincodon typus
AACCCCCTTCCCCTCCCCCTTTTCTGATGAAGGGTCTAGGCCCGAAACGTCAGCCTCTCTGCTCCTATGATGCTGCTTGGCCTGCTGTGTTCATCCAGCCCTGCACCTTGTTCACTCTGAGGCTCAAATTGTTTCGCATTGAGTGCTGTATTCAGCATCACCAAAGTAAACAGTGACTGAGAGACAAGATAATTCTTGCGCAAAAAACTTCATCAATTGCTTTCCAATAATAGATGTCAGACCCGCGTCTGTACCAGATTAAATCCCACATTTTTGAGACGTGCTGCAGATATTTGAAAAAAATAGGTTTGAGGACAGCATGCTTGACAGCATGAAAGTGGCATGCCCCAAATTCTTGCAAAACCTTAAAATAACATGTCTTTTCCTCCCTTGATTATAGATTAATTCATCATTAGTGAATTGAAGCAGCTTTGCAGCTGTGTGTTGATTGGTACACAGTTTTAAAAGTTTGCTTACTGTATCGCAAGAAACTCCTATGCATTTGATGGTGCCATCTGCACGTTCCTTCTACACCTATCTGCCATTAGATTTTAAGAGCTAGCGCCACTGAAGCCAGAAACCCCAACATTCTCCTCAGCATCAAACATGCAGGCCAAGATTTTCCATTCTGGAGTTGAACTATGGAGGTGGTCATCATGGATGGCATCGTGTCTGCCATGACTCCTGGTGAGTTCACTCACGTGAGCTTCCACCCTTCAGCTCATTCCAATTGCAAGCAAAGTTCTATGATGATATAAAGACGATTGAGTAAAAACCTGGGATGACTCAATGACAACCATGTAACCATTGTCGATTGTTATAAAAGTCCCATCTGTTTCACTAATGTCCTTTTGGGAAATCCCATCTGACACCCTGACATGGTCTGTTCACCATGTGACTCCAGACCCACATTATTGTGATTGACTCCTAACTGTCCTCTTCTCTTCTGTTTCTCTCATTGAGGACAGGCTGGCACACAACCAGACTGGCAGAGACCCTCCTGAGTTCTGGGTCCTGACTGCTTTTGAGGAAGGTACAGCCCAGATGCCAGGTGAGGAGCAAGTCTAGTCTTGTGTCGTTGGGGAGCTTGACGTGGGAGAAGCCAGTGAGCAGCATTGTTGCCTACTGTTCCCAGTACTGTGACGACTTTCAGACTTTCCTCTCATTCGGCGTGGTATTTCCTCGCCATCGAATTCTGCTCTCTTCCGCTGGCACAAGTAGTCAACAGACCACCGAACAGGAGCACACCCTGTGGCTCTCCAGCACAAATATCTCTGAGGATGAAGCTTGTGACATGTCAGAGGACACACTGGCAAGGCATCCCTCCATCAACATGGGAGCTGTTGACCGTGAAGCAATTGACTGAGACCCAGGTGGGTCCTTTTACTAGAGTAGATTTTGGGACACAGTCTGGAGAGCACATCACTGGCACAAGCCTATAGCTACTGGAGCAAGATAAGTCTGAGGCCTCTGACACTCAGAGGACTACCGGAGGCCAGGAGACTGCTCAGACCCATGGCGAAGATATGCCTCTGAACCCAGCCATAATTAACATCCTGGAAGCTGGCAGGGTCAGCATCATTATTATGGGAGGTGTGGGGTTTTTTTTTATTATTCATTCATGGGGTGAGGCATCACCAGCTAGGCTGGTATTTATTGCCCAGAGGGCAAGAGTCAACCACATTGCTGTGGGCCTGCAGTAATATATTGGCCAGACCACGTAAGGATGGCAGTTTCCTTCCCTAAAGGGCATTAGTGAACCAGAGGGTTCTTCCCCCCGACAATTGACAATAGATTCACGTGATATAGTCGTCATGTCACTAGACATGTTATCCAGACTCCTGGCTAAAATTTTGAGCATATGTGTTCAAATCTCATCATGGCAGATGGTGAAATTTGAATTCATTAAAAAATACTTTTTTAAAATTTAGAAGAAAATCAGTGACCATGTCATCAGTGTCAATTATTATTATAAAAACCCAATCTAGTTGGGTACTATCCTGGGGGAAGGAATTCTTTACCTCGATTGGGCTACATGTTAGTCCAGACCCGCATTCATATGATTAAATTCCTAACTGCCTTTGGTCAGTTCAAGTTGGACAACAAATGCTGACTGACCCAGTGAAATCCACATCCCATGAGCAAATTTTTAAAATTGCCTGGTCATGATCCTGGATGCTGAGTCCCAGAGGATGAGGTTACCTACAGGGTATCAGAGAGCTTGAAGCTGAACCTGTCTAATATGGCCTTAGCATGAAGACTCCGCCAACAGCGCCACCTCCACTGGCCCATAATCCCATAGCTCCCAACTCTTGGATTGTGCTGCAGTTCCACCCAGCAAGGATTCCAGAACATGCTTTCGAGTCATAGAATCACAGATGTACAGCACAGAAACAGACCCTTCAGTCCTTCATGCCTACCAGATATCCTAAATAAATCTAGTCCCATTTGCCACCATTTGGCCCATATCCATCTAAACCCTTCCTATTCATATACCCATCCAGATGCATCTTAAATGTTGTAATTATACCCGCCTCCACCACTTCATTTGGCAGCTCATTCCAGATATGCACCACGCCCTGGGTGAAAAAGTTGCCCATTAGTCTCTTTTAAATCTTTCCTCTCTCAACTTAGACCTATGGCCTCTAGTTTTCACCTCCCCCACGCTGGGTCACCCCTCAGTCTCCGACGCTCCAGGGAAAGTAGCCGCAGTCTATTCAGTCTCTCCCTACAGCTCAAACCCCCCAACTCTGGCAACATCCTTGTATATCTTTTCTGAACTCTTCCAAGTTTCACAACATCCTTTCTACAGCAGGGAGGCCAGGATTGCATGCAGTATTCCAATAGACATTCCAATGTCCCGTACAGCTGCAACATGACCTCCTAATCTACTAGAGAATGTGCAAAACTTGACCTACTTTTGGGAAATAAGGCAGGGGAGGTGTCAATAGGGGAGCACTTTGAGGCCAGTAACTACAATTCTATTAGTTTTATAATAGTGATGGAGAAGGGTAGACCGGATCTAAAAGTTAAAGTTCTCAACTGGAGGAAGGCCAATTTTGATGGAATTAGACAAGAACTGTCAAATTGGATTGGGGAGCGGATGTTCACAGATAAAGGGATGGCTGGAAAATGGGATGCCTTCAAAAATGAGATACCAAGAGTCCCGAGACAGTATGTTCCTGTTAGGGTGAAGGGCAAGGTTGGTAGGTGTAGGGAATGCTGAATGACTAGAGAAGTTGAGATTTTGGTCAAGAATAAGAATGAAGCACATGATAGGTACTGACAGCAGAGATCAAGTCAATCCCAAGAAGAGTATAAAGGCAGTACGAGTACGCTTAAGAGGGAAATCAGGAGGGCAAAAAGGGGACATAAGATAGCTTTGACAAATAGATTTAAGGAGAACCCAAATGGATTCTACAAATATGGTTAAGGATAAAAGAATAACTAGGGAGAGTATAGGGCACATTAAAGATCAGCAAGGCCACCTATGTGTGGAACCACAGGAGATAGGGGAGATACTAAATGAGTATTTAGCATCAGTGTTTACTGTGGAGAAGGATTGGGAAGATAGAGAACGTGGGGAAATAAATAGCGACATCTTGAAAAATGTTTGAAATGGTTGGCCTGCACCAATTGGGCAGCTTTTAGATTGCTCTCTCCTCCCATGCTGCATTGCTTGCTGTTTGCTGGAGGGATCGTGTGAAAGCGGCAGTCAGATGAAAATGTATACATGGATATATTGGATACATGGCTTCAAGTGATCTCAGTGGAATCGAGAGAAAAGTGGCATTGTAACCATTGATGATGGCCCTACTGGATCATCTGCGATTCCTGATTAACAGACGAACACTTCAGTTGGTCAAAACATGCAAGATCTAATTCGACTCTGCACAAATAAAAATTCCCATTTTGGTTGTAGCTATTTTCCCTCTGATAGCATGTTCCATGCCGAGTTTGATAGTCTTTCTACATGGTGAGATTCGGCTTGCTCATCCCCTAATCTGTTCCATAACCTCAACAATCTGTCAACCCTGTTGCCCTTGTGACCCTCCATCTTAGGTTAATGGATATGGTCTTATGAGATACAAGGAGATCAGATTTGGGAATTAAATATTCAGGGGTACGTGACTTTTCAATAGGACAAGCAGGAAGGGACAGGTGGTAAGATAGCTTTAGTAGTATGAGATGGGATAAATACAAAGGAAAGAAATGATCTTGGATTATAAGACAATAAGATATGGGAGCAGAGTTAGGCCATTCAGCCCATTGAGTCTGCTCCACCATTTGATCATGGCTGATCTGTTTTTCAACCCCATCCTCCTACCTTCTCCCTGTAACCCTTGATCCCCTTATTAACCAAGAACCTATCTATCTCTGTCTTAAAGACACTCAATGATTTGCCCTCCACAGCATCATGTTGTGGATGTACAAGACATCTATGAGGCCACTCTTGGAGTACTGTGTACAGTTCTGTTTGCCCTGCTATTAGAAGGATATTACTCAACTTGAAAGGATGCAGAAAAGATTTACACGGATGTCACCAGGATTGGAGAGTTTAAGTTATAAGGAGAGGCTGGATAGGCTGCAACTTCTTTCACTGAAGCATAAGAGGTTGAGGGGTGACCTTATGGAGGTTCATAAAATCATGAGGAGGTTAGATAAGCTAATTAGCAAAGGTCTTTTCCCTAGGGTTAGCGAGCACAGAATTAGAGGGCATAATTTTAAGGTGAGAGGAGCAAGATATAAAAGGGACCTATAGGAAAAACTTTCTCACACAGAGGTTGGTGCCTATATGGAATGAACTGCCAGACGAAGTGGTAGGTGCAGGTACGGTTAGAAAATCTAAAAGACATTTGGATAGATATATGAATGGGAAAGGTTTAGAAAGATGTGGGCCAAATGCAGGCAAATGGGACTGGTTTAGTTCAGTTGGCATGGATGTGTTGGACTGAAGCGTCTGCTTCCATGCTGTTAGATTGTATGACTCTGTGCCTTCTCTACAGCAACGGGTTTCACAGGTTCACCACCCTCTGGCTGAAGAAATTCCTCCATATCTCAGTTCTAAAAGGTAGTCCTTCCACTCTGTGGCCTCAAATCTGAGTCTGCCCTACTAATGGAAACATCTTCTGCTTGCCCACTCCATCCAGGCCTCTCAGTATTTTGTAAGTTTCAATGAGGCAGAATGTTGCAGAATCCATATGGATGGAAATAGGAAGTAACAAGGTGAAGAAGACACTGTTGGGAATAGTCCATAGTCCCCAAAAAGAATTAGTCGTGAGTTATGAAGGCATATAAATAAGCAGTACAGCACAATAGAATTCATAGAGCATATTTGAGAAAGTTTCCTGGAACAATATGCTCTGGACCCACAAGCGGATCAGGTTATCTGTAATGACGCAAGTTTAGTAAATTATCTTAGTGTAAGGGATCCTCTAGGGAACACTAACCGTAACATGGTGGAATGTACCAATCAGGTTGAGACTGAGAATCTTGAGTCAGAAACAACTACACTAGAGTTAAATAAGAAACAATGAAATAGGGACGAGGACTGTGATGGCTGGAGTGGATGAGGAAAAGAGGTTAGCAAAAAAGACAGTTGAGGTATAATGGCAGACATTTAAGAAAATTGCTCATGACTCACAGTAAAGATATATCCCAGTGAGGAAGATGATTGTAGGAAGGGATAAACTGACCATAGTTTACCAAGGAGGTTAAAGACAGTCTCAAAATGATAGATAAAAACATATAATGTGGTAAATATTAGTAGCAAACCAAAGTATTGTGGAAGTTTTAAAAACCAATGAAAGATGATCAAAACAATAATATACAGGGAGAAAATAAACTATGAGGACAAACTAGCATGCAATACAAAATGGATGGTAAGAGCTTCTTCCAACATATAAAAATAGAAAGAAAATAAAAGTAAAGAGGACTTAGAGAACAGGGATAGGGAAATAATAATGGGGAACAGATTGCTTCTGAGAATCCTAGTTCGTAGAGTCCCGACAGTGTGGAAACAGGTTTTTCGGCCCAACAAGTCCACACCACCCTCTGGTGAGCATCCCACCCAGACCCATTCCCCTAGGAGTGATTTCCCATGTCTAACCCACCTAACCTAAACATCCCTGGGTACTATGGGCAATTTAGCATGACCAATCCACCTAACCTGCACATCTTTGGACTGTGGGAGGAAACTGGAGCAAACCCACACAGACACAGGGAGAATGTGCAATCTTCACACAGGCAGTCACCTGAGGCTGGAATTGAACCCAGGTCCCTGGTGCTGTGAGGCAGCAGTGCTAACCACTGAGCCACCAATGGCTTCTTGATGGAATAGATCTGGCAACTCAAAACTGGACTACCATGAGGCACTGTGGACAATCAAAAGCCACAGAAGCATATAATCTCATGGCCCAGGATATCCCCCACTCAACCATTACCATCAAACCAGAAGATCAACTGTGTTTCAATGGAGAATGAGGTCAGGATCAGCACCAGGCATATCACAAAATGTGGTGTCAACCTGGTGAAGCTATTGAACAGGACTACATGCATTTCAAACAGCATAAGCAGCATGTCATAGACAGAGCTAAGTGATCCCACAACCAACAGATCAGATCCGAGCTCGGGGGCATATTTCCCATGAAAACAACAAATGCAGCGGGTCAGACAGCATCCATAGAGAGACAGCAAGCTAACGTTTCGAGTCTAGATGACTCTTCATCAGACGTGACATGAAGTGTGCAGGGGGCAGCATTTATGCAGTAGCTGGGGGTCGGTGGTGGGGTGTTGAATGCTGGTGAAGAAAAGATGTTGATATTTCAGATTAAGGGATCAGAATGTGAGAGAGGCAGAACAATGGTGTGTCTAACTGCCGGACTTGAAAGAACAGACAGTTCCACTGGGATAGGGGGAGGGGAGAGAAGACGTGGTGACAGAGAATGTAACAAATGAAGTTAATAGAAAGTGAAGAAGTGGAAGTTGGTTCACAATTTGAAGGTGTTGAATGCAATATTAAGTCCAGAAGGCTGTAAAGTGCCTAGTCTGACGATGAGATGTTGTTCCTCCAGTTTGTGCTGTGATTCATTGGAGCATTGCAGCTTGCCGAGGACAGACCAGTGGGGCATGTGAGCAGGACACTTGTGTTAAAATGACTGGCTATGGGAAGATCAGGATCATGCTTGTACATAGATGTGAGGTGTTCTGCAAAGTGGTCACCCAGTCTGTGTTTGGTTTCTCCAATGTAGAGTGGGCTGCATTGATTGCAGCGAATACAATACGAAAGACTGGAGGATGTACAGGTGAAATGCTGCTTTACCTGGAAAGACTGTTTAGGCCCTGGGATGGTGAGCAGGGAGGAGGTGAAGGGGCAGGTGTTGCACCTTCTGTGGTTACATGGGAAGGTGCCGTGTAGAGGGAGGATGGTGTTAGGTGTCGATGAATGGACTAGGATGTCCTGGATGGAACAATCCATGCAAAATGCAAACAGGGGGAGTGAGGGGAAGATGTGCTTGGTGGTGAGCTCTGCTGGAGCTGTCTAAAATGGCCGAGAATGATCTTTTGAATGTGGAGGCTGGTGGGACGAAAAGTGAGGACAATGGGGGTCCGATCATGCTGCTGAGAGTGATGGGAAGGGGCAAGGGCAGAGGCAAGGGTGATTGGTTGGATGTGGTTGACGGCCCTGTCAACCACAGTAGGGGAATACCACGGTGATGGAAGAAGTAAGCCATGTCAGCAGCGCTGTTTTGGAAGGTGGCATCATCTCCCTCAACCTTACCTCATAAGACCTGCCCTCCAGTCCAGGAAGCATCCTGGTAAATCTCCTCTGCACTGTCTCTAAATCTTCCACATCCTTCCTATAATGATGCGACCAGAACTGAACACAGTATTCCAAGTGTGGTCTAACCAGGGTTTTATAGAACTGCAGCATAACCTTGCAGCTCTTAAACTCAATTCCCCTGCCAATGAAAGGCAACACACCATACGCCCTCTTTACAATGTATGTATAGAATGCCTTGGGATTCTCTTAAACCCAACTTGCCAAGGTCATTTCATAGCCCCCTCTTGCTCTCCTAATTCCCTGCTTGTGTACTTTTCTGCTTTCCTTATATTCCTCATGGGCCCTATCCAATTTTAGTTTCCTAAACCTTACATATGCTTCTTTTCTCTTTCGATTAAATTCACAACCTTCCTTGTTATCTAAGGATCCCTTACCTTGCCATCCTGCTCCTCCCTCTTTACTGGAACATACTGGCCCTGATCTCTTCCCAGAAGGTCTTTAAACAATTCCCACATGTCAAATGTGGACTTGCCCGATAACAGCTTCTCCCAATTAACACTCCCTAGCTCCTGCCTAACAGTGACGTAATTTGTCCTCCTCAATTTAGTACCTTCCCACAAGGTCCTGACTTATCCTTATTCATAGCAACGTTAAAACTTAATTAGTTGTGATCACTGTTACCAAAATGCTCTCCCACTGAAAGGTCAGTCACCTGGCCAGGCTCATTAGCCAATACAAGGTCCAGTATAGCCCCTCCTCTGGTTGGGCTATCCACTTACTGTTTCAAGAAACCCTCTTGGATGCACTTCACAAATTCTGCCCCATCTAAACCTCTTGCTCTAAGGGAGTCACAGTCCATATTGGGGAAGTTAAAGTCCCCCACAATGACAACTCTGTTTTTATTGCACCTTTCCATAATCTGCCTACATATTTGTTCCTCAATCTGTCAGTGGCTGTTGGGAGGCATATAGCATATTCCTATCAGAGCAATTGCACCCATCTTATTTTTGAGCTCTACCTATATTGCCTCAGTGGATGAGCCCTCCAGCATGTCCTCTCTGACTGCAGATGTAACATTCTCTCTGATTAGTAATGCAACTTCTCCACCTCTTTTATCTTCCTCTCTATCTCATCTGAAACAACGAAACCCTGGAACATTGAACAGCCAGTCCTGTCCCTCTCTCAACCGAGTCTCTATAATGGCCACAACATCATAGTCCCATGTACAGATCCAGACTCTAAGCTCATCTGCCTTACCTATAATACTCCCTGCTTGAAATAAACACACTTCACGCCATCAATACCATTGTGTTCATTTGCCTGTCTCTGCCTGTCCTTTCTTTCTGATTTACTGGTCCTAAAATGCCTCTTCCCCTCAATCCCTCCTTCTGGACTTAATATTAAGTTCTGTACCCTTAAATTGTGAAGCAACTCCCATTACTTCCCTTTCTTTTAGCTTTACTTGTTGCATTCTCTGTCACCATGTTCTCTCTCCAATCCCCCCATCTCAGTGGGACTGTCTGTTCTTTCAAGTCTGGCAGTTAGACACACCATTATTCTGCCATTCTCACATTCTGATCACTTCATCTGAACTATCACACAGCACTCCACACACCACCACCGCCCACTAACTAGTGCATAAATGCTGCCCCCTTCACATTTCACTTCAGCTGTGATGAAGAGTCATCTAGACTCAAAACATTAGCTTGCTCTCCCTCCATGGATGCTGCCTGACCTGCTGTGATCTCCAACATTTGTTGTTTTCAATACAGATTCCAGCATCTGCAGTAATTTGCTCTTATAGCATTTTTTTAAGATGAAAGGAGAAAGATTTAGAAAAGACATGCAGGGGAATTTTTTTACACAGAGAGTGGTTCATATGTGAAATGAGCTTCCAGAGGACATGGTGGACATGGGTACAGTTACAATTTTTAAAAGACATTTAGGTAAGTACATGAATAAGAAATGTTTAGGGCCAAATGCAGGCAGTTGGGAATAGTTTAGTTTGGAATTATGGTCGGCATAGACTGGTTGGACCGAAGGGTCTGTTTCCATGCTGTATGACTCTATGATGAGATGATGAGATGCATCCTAAGATTTTATTAGAAGTAGCTACTGAGAAAATAGATGCACTGGTCATAATCTTCCATCAATCTTTAGATTTGTGAAAAATCCCAGAGGACTGGAAAACTGCCAATGTGACATCTTTAATCAAAAAGGTGTCTGTTCAGGTTTAGCAAGTTTTCTTTCAAAGGGCCCAGACGGACTTGAATGGAATAGTGGACCCAAAAATGGAAAGTACCTTTTATCTGAAAACCAGTTGATCCCGAAGTTTTTGGTTAGAGCATTCCCAACCTATAATGGTATAATCAAATAGATTCAACATTGCTCCATGAAGCAAATTTATTCAAATTCCTAAGTTATATTTGTCCCTCCTACCTTTTCAGCAGTATTAAGTAAATCAAATACTTATCTCAATGCATGTTGATGTTCTGAATAATTTAATTTCTGATTGGAGCTGAAATGCAGTAGAGAAACTGTTTAACAGCCTGGCTGAGGGATTACGCATAAGCTAGAGTTCAAAGTTTCATTTCACATAGTATGGTAACTTGATCTGACAATTTGTACGCATTGAAAGAATCTTTAAGATGGTGTCTTTGAGATGTACATATTCTGTTAATTCACACTCTCTGTTGTCCAACACTGCATTCTCTGTCTCCCCACACTGAACCTCATGAGTGATGCTGTGCTGATTTAGCCATTTATTTCAATGCCCAATGATTTGCTGATTGCAACTCAAAACAGTATGAACAAGTTGACCCTCTCCCAAGAACATCCTTGAGCTTGCCACCTTTCTAATTCCAACCTCCTGCCTGTCTTCAGTCGATGCCTTTCTGATGAGTGCTGACATGAGACACAGTGGGGAAAAGACATTTCTATTTTAAGCTCTGAGCTCTTTCGCTGTGTGCTCTTGACACTTTGAGGCAAGTGATGGAATCCTTGACATCCATAAAATGAAATTCAAGGACAAAGAACTTTGCTTCGCTTGCACAGGCTAAAAATGCAATTCCTGCGTCAAGACTATACAGCAATAATTAGACAGTGCTGTTCTTACACTGCGTGAACTATTTCAACTTTCAGTTGCAACTTTTTTGCATTTTCTTTTTCTGAGACATTCCATGGTGCATCAATTTCCTCTTGTAACTGTAACTTGGTTCAGGCCTCGTAATCTGTGTTCTACATCATTCTTTACATGAGAAAAACTTTCAACATCATTAGTTGTCCCTTAGTATGAGAATGACGTCAGGGTTGTGTGTTTCTACCATGGATCTTTGACGCGCTGATCTTTGAGCACATGGGGCAATGTGTCCCATGAGACAGAGGAATCTGGAGTGCAGTATTTGCTTCTTTTTCTTCTGAGCTGGCTCTCTGCCTCGTGATTAAGGCATTTGGAATCAAAAGGTGATTGACTTTGAACAACTGACAGCCTCGATGCTTCACTGGGCAAGGAATTCCACAGATTCATAACCCTTTGAGTGAAGAAGGTCCCCATCAACTCAATCCTAAATCTGCTTCCCCCTTATTTGGAGGCTATGCCCTCTGGTTCTAGTTTCACCCTCTCCTTGCCTTCTATCTTATTTATTCGCTTCAAACTATCGATGATTGGGCGAAGGAAGATGAGCAAAATCAGCATGTGTGGCTAGAAATTGCTCTTAACTCTAATTGTTTAATAATATTCTTTATTTTTAGATTAAATAAGATTTCCTCTGCTCACCATCTTAGTGTGAATGTTAAACCACTTCACTCCTTTCACTAAGTAAGTATCAGGCACACATTTTACAAACATGACTGAGACAACAAGGTTTAGAGCTGGATGAACACAGCAGGCCAAGCAGCATCAGAGGAGCAGGAAGGCTGAAGTTTCAGGCCTAAACATGACTGTCTACTCTTATCACCAAAAATAATTACCAGCCTTTACTCTTAAACATAGAGCTCTTATGCTTCATTTTGTTTATAATATGGCAGAATGTAGTCTCTTACATTTGTACAGACCATATTCTGCTATTTTGTAAACAAAATGAAAGTGCAAGAAGATTTGCAACTACGATACAGGAGTTGTGAGATTAAAAAGCTTGGGGCCATCTTTAAAGAGAAGGCTGAGGGGTAAGCTGTTTGAGATCTTCAGATCATGATGAGGTTTGCTAGGGACACATGGAGGGAATAGACAAAGGATATGTTAGTTATGGGTTAATTGTGTGTGAATTGATTGTGTAAATATGGGAAGCCTGAAGTTAGTGGATGTGAGTTTTATGGAGACTGGCTAACTAAAAGTTCTGTCTAAAAGTGTGGACTCAGATTCTGTTTAAATACAATTATCTTGCAGTGAATAAGAATTATGCCTAACCAACTGCAATTGTACTTATTAATATCTTGCAATAAATCATCTTTTTTATGTAAGACCTGTGCTTCTTACTATAGATACTTTAGGGCTTTGCATCTCTGTCAGTAATCACCAGATAGTCCAAGACAAAGCAAAAGCAAAGACAGATGCTGACAGTAAACTACTTAGAATCATAGAATCCCTAAGGTGGGGAAGCAGGCCATTCAACTCCACATTGACCCTCCAAACAGCACCCCACCCAGAACCACCAGCATCCCTGTAACCCTGCATTTCCCATGACTAACTCACCTAGCCTGCACATCCCTGGGCATTATGGGGCAATTTACCATGACCAATCCACCTAACCTGTACATTTTTTGGACTGTGGGAGGAAACCAGAGCACCCGGAAGAAACCACACAGACATGGGGAGAACATGCAAATGCCACACAGATAGTTGCCCGAGGGTAGAATTGAATTCAGGTCCTTGGCACTGAGGCAGCAGTGCTAACCACTGAGTCACCATACTGGTAGATTTGGCAAATGCCTCATGGTACGAGGAGTGGTCATCTAGCAAAATACCACAATTATCAGCCATGATCTGTTTGAATGGAAGAGCAGGTTCGAGGGGCCAAATGGCCTATTCCTGTTTCCAACTCCAAATTTTCCTTGTAAGTCTTTTAATTTGACCTAACATGAATTGTATAAATGGGCCACTTTCCAAAGGCTTCATTGGTGACTAATAACTCAGGATTGGTCAGCTCAGTCAAAAAGAAATGTTTACGAAAACATGAAAACAGCACGTTGAAAATGACTGAAAAATGGTGTGAGACTGAAACAGCAGGTTAAGCAGAACTGGGGGAGTGGAAAAGGATGAGGAGGTGATTGTGGGACTGGCAGATGCAGCACTTCCTAAACAGGAGCAAATCATGGGACCTCATGTCCCAATTGACTAATTTAACATTGGGAGGCTACAACAACAACAACATAACTCCCTGTGGTAAGTCCCAAGGAGCTCCTGTCACAGCAGGAGATTTTAGGGGAGCTGACCAATACAGAGGCTGGTTTTAAGGAGAAAAGAGAAAGATTTTCTGAAGAAGGGTCCCGACCCGAAACATCAACTTTCCTGCTCCTCTGATGCTGCCTGGCCTGCTGTGTTCCTCCAGTTCCACACTGTGTTGTCTCTGGTTTGAAGGACTACTTTGAAGAAGGAGAGAGTGAGTGAGAAAAGCTGGGAGGATCAGGGAGAGAATTCCACCACTGACACTCATACAAGAGGGATTTATTCTGTACTGCTCCATAGGCAGTTCCTGATGTAAATCCTTCCAAGTAAAAGGATCTCACTGACTAGAACAAGAAAGATCACATATTTACAAAATGTGTTCATTTCAAACAATGCAATGTTCCACTCAAGTAGTTTGGATTGTATCCCATGTTAAATTAAGTGGTTAGTAACACTGCTATTGGTGTAAAAAGGCTAATAGATATTGAATAGGAAGGCTATTTAATAAATCTCCTGACTTTTATCTCCAATCAGTTGATAATGACATTTCTGAGTTCCTGTAAAGCTGTAGTTCAGGGTTGGATTGAATCTGAAAAACACGAAGAGTCGCACAGGTTCTACGGTTTTAATTAAATTATGTTCTTGCTGTGCCAAAAGCAGGCAACAGAACCTTTGAAGTTAATAGGAATTGTAACCAGAGTTGAAACCCACACCGAGCTGAGGGAAAAAACCTAATCTGTAAGGTTTGACTGTCACTGATGTTTCCCATCATCCCTTTAAGCGCAGTAATGCGAGAATGATGGCTTCAAAATAAGTCAATTTATATCATCACAAACCTAATTCTAATTCATGTTCAAATCATATCATCAACTCCAATATAAAGCAAAATCATAACATTTATTCAGACAAGGCTGTTACTGCAGGTTCATAGGTTTGCAATGCATTTCTTACTCTGAACCACAACTTGCAACTATATAAGCTTTGCTTTTCAATTTGGCATTGTTTGCAGTAACTGACAGAGTGCTCTTTAGTAATTACAGTACAAGCCCCTTAAATAATTATCAGAAGCAAAAATGACCCTATTCAAACAGGCTTCATACAAATTCTGAAAGCCTGTATCGCAGAACATAGAATGCAGCCCAGGAGCAGACCCTTCGATCCACCATATCTGTACTAACCATAATGCCATTCTAACCTCATCTCATCTACCTGCACATGGTCTATATACGTCTATTCTCTGCCTGTTCATATGTCTGTTTAAATGCCTCTTTAACTTTGCTATTGTATCTGCTTCTCCCACCTCCCTTGGCAACATGATGCAGGCATCTACCACCATCTGTTTAAAAAACTTTCCTTGCACATCTCCTTTAAGTTTTTCCCTTCTCACCTTGAACGTATGCCCCCTAGTATTTGACCTTTCACTCCAGGAAAGAGACTCTGACTGTCCAGTCTACCTATGCCTCTCATAATTTAAATACTCCTTCAAGTCGCCCCTCAGCCTCTGACCCTCTTGTGAAAACAATGATGGTCCGAGAAACAATGGCTTAATGTTCATTTATGGGGGCGTGGCATAATGTCAGCTGGGAGGAAGTATTGGACAGTTGTGTGTTCAGTCTTGGAGAGCTCAGGTCAATCCATCAGGCAACAACAGCACCATTTGTCAGCAGGTTTGATTACAATGTCACAATTAGACCCAAGAGGGCAGAGTGCAACAAGATCAGCAATAATTTCATGTTAAAGAAGAGTCATTTCATACTCAAAATATTAACTCTGTTTCTCTCTCCAAGGACGCTGCCAGATCCAGCTGATTTTCTCCAAGACTCCCTGTTTTATGTTTAATCTCCAGCATCTGCAAAATTTTGCTTTTATAAGGGGAAAGCTTGGCCTCCTCACATTGAGGTCAGTTCAAATATCAATTTACCTTCAAATCAATCTTGTGAATTTAGTTTGAACTTGAGACTGAAGTAAGATCTGCCATGATCTGCCAGTAAGAATCCAAAGTATAAAACAATTGCTTTGACAACGACATATGATGTGCTATTTCGACCGAACCTTATCCATCCTTACTCAAGTGTTACTAGTGAAGTCCCATGTAAGTGAGTTCCCATTGTAACAATCCCTGCTCTTCAGTGAACTTTAAGACTTTAAATGGAACGTTAACTCTATTTGAAGAAGAGTAAAAGTTATCCTGGTTTGGTGCAACAAAAAGCAGATTATTCATCTCTTTGGAAACTTGTGGCATATGAAATAAACTGCGTCTTTGACCAAGAAAACAATCATGACACCATTTGAGAAACCAATGTTATCTGATGTGCTCTTGGATCATCAATACTCGACATAGTGCAGTGTAAATGTTTATAAATTCTGACTTACTCAAATTGATGGTATGGCACTGGAGCAATAAAGTCTTAAAATATGGGGTGGAATTTGTCCTGGGTGACTTCATCCCATCCAACAGCTGGAGTGCCAATACCAGCTGGAGTGCCACTGCTTGTGGGATGCACACTGAATTGAGTGCTTGCCAGGACCTTCCCTGGCACTAAGGGCCTTGAGGGCCACCAGAATCTGTGACAGAACCCAGCTCAAAGATGAGTGAGGGCAGGATGGGGGTAACTGGCTAGCAAATGGTGGGACTCAGAAGAAAAGATGGCCATTGAGGGTGCCCCCACCCCTTTGACACACTTGCTGCCTGTGATTGGGCAACATTACTTTGAATAAGGAATTCCCATTCCCTCTGCTACCATCTCACCCAGGATTCAGTGCCTGGCAACTCGCTCACTTGGTCAGGTACGAGCAGCAACAAGATGGGGCCTTCTTAATTGCCTTCTTTAAGGGCTTCAATTGGAAACAGTGTGCAGCAGAGGAAAGGGGAGGAAGACTGGCCACCAGCCTTTCTGGACTGAACCAGCTGGAGAGGCCTCCAAACAACATCCCCCTGCGTCATTAAGGGTCTCTCCTTCAAACCCATCACTTTTATTCTGGAGTTATTATTTAATTATAGGAGTTGAACATTACTGACTAGGCCAGCACTCACTGCCCATCTTTAATTATCCAGAAGGCAGTTATTTTAAGACTTTATTGCTACAGTGCCACTTTGCTGTGGGTCTGGAGTCACATGTAGGCATGGACAACAGATTTCCTTCCCTGAAGTTCATTAGTTAACCAGGTGGGACATCCCCCCCACCCCCAACTATCTTAATTCCAGATTTTTAATGCAATGCCATGGCCGGATTTGAACCCAGGTCCCCAGAACATTACCTGGGTCTCTGGATTAACATTCTAGTAATAATACCATTGGGCCGTCATCTCCCCACACTGGACAGTGGGACATTGAGATCTGTCCATGGGCCCCAATGTTTTTCAGTATACCAGAGAATTTGACTCCTCCAGGCTACATTAATTCATCAAATTGTTGCAGAAAAATGTTGCTGATCCTTCAATGAACTGGGTGCTTCTAGAGTAAGTTATTTGAACAATAAAACGTGTCAGAGTTAGCAGATAATGTGCTGGCGTGTCACAATCAAGGCTGCTTGAGATATCTGACAGGGAAAAGACAACAGAGAAGAGAGATTATTCTGAAAACTTATTTCAAATTGAAAAGACTCTGAAAACTTGCAACCTTTGCATTTTCCTAAAGTCTGAGCTTTACCTTTTGCAGAGGAGGGGAGGCTGTGAAAATGGAGAACGTCCTAAAAGCAAGAAATGACAAGAATGACAGAATCAGGCTGTATAGAAATATCACATCATATTTACTTGTCAGAACGGTGGTGTTATCCATCACAGTGTTTTGTGCTCTTGCTTGAATTCCTGTACCTCATCCTCAAGTTCAAATTCTTTCTGAAGAAGGGTTTAGGTCCGAAACGTCAGCCTTCCTGCTCCTCTGATGCTGCTTGGCCTGCTGTGTTCATCCAGCTCCACACCGTGTTATCTCTTTCAAATTATACTTATCAGATTGGTTTAAAGTTAAATATCATTCTGAAGTAAGTTCGATGTGAGGAGTTTTGGATGAACAATTATTGATTGAAATGTGGGGCCAGTCTGTCTAATGAGCCCTCATAGCCCAACATAAGTGTTGTCACATTATCTGATTCAACTACTAATTGATACTGTTACGTCGAAAGCAATGGAATAAATGAAAGGCTATTGGGGTTAGGTGGGCGGCTAGGGCTACAATCAGATCAGTCATAAATGGTCTGCTCCTAATATTAATTTGTATGCACACTTATGTTTGCATGTCAGTTGAGATAAAAGGAACACTTAAATACTGTGTATGCAAATCATAATGAAGAATGGTAAACTTTGCCAGTATTAATTTGGTAAAGATATCTTCAGTTCCAATATCAACTCTCAAATCCACAAGTTAGAAAAGAAAACTACAAAAAAAACGTGGAAACCCGAATTAAATTGAACATATTAAAAATAAACTGGATGTCTGGAAGTTGTAAGTAAATAAGGTCCTTCTTAGAATGGACAAAGGAAAGAGGGATGAGGATAATGGGAAGGGGTAGTAGGAACTGCAGATGCTGGAGAATCCGAGACAACAAGGTGCAGAGCTGGATGAACACAGCAGGCCAAGCAGCATCATAGGAGCAGAAAGGCTGACGTTTCGGGCCTAGACTCTTCATCAGAAATGGGGGAGGGGAAGGGGGTTCTGAAATAAATAGGGAGAGAGGGGGAGGCGGATAGAAGATGGATAGAGGAGAGGATAGGTGGAGAGGAAACAGACAGGTCGAAGAGGCGGGGATGGAGCCAGTAAAGGTAAGTGTAGGTGGGGAGTTAGGAAGGGGATAGGTCAGTCCAGGGAGGACGGACAGGTCAAGGGGGTGGGATGAGGTTAGTAGGTAGGAGATGGGAGGAGGGGATAGGTGGGAGGAAGGACAGGTTAGGGAGGCGGGGACGAGCTGGGCTGGTTTTGGGATGCGGTAGGGGGAGGGGAGATTTTGAAGCTTGTGAAATCCACATTGATACCATTGGGCTGCAGAGTTCCCAAGCGGAATATGAGTTGCTGTTCGTGCAACCTTCGGGTGGCATCGTTGTGGCACTGCAGGAGGCCCAGGATGGACATGTCATCTGAGGAATGGGAGGGGGAGTTGAAATGGTTCGCGACTGGGAGGTGCAGTTGTTTATTGCGAACTGAGCAGAGGTGTTCTGCAAAGCGGTCCCCAAGCCTCCGCTTGGTTTCCCCGATGTAGAGGAGGCCACAAAGGGTACAGCGGATGCAGTATACCACATTAGCAGATGTGCAGGTGAACATCTGCTTGATGTGGAAAGTCTTCTTGGGGCCCGGGATGGGGGTGAGGGAGGAGGTATGGGGGCAGGTGTAGCACTTCCTGCGGTTGCAGGGAAAAGTGCCCGGTATGGTGGGGCTGGAGGGGAGTGTGGAGCGGAGAAGGGAGTCACGGAGAGAGTGGTCCCTCCGGAAAGCAGATAAGGGTGGGGAGGGAAAGATGTTTTTGGTGGTGGGGTCGGATTGCAGATGGCGGAAGTGTCGTAGGATGATGCGTTGGATCCGGAGGTTGGTGGGGTGGTACGTGAGGACGAGGGGGATTCTTTTTTGGTTCTTATTGCGGGGACGGGGTGTGAGGGATGAGTTGCAGGAGATGTGGGAGACACGGTTGAGGGCGTTCTCGACCACTGAGGGGGGGACGTTACGGTCCTTGAAAAATGAGGACAACTGAGATGTACGGGAGTGAAATGCCTCATCCTGGGAGCAGATGCGGTGGAGGCGAAGGAATTGGGAATAGGGGATAGCATTTTTGCAGGAAGGTGGGTGGGAGGAGGTGTATTCTAGGTAGCTGTGGGAGTTGGTGAGCTTGAAATGGATATCGGTTTCTACGCGGTTGCCTGAGATGGAGACAGAGAGGTCCTGGAAGGAGAGAGTGGTATTAGAGATGGTCCAGGTGAACTTAAGGTTGGGGTAGAAGGTGTTGGTGAAGTGGATGAACTGTTCGATCTCCTCGTGGGAGCATGAGGTGGCGCCGATACAGTCATCAATGTAACGGAGGAAGAGGTGGGGTTTAGGGCCGGTGTAGGTACGGAAGAGGGATTGTTCCACGTAACCTACAAAGAGGCAGGCATAGCTTGGGCCCACGCGGGTACCCATGGCCACCCCCTTTGTCTGTAGGAAGTGGGAGGAATTGAAAGAGAAGTTGTTGAGTGTGAGGACGAGTTCGGCTAAGCGGATGAGGGTGTCAGTGGAGGGGGACTGGTCGGGCCTGCGGGACAGGAAGAAGCGGAGGGCATTTAGGCCATCTGTATGGGGAATGCAGGTGTATAGGGACTGGACGTCCATGGTAAAGATGAGGTGTTGGGGACCGGGGAATTGGAAGTTCTGGAGGAGGTGGAGGGTGTGGGTGGTGTCACGGACATAGGTAGGGAGTTCCTGGACCAAGGGAGAGAAAATGGAGTCGAGAAAGATGGAGATAAGTTCGATGGGTCAGGAGCAGGTGGAGACAATGGATCGACCAGGGCATTCAGGTTTGTGGATTTTGGGAAGGCGATAGAAGCGGGCGGTGCGGGGTTGGGGCACGATGAGGTTGGAGGCCGTGGGTGGGAGGTCACCTGAGGTGATGAGGTTGTGGATGGTTTGGGAGATGATGGTTTGGTGCTCGGGGTGGGGTCATGATCAAGGGAGCGGTAGGAGGAGGTGTTGGAGAGTTGGCGTCTGGCCTCGGCGATGTAGAGGTCAGTGTGCCATACTACAACTGCGCTTCCCTTGTCCGCGGGTTTGATGGTGAGTTTGGGATTGGAGTGGAGGGAGTGGAGGGCTGTACGTTCTGCGGGGGAGAGGTTGGAGTGGGTGAGAGGGGTGGAGAAGTTGAGGCGATTGATGTCTCGACGGCATTTGGAGATGAAGAGGTTGAGGGAGGGTAGGAGGCCTTGGGTTGGTGTCCAGGAAGAGGGGGTGTGTTGGAGGCGGGAGAAGGGGTCAGTAGAGGGAGGGTTAGGCTCACGATTGAAGAAGTAAGTGTAGAGGCGGCGGAAAAACTGCTCAATGTCCAAACGTGAGCGGTATTCGTTGATGTGTGGGTGGAGGGGGACAAAGGTGAGCCCTTTACTGAGGACTGACCATTCGTCCTCAGTAAGGGGTAGGTCTGCGGGGACGGTGAAGACTCAGCAGGGCTGGGTGCTGCGGTCTTCTCTGGAGCTGCTGGCTGTGGAGGCTTTGGGCGGAGCGACGTCGGCGTCGGCTGTGGGCGGAGTTGCGTCGGCGGTGGGCGGAGTTGCATCGGCAGTGGGCGGAGTTGCATCGGCATCAGCGGTGGGCGGAGTTGCGCTGGCATCGGTGATGGGCGGAGCGGCGTCGGCAGTGGGGGGAGCGGGGTAGGTGGCGGCAGCAGCAGTGACGGCAGGCGCAAATTCAGTGTCTGTGGTGTTGGTCTCGGAAATGGAGGCGGTGGCATCAGCAGCGATGGCGCTCGCTGTCCTGGAAGCGGTGTACCCGGCGGTGGCAGATGTAGAACATAGAACATAGAACATAGAACATTACAACGCAGTACAGGCCCTTCGGCCCTCGATGTTGCGCCGACCTGTGAAACCAATCTGAAGCCCATCTAACCTAAACTATTCCATTATCATCCATATGTTTATCCAATGACCATTTAAATGCACTTAAAGTGGGTGAGTCTACTATTTTTGCAGGCAGGGCATTCCACGCCCTTACTACTCTCTGAGTAAAGAACCTACCTCTGACATCTATCCTATATCTATCACCCCTCAATTTAAAGCTATGTCCCCTTGTGCTAGCCATCACCATCCGAGGAAAAAGGCTCCCACTGTCCACCCTATCTAATCCTCTGATCATTTTGTATGTCTCTATCAAGTCACCTCTTAACCTTCTTCTCTCTAACGAAAACAGCCGCAAGACCCTCAGCCTTTCCTCATAAGACCTTCCCTCCATACCAGGCAACATCCTGGTAAATCTCCTCTGCACCCTTTCCAATGCTTCCACATCCTTCCTATAATGCGGTGACCAGAACTGTACGCAATACTCCCAAGTGCGGCCGCACCAGAGTTTTGTACAGCTGCAACATGACCTCATGGCTCCGAAACTCAATCCCTCTACCAATAAAACCTAACATACTGTATGCCTTCTTAACAACGCTATCAACCTGGGTGGCAACTTTCAGTGATCTATGCACATGGACACCGAGATCTTTCTGCTCATCCGCACTACCAAGAATCTTACCATTAGCCCAGTACTCTGTATTCCTGTTACTCCTTCCAAAGTGAATCACCTCACACTTTTCCGCATTAAACTCCATTTGCCACCTCTCAGCCCAGCTCTGCAGCTTATCTATGTCCCTCTGTAACCTGCAACATCCTTCCGCACTATCCACAACTCCACCAACTTTGGTGCTGCGGTCTTCATCTTCATGATGTCATGTGACGTCATCTGTGGGTTCTTCGACAGTGGCCTCATGGCCAATGGCGGTGGGCACATTGTGGGGAAGGTTCTGGGTACGGCTGGGGATTTGGGGGGTGGAGGAAGCCCGTTTTGGGTGGTAGGCACCAGTAAGTTTACTGTACTTATGGTTTTTAGTGTCCAATAAAGATGAGTAGAATTGTGAGTTCAGGTTGTGGATCCTACGTAGAATAAAAAACAGGAGAGGTCCTTTGCAGGTCTGGGAGAGGGAGGCTCTGAGCTGAGGTAGGCTTGCTTGTAGTGCCCGGAGATGCCGGCGCATTGCTGCAAGTGTGTGTTTCAGGAGTCGCAGGGAGAAACGCTTCTGAAGGATCTCAATGCTATGAATGTAGATATTGTCATGGTTGGGGCCAAATTGGGAAGGCCTGAATGTGGACTGTAATCCATTGGGGATGATCTGGTTCTGTAGGCAGGTACTAAGAAAGGTGATGTGGCTATAGTACCTGGTTTGCTTCAGGACATGGTCGAGCAGTTTCAAGGCTGGGCCTAACATCGTTACAAGAACATTTAAAGACACCAGATGGATCCTTAATCTCCTGTCATTAATTCTTCAGTGAAGATCCATCTGTGATTGGAAAAAAGCACTTTTAACGCAAACAAAAAAACAAAGAACTATGGATGCTGGAAATCAGAAACAAATGCAGAAATTGCTGGGAAAACTCAGCAGGTCTGGCAGCATCTGTGGAGAGAAAGCAGACTTAACATTTCAGGACCAGTGACCCTTCTTCAGAACTGATTGTAGCTAATTAAAGGTTAGTGGACTTCACTCAATCTGGTCTATTGTATTTGCTGCTCACAATGTGGTCTCCTCGACATTGGGGAAACAAAGCACAGACTGGGTGATTGCTTTGCAGAACACGTACATTCTTCTGCAAAAATGACCCTGAGCTTCCGGTTGCCTGCAGTTTCAACACACCACCGTGTTCCCTGGCCAACATCTCTATCTCAGACTTGCTGCAGTGCTCCAGCAAAGCTCAGGGCAAACTGGAAGAACAGCACCTCATTTTCTGCTTGCGAATTCTACAGGCTTCTGGACTCAATATCGAGCTCAACAATTTTAGGGCCCAGGCACCATCTCCCATGTCCCTGCCCCAACTCCCATACACCAGGCCTTGTCATCATGTGGGCTGCTACCACACACAACCCATTTTCAACTACTAATGGTCTCCATTAACAGCTACTGATTCTCCCAGGCTGACCTTTACCTATTCTTTTGTCTGCCCAACTGTTTTGCTGTCTGCATGGGCTCCATCACCACCCAGCATTTACTTTTCCCCCATCCCCCATCCCTTCTTTAGCATACATACCAACATTTTCCTAGCTATAATCAGTTCTGAAGAAGGGTCACTGGACCAGAAATGTTAATTCTGCTTTGTCTACACATATGCTGCCAGATCTGCTGAGATTTTCCAGCAATTTCTGTATTGATTTTTAACTCAACATTTGTAGACACATTTCCATGGCAGATGAAGCTTGAATCTGACCTTCTGGCCCAGAGATAGGGGCAGTACCACTGCACAAAGTAAATTTTGATATTTCTCCCAGGTTTGAAGTAGGGACCTTGTGCCTGTGATGTTTATGGGATAGCTCTCATAAGTTAGAAAAAGAAAACTGCTGCAAAAAAAAACCTGGAAATCTAAATTAAACAAAACATATTAACAATAAACTGGAGGTCTGGAATTTTCAAGTAAATAAGGTTCTTCTTAGAATAGGCAAAGGAAAGAGGGATGGGAATATTGGAATGCTGGATTAACATCTAACTACAGAAACACTCCCCCAAGAAAGTCAATACATCTTTTCCTCATTTTCAAATGACTAACCTTTACTGGTGTTACTGCTCATTCACTGCCCTGTGTATGCCTGGTTAGTAGTGATTCTAAATTTAGCTCTTCAAATTGTCGTACCTGAACTGATTAAAATTAAAATACCATTTCCTCTAACAATTTCCTATCAACAGCCTTAAAAGCTACTGAGCAAATGGAATTATAGATGAAGAAGTCCGGTTTAAGCTCACTTTAGAGTAATTAAGTTTTAAAATTGGATGAATAAACAGTCAGTAGATACAATTAATATACAAAAGCAAAGCAAAGGCCATGGGATTTTGTGATGGTGATCCAGCATGTGCTGAGTATAAATTCAATGCTCTGATCACTGCCTTCAGATTTACATGCATTTAATTTACAAAAGCTGAGCAGTTTAATAATGCAACGCTATGGTCTATGTTTTTATTCTCACATAGGATGTGGGTGTTATTTAGAGTCGTGGAAAAATGCATCACAGAAAGCACAGAGAGTGGACTCAGTAACGAGTTCACTAATTTTAAGGGCACCTGCATCTTCTCCCATGTCCTCATCCCAACCCAGACTGTGCTTTATCTCCTCACTGTGGAGGAGGCAGCATTGTGAGTGGCGAATACAATAGACTAGACTGAGTGGATCTCTGCAGGGAAATCACTCCAACCTTTAACTAGCTACAATCAGTTCTGAAGAAGGGTCACTGGATCTGAAACTTTAATTCTGCTTTGGTCCAACTCATCTATGCAAACTGAACTCGTCCCACTTGTCTGAATTTGGCACATATTCCTCTAAACCTTTCCTATTCACATACCTGTCCAAATATCTTTTAAATGTTGTAATTGTACCAGCCTCTACCACTTCCACTGGCAGCTCATCCCATGCGTGCACTACCCTCTGCGTGAAAAAGTTGCCCCTTAAGTCCCTTTCAAATCACTATCCTCTCACCTTAAACCTATGCCCTATAGTTTTGAACTCCCCCACCCTGGGGAAAAGACCTTGGCTATTCACCTCATATATGCCCCTCATGATTTTATAAACGTCCCTAGGTGCCCTTGAGAAGGTAATGGTGAGCTGCTGTCTTGAACTGCTCTAATCCTTGTGTTGTAGGTTGACCTACAATGCTGTTAGGGAGGGAATTCTGGGATTTTGACCCAGTACCAGTGAAGGAATGGCGATATATTTCCAAGTCAGGATAGTGAGTGGCTTGGCAGGAAACGTGTAGGTGTTGCATCTGTCCTTGTAGATGGAAGTGGTTGTGTGTTTGGAAGATGCTGTCTGAGGATCTTAGGCAAATTTCTGCAGTACATCTTGTAGATAGTACACACTGCTGCTACTGAGATCGGTGGTGGAGGGAGTGGATGCTTGTGGATGCAATGCCACTCAAGCTGGCTGCTTTGTCCTCGATGGTATCAAGCTTCGTGAGTTTTATTGGAGCTGCATTCATAGAATCGAATACCCTTTATTGTCGCTTGTACTACAATACTGAAGTATAGGAGCAGAGTGAAAAATTTTTACAATGGCTGCCTTTTAATGGCGCCATCCTAGGTACAAATCTTACACAGTAAATAAAAATACAGTGGTCTTACACAAAGGGGATTAAAGGAAAGCATAAGCATTACTTATAGAGGTAGTTACAATGTAGTGAAAAGGTTTTAAATTACAGTCCGATAACAGCAGCTTAGCATGTGGCACCAGGCCCAAGCCCAGTAATTGACCCGCATTGCTCCAGCCTCCAGTTTGCTCCTCACTGGCACTCAGCAGCAACCCGGTAAGTTGCACTGCACCAGGATTTGTACTTTGGCCCCTCCATCACTACAGGACCCGGCCCGCCCCCGTTGCTCCGGGGGCTTGATCCCTCGGTCACTGCCTCGGGCTGCCTGTGCGATGCTCTGGGGCTACTTCCTCACAGCTCATCGTGTTCCGGGGCACGAGGGTTTGCTGCTCTGGACTTGCTGCCAACTCCAGTGCTGAGGGGAGCTGGTGGGGAGCATTCCATCCCACTCCTGAGTTGTGCCTTTTTGATGGTGGACAGACTGTGGGAAGTCAGGAGGTGAATTAATTGCTACAGTATTCCTAGCTGTGGTAGCCAACGTGCTCATAATACAATCACAGAATCACTACATTGTGGAAGCAAGCCATTCAGCCCATCGAGCCTGCACCCACCCCTGCCTGTATCCCTGCATTTCCCATGGCTAAACCACACTATGAGGCAATTTAGCAGGGCCAATCCACCTAACCTGCACATCTTTGGACTGTGGGAGGAAACCGGAGCACTCAGAGGAAACGCACACAGATGTGGGGAGAATGTGCAACTTGCCCAAGGGTGGAATTGAACCTGGGTCCCTGGCCCTCTGAGGCAGCAGTGCTAACCACTGAGCCACTGTACTGCCCCTATATAGTGAGTCCAGCTGAATTTTGCGTCAGTTGTAACCTCTAAGATGTTGATAGTGGAGGATTCAGTGGTGATGACACTATTGAATGCCAACGAGCAGTGGTTAGTTTGTCTCTTAGAGACAGTAATGATGTGGTGTGAACATTATGAACAAAAGCTCTGGTTTTGTTTTTGCAGAATATCCAATGTATTTCTTTTTGTCCACTAAACTATACAAGAGTTGATGCTGGCTAAACCTTTTGTGAACTCAAAACTGCTTCAAATCTGAAAATATTCCTAAACTACCACCGAGATTTAAATGAGGGTCGATGACACTCAGAGATAAGTCATGTTGCAACTGTATAAAACTTTAGTTAGGCCACATTGAGTGCAGATCCGGACAACACACTATAGGAAGGGTGTGGAGGCTTTGGGGATGGTACAAAAGAGGTTTACCAGGATGCTGCCAGGAACAGAATGTAATTGCTATAAGGAAAGGTTGGACAAACTTGGATTGTTTTCGCTAGAGTGTTAGCTGCTGATAGAAGCATATAAAATGATGAGAGGCCTAGGTGGGGTGGATAGTCAGAGTCTCTTTCCTCGGGTGGAAATGTCAAATACTAGGGTGCATAGGTTTAAGGTGAGGCGGGGGGGAAGGTTGTGCTGTTCTATATTCTATAACAAAGTGTGACAAATCATCTTACCTATGTTTGCTACAGATAGCTCTCTAGTCCCACCCTCAAGGTTTGTCAATAACTGAAGTAGTTTGACACATTAGTGCAGTGTTAAGTATGTTAAAGATTTTACCTGCATTTGGCTTTTAAAGTCTTTGGTACAGGGCTGTGTTTAATGGGCAAGGAATGGCCTGTGCAGATCTCCATGAGAAATATTGCCGATTAGACTTTAACAGGTATCGAAGTGCAGACTTCTTTTTCAATTGCCGCCTAAATTTCACACATTTTACAGGGCATCTATAAAATCTGTGAACAGGGGAAGCAACAGGGAACCAATCCTATTGAAGAATTATAAAAAAGGCAAACGTGGAAAAAAAGAAATGAATAAATTACACATCGATCATTGTGGTGGTGGCGTAATATAGGCTAATCAGGATTCAGAATTGTTGGAACAACAGGCACTTTTACATTCATGTTGTAACCTGGAGCTATGGATTGTGATTGCAGTGGTGAACGAAATGAGACGAAATTTCTTCATTTAGAGTGTGGTGAAACTTTAAAATTCTCTAGCCCAGAGGGATGTGGAACTTCAGTCATTGAGCACATTCAAGCCAGAAGTCATTCGATCTCTGGATACTGATGATATGATAGTCGTGGGGCATGCTGGTGGGAGCTGATCAGCCGTGAATACTGATGGAAGCTTGGGGGCTGAGTGGCCTGCTCATGTTCTTATCTCCTATGCTTCTCTCATCGACGTAAGAAGGAGACTCTCCCATGCTTATGGTGTTTTGGCAGTATTTGAAGATTGATTGTCCGTCTTTGGGATCAGATCATATTCCTCAGCCATCAATTCCCAGTGTAGGATCCAAACCCAAAACTTCTCACTTAGAGATAGTGACACCAACCCCTTCATCCCAAAACCTCTAAACCATCAAGTGAAAAGCAAAATCAAGACTGGGGCATACACATGAGATTAAAAGAGAAACATAGACGGGAAAACACAAACTTGTCATGAACAGATAAAAATTTAATGCAAATATTGTGATTGTTTAAAAAGAAAGCTGTGTTTGCTGACGTGATGTATACACCACTTTAAATCACAAATATGCAGATTTCTCGGTGGGAGCCCGGGTGTGGGGTGGACATTAGTAATAACTGGGCAGGGAAGAGATTGGGACAAGGAAGAGATCATCACAGTGGATGAGATCGTGTGGTGGGTGAGATTGGGGTTGGAAATCAGGGGGAAGAGATGGGGGGAGAGATTGGTGAGGCGGGGAGATCATTTGGAGAAGAGATTAGTGTTGAGAGAGATTGGTTGTGGAGGGGAGGAAGTTGATGGTGAGATGGGAGGAAGAGATGTGGGGAAGAGATGGATAGGGGTTGGGGAGAGATTGGTACAGGGAGATTGGGAGGATCCGGGAAGGAGCTGAAGGAGAGCTGCACGGCCCCAATAACTTTCTACAGCACTGTATGATTTGATAATCTGTGCCAATTAGAAAGCACATCCTCCAAAATTGTATGAATACAGCCTGTGAAACACACACAAAGTATAAATGGCCTGAGCCAAAAAAAATCCTTTGCAATGCTTAGCAGGGATGCCCAATATTAAACTTTATGTCACATGTTGGGGAAGAGAGACAGAAGGGGGCGCAGTGGGAGACAGAGGAGGAGAAGCCCTTCCAACTTCTGGGCATTACCCCTCCCATGTTCTATGCTATTCTTGTCATCCCCACCCCCGCCTTCCAGGCCATCTTCCCTTCGCACTCTAAGGGGTTCTCCCCAGACCTCTCCCCACTACCCCCCCACCTCCAACCAATCCTCCAACCCCGAGCCCTGAACCTCCTCGCCATTGAAGGCCAGTTCAAAACTCCTGAAGTTCTGGAAAGCGAACTACTGCAAACAACACTTGCTATGGAAATGGTTGCTTTCAAGAGAAAACAAAACCGTACACAATAGAATTGTAAGTGTATCGATCCTACAAGATTTGCTCATGGCTTTGCACTTAACCTCTGGAATTGGCCATAGACAAGCTGCTACAATGCGAGCCTTCAGCTTAACGTTAACTGCACCTCCCCCTCGAGGGGCTTAGTTATATGATTCTCACAGTACTGATTCCAACTGTTTATTTACGCAGATAATTTTGAAACAGCAGTCAGTTCAACAGGTCAGGACCACTCCATACGACGTCTATTGATAACATCAATACTCATAGAATAAAGCAAAGGACTGTGGAAACTGGAGATCAGAAACAGAAATAGAAATTGCTGGAGAAACTCAGCAACTGTGGCAGCATCTGTGGGAAAAAAAGCAGAATTGATATTTTGAGTCCAGTGATTTTTCATTAGAACTGTTCACACCTCGGAAAATGTGATATTTATGCTGGGGTTGGGGGGTTGGGGGGTTGGGGGGTGGGGGAATGAAGGGAGTGGAAGGAGAGAGGTGGGGACACCTGATCCTCACTTACCACGCCACCAGCGTCCGCATCCAAAGGATTGTAAGCTACCATTTCTGTGGCCTCCAATAGGATGTCACATCCAGAGACATATTCATGTGTCATTCTTCCACAGACACCATTCCTCTGGGACACTCTGGTCCACTCCTCCTCCATTCCCAACAATTCCCTACGGCACCTTCCCATGCAATTGCTGAAAGTGTAATACTTGCCCATTAACCTCCTCCCTCCTCACTATCCAAGGCCCCAGACGCACCTTCCAAGTGAAGCAGCGATTTAGCTGCACTTCACTGAATCTAGTCTACTGTATTCACTGTTCACAATGTGGTCTCCCCTACACTGAAAATTAAATGCAGGATGGCTGAATGCTTTGCAAAATGCTCACGTTCCATCTGAAAAATTGACCCCGAGCTTTCAGTTGCCTGCCACTTCAGCACACCACTGTTTTCCCACAACAACATTTCTGTCGTAGACCTGCTGCAGTGTTCTAGTGATCTTCAGCACGAGCTTGAAGAAGAGCATCTCATTTTCCACTTGGGGACCCTGCAGCCTCTGGGGCTTAACATCGAATTCAATAACTTTAGAACCTGATTCCATGCTTCCATGTTTTTCACCCACCCTACAACAGGTCTTGTAATGACATGGGTTGCTTTTAGCAGAGCCACCCATTCCCATATACTCCTAGGACCATTATTACATTGTATGGGTTGCTTTCAGTACAGTTCACCCATTCTCTCCTCCTCTTATCTCTTATTAATCACTTATTCAGCTTTTCTTCTGTGTGGGGCTGCTTCTCCATACCCACCTTATTTACCTACCCCTTTCAAATCTCTCCTGTCTCTGGGCTCCTTCTCTATCTATTTGCTCACCTTCCCCCAACCTCGTCTTCAGCATAAATACTTCTTTCTCCTGGCTGCTAACAGTTCTGATAAAGAGCTACCGAAATCAAAGCATTAACTCTTTTTTTTTCCCAGAGATGTTGCCAGACCTGTTGAGTATCGCCAGCGATTTCTGTTTTTGTATCAATGCCCCCAACTCCAGGCTACAATGGAAAATGTCTGAGATACAAAAAGCAGCCAACTTCCAAGTACAACTTTCTTTTGTCAAAACAGTTTCAATACCATTTCACTGAAACCGCCGAAGATTTTTTAGAGAAAAGAAACTCTGTATAACTTCATAGAATCCCTCCAGTGTGGGGGCAGGCCATTTGGCCCATCAAGTCCACACTAACCCTCCAAAGAGCATCCCACCCCCTACCCCATGGCTAATTCACTTCGCTTGCGTATTCCTGGACACTATGGGGTAATTTAGAATGGCCAATCCTTTTAACCTCCACAGCTTTAGACTGTGAGAAGAAACCTGTACAGACACAGGAAGAATGTGCAAGCTACATACAGACAGGGTGGAGGATGGAATTGAACCCAGGACCCAAGCACTGTGTGGTAGCAGTGCTAGCTACTGAGCCACCATGTCAGCGCAATTGCTATTTAGTAAATAAACCATTTCAGACAATTGGACTCTTAGACACAATGTTAAAAGTAAGAATATTGTTAAACTGGCATCCCTCAGGTGTTTTTTTTTGCTTCAGCTGACACTAATTGAATGATGTCTTTATCCTATTCTAATTCTACCTCTCCATGTTAGTTTGTAAATGTGTCTGGATTGCAAAATATCACCCACCCAAGCTCAACACACACCAACAATGTGTAAAATAAACCCTACTTCTGAGCTAATTTTACCACAGTGTTTTTTTCAGTTTCTATAAACTCAGAGTCTACCAACAGAAGGAGTGGGAAAAATGAGTTCCCACCGTTTTAAACAGGAAAAATTAAATAACAACGTGCTTACTGATGATTGTTAAAATAGGGAGAAGGATTTTTCACATGTTCGCATGTGACAGTATTTAAATGTTTTATTTGCTTCAAATTTTGCAATATTTAAATTGTATATGGTGGGATTCAGGTACCAAGACTTGTAAAATTAATTTTTCAGTTTAAGAGTGGTTGTTTAGGAATAATTATGATTAATAACTCAATTGAATAAGGGGTAATGTTCTCGCCAATCTTCACAGAGTAAATAATTATCCAAAATTCACACCTTGAAATAATCTGTGGGCACAGTTCATTCACAAAGACCACAGGAATAATTCTGTGGAGGAAGCATCTCTGATTGAAGCTTGAGGTTTACATGTTGACTTGTGCCTGTGTGGATTCCAGAAATTGGTGACAGTATTACCCAATAATACTGCCTGAGAGCCTGACTATCATTAGAACTGCAACTTTCTGGTCCTTTCCTAAAGAAAATACAGGACAAATATTTTTTTTCAGCTATGATCTTGTTGAATGGTTCCACAGCCTTGAGGTTCCTAATGACCTACTTTTGCCCCAGACTTGCATTTGCCTGCTATTTCCTTGTCAAGACGCCATTCTGTCCATCAGAGCTCCACTAGTTCACTGAAAGATCTTACTCATTAACTCCATTCTCTTACCTTACTCTGCCCATTTATGTTCTTTTCTTTCAACAGATCAGGTGCAAATGTGTTAACCACAATCCTCAGTGGTAATTATCAATGATTTAAATTTACCTCAGCATCAGCATTTCATGGGAAAAATAATCTTTCTGCACTAGAGATAGAAATCTTGCTCGTAAATTTAGAACATTTGAATATAGAACATAGAACATAGAACAGTACGGCACAGTACAGGCCCTTCGGCCCACGATGTTGTGTCGAACTATTATCCTACTAAGATCAATCTACCCTGCATACCCTACATTTTACTATCCCCCATGTGCCTATCCAAGGGGCGCTTAAAAGTCTCTAAAGTATCTGACTCCACGACCACTGCTGGCAGCGCATTCCACACGCCCAACACTCTCTGTGTAAAGAACCTACCTCTGACATCTCCCCTATACCTTCCTCCAATCACCTTAAAATTATGCCTCCTCGTAATAGTCATTTCTGCCCTGGGAAAAAGTCTCTGACTATCCACTCTATCTATGCCTCTCATCAGAGCAGATGAAGCAGCCAGAAAGTTAAGACCAATTAGATCCTTGTCAGGATTGGATTGAAGACAACATGAATCTATCACATGAAGGTGAGGGTTGTTGAAACATAGCACTGTAACAAATCGCTCACTCTTCATGCTCTAATTCATTAACTGCAGATAAACTTAAGGCAGAAGATAATTTCAGAGCCACAAAGAGGGTAGATTGTGAGAATCTTTCCCCACGGCAGAGATAATAGGAACTGCAGATGCTGGAGAATCTGAGATAACAAGGTGTAGAGCTGGATGAACACAGCAGGCCAAGCAGCATCAGAGGAGCAGGAAGGCTGACATTTCGAGCCTAGACCCTTCTTCAGAAATGGGGGAGGGGGAGGGGGTTCTGAAATAAATAGGGAGAGAGGAGGAGGCAGATAGAATATGGATAAAGGAGAAAATAGGTAGAGAGTAGACAGACAGGTCAAAGAGGGGGGGATGGAGCCAGTAAAGGTGAGTGTAGGTGGGGAGTTAGGGAGTGGATAGGTCAGTCCAGGGAGGACGGACAGGTCAAGGGGGCGGGATGAGGTTAGGAGGTAGGAGATGGGGTTGGGGCTTGAGGTGGGAGGAGGGGATAGGTGGGAAGAAGGACAGGTTAGGGAGGCGGTGACAAGCTGGGCTGGTTTTGGGATGTTGTAGGGGGTTATGTTTAAGGTGAGGAGCAAGTGGTTTAGAGGGGATCTGAAGAAAGATGTTTTCATCCAGAGGGTGGTAGAAATATGGAAGGCACTGCCTGAGAGGGTACTGCAGGCAGCTACTCTTGCAACATTTAGAAAGCACCTGGATGAGCACTTAAAATGCCAGGGCATAATAAGACCAAGTGCAGGTAAATGGGATTGGTGTAGCTTTGTATTTTGCTGGTCAGCATAGATATGGTGGGCTGAAGGGCCTGTTTCTATGTTGTATGACTCTTTGACAAACCGCAGTTACACATCTGTTTATTCACTCGTTTTCCAGTAATGTGCACATGAACTAATTACCTTAAAGGGAGGATTAAAGGAATGTTATCTGTTGCCTTTACTTGAAGGCTCATATTCTTTGAGACTGGTTGAAATGATCAGTGATGTTTTCTGGTGTGAATGTATTAACTGGCTTTATTTGAGATCCCCATTAATTGCAGAATTGCCACAATTTGAAAGTAAAATCAAAAAGCATGGTTGGCCTATTGACAAACATTCCTCTTGTGGATTTAGGTATTATTTTAGCGCTAATAACGGCCATTTGCTGTAACTTGTCAATGCTATTGTTTATGTTCCACTCGAACCCACACCGATCCAACCAACAGCATATCCACATATTTCTAAACACTTACCCTTTGGTTTCCTTTGAAAGACATTGCGTCAGTTCATCTCAACTATTCCTTGTGGTCATTAGTTCCATATTCCCACCTTTTTCTGGGTCGAAAGGTTGCTTCTGAATCATTTACTGCATTTACCTGTGATTCTCGTAATGCTTATGACTTTTGTTTTGGAAGTTATAATAAGATCTCAACTCAAAACTGCAGTAAGTTTGCGAAATCTGTCAAATCAGGCGTCAAGAGATAGACTTCTTGAGGGCAGCGGTGGAATTGTTTTCAATATAAATCCCCTGTTCTCAGCTCTAAGAACCACTTTTACATTTGCCACAGCTCCAGCCTTTCTTTAGGTGTCTTCCAATGAAAATAATGCAAGTTGCATGCCACTTGAAGGTTGACAACTGCAATTAACTCCTTGTCTCTGCCGACCCTAAGGTTCACATACAGCTTATTGGAGCCTTCTCAGCTTTTTCAGAGCTGTTTGTCAGTTGCTGTGAGCTTTTTCAGTTCGATAATTATGTACATAATCTGTTGGTGTATGGAATAAATTAAAACTGTTCTTGTTTCAAGTAAAAAAGATTTCACCAGCTACTCTGAATCAGCTCGGACTTTAAAACAGGCTGTGTCGGTATTTAAAATACCGGTGGTGATCAGGGTTTTATGAAAGTCTTTTGCCAGTGTTTTAACAGTGTTAGACCACATGAAATAAACAAATTGATGCCCATTTTAGATGCACCACTTTCTCGAGGGCAACTAGGAATGGGCGGTAAATGTTGGACAGCCCACATCCCACAAGCGATTAAGAAAAGGGAAAAATTCCCAGCAAAAGCTTTTCCCTGATATTAAAATAAAATAATAGAACCATGCAGCTCAGCATGAGGCAGTTCAGCCCATCATGCACATTCCTGTTCTTCTAAAACAACTGGTTAGTCCTATTCCACTCCCCTTTACATGTAGTCTTTTAAATTCTTTTTCTGTACAATTATTTATTTGACTGTTAGTTTTTTTGGCACATGGTCTTAAAGTTCAATGGCTATCAGTTCTTCTGCTGCTATAAGCAGATTCACTGAAATTTATTTTATCAAAATTAACACTTTTATTAAAACTTGCTTCAACTTTCTTTATTCTGAGAAGGAGAATCCGAACCTCTCATGTCTCAATGTGACTGAAGGCCCACACCTTTGGCACCTTCCTAAAGTAAATGACCTCTGCACCCTTCCGAAGGCATTGACCTTCTTTCTAATGTGTAGCGCCCTGAATTGAGCAAGACACTTCAGCTCGGATCTAATTAGTGTTTTATAAATATTGAGTATAATTTCCTAGTGTGAATATCCTACTTTTGCACCTTGATAATATGATCCTATCTATGTTCATTGGTGTCTGAGTGTTCTTATGTATGTTTATTTGTATTCAAAGCATCTGTTTACACAGCTCTCAACAGTGTTTCCCTAACGTTGATTGTGAGGCAGTCATAATTTGCAACATGTTCGCACTGATTCAGGTCAAGGTGGGCAGTGTGAAATGTTTGCCCATCACATGATTGGTTGTGGTGTTGGCTACTGTGATGCCAGCTCTGCATTCTGATCCTTAACGCTCCTATCAAGGTCTCCTCAAAGCAGGAGTCCCTGGCACCATCATTTGCAGATCACATGGAGCAGACGACCTATCCTTCATAAAGGCAGGCTGCCCACGAAATGAAAGCTTGGCAAAAAAGATTACTGCAAAAGAATCTGAAAGCCATTCACGCTGCACAAATGCCAGGAAATGAGACAATGAAATGAAATAAGAGGCAATCTAAACACCTCCCCCTTTACATTCAATGGTGTTACCCATCTCTGAATCCCCCACTATCAACATCCTTGGAGTTACCATTGACCAGAAACCCAACTGGACTAGGCACAAACACACACTGGCAGGTCAGACAGAGCAGGCCCGAGGCTAGGAATATTGCAGCAAGTAACTCACCTCCTGACTCCCCAAAGCCTATCCACCATCTACAAGGCACAAGGCAAAAGTGTGCTGGAACACTCCCCACTTGCCTGGATGGTGCAGCTCCAATAACGTTTAAGAAGCTTGACACCATCCAGGACAAAGCAGCCCGTTTGATTGGTATAACAACCGCAAACATCTACTGCACCCACCACAGATGCTCAGTAGCAGCAGTGTGCACTATCTACAAGATGCACTGCAGAAATTCACCAAAGATCCTTAGACAGCACCTTCCAATCCCGCAACTGCTTCCATTTGAGGTACAAGGGCAACAGATGCATGTGCACATCACCACCTTCAAGTTCCCCTCCAAGTCACTCACCATCCTGACTTGGAAATGTATCACCATTCTTTCACTTTCACTGGGTCAAAATCCTGGAATTCCCTCCCTAATAGCATTGTGGGTCAACGTACAGCAGGTGGACTGCAGTGGTTCAATGGGGCAGCTCACCACCTCCTTCTCAAAGGCAACTAGGGATGGGCAAGAAATGCTGGCCCAGCCAGCAATGCCCACATCCCATGAGTGAATAAAAAAAGGAATCTGTTATGCCAGAGGCCCTGCTGAAGGCATTCATCCAGCAGGTAGACCCAAGGAGAGATCCTCAATGATGACTCTCAGTATTGTCAACTCTCCCATCTGGCAACACAGGCTCCTCTGATCAAAGTCCGCCTCTCCTCTGAATTTGATGCCCATAGGCTCACTGCTATCAGCAGCAACTGCACAGTGGAAGTCAACCCATGATTGGAGGTGTCAGGGATTGACAGAATCTCTAATTGGTGTGACAACACCTTGGATTTTGCCTCTTACTTGCTTCGTGATCTTCTGATTGGTGGCAGAATGACATTGCTACTTGAGTCCGACTCCCCTCTGAAGGCATGGACCTCGGAGATTAGCACTGCCAGTGTCACACAGTCTGGGGGCCTGTGTGCCCCCTTCTCACCCCCATCGCCCAACAGCTCACCCTCATTCTCCCTTCTGGCACGATGACAAATTGATGGTGGGTTTGACCATGTCCCTCCCGCTTCCCACCCCAGGCGATGGCCAATAGATTCGTCCTTGCCAGCAACACCTACATCTCATGAAAGAGTGAAGCAAAAAAGTCAATGACATTAGAACCACTGAGTCATTCCAGCGCTTCCTGTTGTCAATTGCATGACCATTTTCTCAGAGCAAAATGGCTGGGACGTCAAATGCCAGCCTTGTTAGCAAGGCCTACATTCAAAGAAACAAGGTGTTCTTTCTAAAGTCAGCATTTGTCTTTTTGGACTTCATCCAGAGAGTTTGTATGCTGCAGTTGGGAAATCAGTGCAGGTGACATTCCAATAGCTGACATTCCAATTTTCAGACGTTCCCATGTTATATCTTGAAACCGAAATAAAAGTTGATCTGCAGAATGTGGAAACAAAACAAATCACAGGCAGCAGTGCAAGTTGAATTCAAACGTAGCCAAAGCTGCAAAGTTGTTGCAGGAACACTCAACATCCAAGGAGAGCATATGCAGTTGATATTTCGCAGCTCCATCCTTAAATAGTGCTGAGAAAAGTCTGAATGTTAAATAACCTTAAAGAAAGTGAAGAAAATAAAACATTAAAAATAGATGACTGCAAAGAGAGAGGAGGTGTGGGATGATTGTTATTGTAGCAGGCCATCTCAGTCACTCAAGTGGGAGATGGGAATGTTAAAGAACTGCATTGGGCAAAGGAAAAGAGGTGATGTGTACTTACCAAAGATTGATGAATGCCTGAGGCAAATCGTAGAATCCTTACAGTGCAGGAAGAGACTGTGTGGCCTATTGAGTCCGCACCGACCCTCCAAATAGCATCCCACCCAGACCCAGGCCCAACCCCTATAATCCTACATTTTCCATGGCTAATCCACATAGCCTGCACACTGTGGGGTAATTTAGAATGGCCGACCCACCTAACCTGCACATCTTTGGGCTTTGAGAAGAAACCCACGCAGATTCAGGGAGAATGTGCAAACTCCACACAGTTACCCAAGACAGGAATTGAACTCAGGTCCTTGGCATTATGAAGCAACAGTGCTAACCAATAAACCATCATGCTGCCACAAAATATAGGTTAACAGGAGAGACAGAAAACAAGGAAAATATTGAGGGATTAGATATGAGATGGAAATAGAAGATGTTGGCAAAATTTGTGTGGTCAGGGATTTTGTTGGACCAAGGGTGGGGGTCTCACACACTTTTTGGAGGACCATCAGGGAAGCCCCATCATTGAGTTGGGAAGGAACGACTAAATCAAGCGCACTCCAGGCATTTAAGTGTCCATAGCCATGCCTTCCTGTGTGGTGGAGGTCCCCAGGACAGATATTGTCAGCGAGAGTGGTGGCTGCTAGTTGGAGGGGCAGTCAAAGGGAAGCCAATAGGGTTGCCACCCACTCTTGTCCCACCCAAGCCTCCTCTGCCAAAACTTCTCATTCAACTCAATGCCATTTCCCTTGATCAAGCACCTAGTATCTAACTATGAAGGACCAGGAAGTCTCTGGCAAACCCAAAAGGCTTTCCATTGTTCTTTCTTGAAATATGGACATCACTGGCAACGCAGCATTTGTTGCCCATTTAAAGTTTTGGCAAAGATCTGTAGTTCGCGCTGTGGGTGAGGTTGTTGACTTGGTTGCCGAGCTGGCTTGTTTTCGTTCAGACGTTTCGTCACCATGCTAGGTGACGTCATCAGTGGGGTCTCCGATGAAGCGATGTTGTTCTACTCTGCTTGGAATTTATATTTTCCAGTCCGTTATGGTGAGTAGTGTCATTTCCGGTTTTGATCTGTATGGGTTTCTATATGGGGTCCAATTCTATATGTATGCTGATTGCATTACAGGAGGAGAACCATGCCTCTAGGAATTCCCATGTGTGTCTGTGTTTGGCTTGGGTTACTATGGTTACCTTGTCCCAGTTTAAACTGATGGCCTTCATTGTCTGAGTGTACCATCAGTTCCTACAGACGTGGTTCTCCACCCGTAATGCAATAACAAACACATAGAATTGGACTCCATATTCAAACACATGCAGATCAAAACCGGAAATGACACTACTCACCATAACAGACCAGACAGTATAAATTCGTAGCGGAGTAGAACAACATCACTTCATCGGAGACCCCACTGATGATGTCACCTAGCATGGTGACGAAACGTCTGAATGAGATTAAGCCAGCTCAACGAGCAAGTCAACAACCTCACTTGTTGCCCATCCCTACTTGCCTTTGAAATGAGTGACTTGTGAGAACACTTCTTAAAACTTCATTCATGAGATGTGGGCATTTCTGGCTGGCCAGCATTTAGTGCCCATTCCCAGCCGCCCTTGAAGAGGTGGTGGTGAGTTGCCATCTTGAACCCCAGCAGTCCCCATGTTGAAGTTAGACACACAATGCTGTTGGGAAGGGAACTTCCTGGATTTTGACCCAGGGACACTGAAGAAACCCTGATTTCCCAGGCACACTGATGAGTAACTTGGAGGGGAAGTTGAAAGTGGTGGTGCTCCAGATGACTTCCGGAGGGGATATCAGAGAGCTGTTAAGAGTCAATCCCATTGCTGTGGTTCTGGACTCATGTGGTAGGCCAGTCAGGTAAGGATGGAATATTTCTTTCCTCAAAAGGACATTAGTGAAACAAATTTCCTTCAGATAACTGTCTGTAACTTCATGACCTAGAAAGCCCTCCCACAATGCTATTACCATCAAGCAGAAGATCAACAATGGTTCGGTGAAGGAGGGGATTCTGGGAACAGCATCAGGCATCCCTCAAAATGAGTTGCCAACCTAGTGAAACTGTAACAGAGCCACTTGCGTGCCAACCAGCAAGAACAGCATGTAACATAAGCAATCCCCATAAATAATGGATCAGATCTAAGCTGTGCAGGTCTGTCATATCCAGTTGTGAATGGAGGTGGATAATTAAACACTTAACAGGAGGTGGAGGTTCTGCAAATAACCGAACACTGAATAATGAGGGAGCCTAGCATGTCAGTGCAAAGGATAATACTGAAGTATTTGCATCCATCTTCAACCAGAAGTGCTACATAGATAATCCTTCACTGTCAATGGGTCAAAATCCTGGAATCCCTCCCGTATTCTAGGCATACACATACTAAACAGACAGCAGCAATTCAAGAAGGCAGCTCACCAGCACCTTCTTCAGGGCAACTAGGGACGGGCAATAAATGCTGGTCCTGTCAGTGACCCTCAATTGAATAAAAAGAAACACAGATGCCAGTCTTCAATCAATTCAGGGTTTCTCAATGTGGTAAAGAAATAGCTGAAGACACTGCATACTGCAACCTCTATGGGCCCTGACAATATTCCAGCAACAATACAGAAAACATATGCTCCAGAATTAGCTATGACCTTAGGCAAGCTGTTCCAGTACAGCTACAACATTGGCATCTACCCAAGTATGTCCTACCCAAAATATGTAGAACATATTCAACCAGCGAATTACTGCCTTAGCTAACTACTCTTGGGTAAATGATGGAAAGGGTTAATGACGATGTCATCAAGTGGAACTTGCTCAGCAATAACCTGCTCACTAATGCTCAGTTAGGGTTTTGTCTAGGACCACTCAGCAACTAATGTCATTATAGCATTGGACCATACACAGAAAAAAATATTGGAATTTCACAGGCAAGGTGAAAGCAACACACTTGGAATTAATGTGGCATTTTACTGAATATGGCATCGAGAAGTCCTAGCAAAACCTGAATCAGTGGGAATCAGGGGCACATTCTCCATTGATGACAGTCATACGTGGAATATACTAAGATGGTTGTGGCTGTTGGAAGTCAGTCATCTCAGCTCCAGGAAGTCTCTGCAGGATTTCCTCAGAGCCCCAACCATTTCCAGCTGCTCCATCATTGACTTTCCCTCGATCAGAAGTGGGGATGTTAGTCACTGATTGCACAATGTTCAGCCCCGTTTGTGACTGCTCAGACATGTTAGCAGTCCATATACACATGCAGCTAGACCAGGACAATATCCAGGCTTGGGCTGATAAGTCACAAGTCACATTTGTGCCTCATAAGCGCCAGGCAATGACCATCCGCAACAAAAACGAACCTAACCATTCCCACGCCTTGATATTCGATGGCATTTCCAGCGCTGTATATCCCTCTATCAATTTTCTGGCGGTTAACATTGACCAGAAACTGAACCGGACCAGCCATATAAACACTATGGCTATTAGAAATGGTCAGAGGCTGGGAATTCTGGGCCAGTAGCTCAGCTCAATTCTCCCAAAAGCCTGCTCACCATCTACAAGGCACAAGTCAGGAGTGTGATGGAATATTTCCCACTTGCCTGGATGAGTGCAGCTCCAACAACACTCAAGAAGCTTGACACCATTCAGGGCAAAGCAACCTGCTTGCTTGGGACCCTGTCCACTACTTTTGACATTCACTTTCTTCATCAGTGATGCACAGTGGCAGCGTGTGTACCATGTACTTTGACAGCACCCTGCAAACCACAGTTGTCTTCCAACTAGAAGTACTCAGGCAGCAGATGCATGGAAACACTGCTGCCTGCAAGTTCCCCTCCATCTACAATCTTGACTGGAACAATATCATACTTCTTTCACTGTTGCTCGGTCAAAATCCTGGACAACCTCCCTAACTGCACCATGAGTGCCCCTATACCACGAGGATGTGACGATTCAAGAAGGCATGTTCACCACCAATGTCTCCAGGGCAGTTAGGAATTGAACAATAAATACTGGCCTTGAAAGCAATGCCCACATCAGGTGAATAATAATGGACAGAGGGGTAAGAAGGGAAAGGGAGTATTAAATTGGCATGACACACACAGAAACATCAAAAATAGAAGCAGGAGTAGGCCATTCAGGACTTCAAGCCTGTTCCGGCATTCTCTATAATCACAGCTGATCATGCAACTCAGTACTCTGCTCCCACTTTCTCCCCATACCCTTTAATCTCTTTATCCACAAGAACCAAATTTAACACCTTCTTGAAAGCATCCAATACTTTGGCCTCAATCACTTTCTATGGCAGAGAATTCCACAGGCTCACCACTGTCTGGGTGAAGACATTTCTCCTCAGCTCACTCCTAAATAGCCTACCCCATATCCTAAGGCTGTGACCCCTGGTTCTGGAGTCCCTGGTCATCGGGAAACAGCCGTCCTGTATTTACTCTGTCTCATTCTGTTGGAATTTTACAGGTTTCCATGAAATTCCCCTTCATTCTTCTAAACTCCAGTGAGCAGCGTCCTAACTGATCCAGTCCGTCTTCAAACGTCAGTCTTGCCATCCCTGGAATCAGTCTGATAAATCTTCATTGTACTCTCTCCATAGCTAGAACATCCTTCCTCAAATGAAGAGACCATAGCTGATGACATTGACAGGATGATGGTGTTCAACTGAGCTGTTTCCTGTACTCAGTGTCCTCATTGAAGATAGGGCAATTATGAGCAGTGAACGCTATTTATTGGATTTGCAAAGTACATTTCTGTTCTGTGTGGTAGGGTTGAATGGAACTTTCAATTGTAATGTGAAGGGTGAATGGCTATGCATTCACTGATGGAATGCTTGGAGAGTTCCCTTACCTCTGCTCCCTAAAAAAAATTCAATCTTTATTGATTTGAAGCCATTATATCTCACAAACTGCAGACAGAGCAGATGGTGAACTGTGTATATTGTCCCGATAGCATAATATAATCTTCTGGAGTTGCTACCATGGTAACACAATATTAATGGTGTCTCCTAGGGATAAACAACCTTTCCAGTGTTTTTCCACTGATGGTACTTCAGCAACCCCCTGTTAAAGGTCGGAATTTAAAAGAAAATTAATCACCATTCTTGTCACGATGCCAAAGCATGTAAATGCAAATTGCGCAGATCACATAAGTCGATGGAATCATAGCCATAAGTCATCGGAGCGGCTGTAGGCCACTCAGTCCATCGAGTCTGCTACACCATTCAATGAGGTCATGTTGATCTGATAACCCTCAACTCAACATTTTTGCCTTTTGCTTGTAACCCCTGATCCCTTTATGGATTAAAAATTTGTCTTAGCCCTGAATGTACTTAATGACCCAGCCTCAACAGCTCTCTGTGGTAAAAAAAAATTTCCACGGATACACGACGCTTGGAGAGAAAAAATTCCTTCTCATTCGATCCTCATTCCGAGATTATTCCCTCTGGTCCTAAACTCTCCCATAAGGGAAGGCAGTCTTGCCACATGTACCTCATCAAACTCTCGAAGAATGTTTTATGTTTTCAATAAGGTTGCCTCTCATTCTTCTAAACTCCAAAGAACACAGGGTCAGTGGTAGGGAATTAAACCGTGTTACTCTGGAAAAATGAGTGGAATACTCGAAGAGCTTTCAAATAGCATTAGAACATTACAGTACCCTGCAACAAACATTAAGGCCCCCAAATCCCAAAAAAAATGCCTGAAACTGAATTCCAGCAGTAAGGCCCACTCCTGTTACTCCTTGGCCCTGCTCCAACCAGTTGGTTGGCTACAATAAATAATTTTCTGATATAACAAGGAGTAGAGCTGGATGAACGCAGCAGGCCAAACAACATCCTGCTCCTCTGATGCTGCTTGGCCTGCTGTGTTCATCCAGCTCAACACCTTGTTATCTCAGATTCTCCAGCATCTGCAGTTCCTGCTATCTCATAAATAAGTTTCTTTCTTTTTAACATGTAGAAAGCATACTTCAAATAAAATTTACTTCTTTTGAAATAAAGGAGCCAATTACCAAGGCTTTCTTGAGTGAAAGAAAGACTTATTGCTGGTAAGCCAGTTTTTAAAAAAATGATATTTCACATGTACAAATACAACAAAGAAAATGGAGAGTATTTGGTACAGTCAGGGAGAATAAGGGTAATGCAGTTTTAAAAAAAACTTTGGAATCCTTGAGGATTTAGGTTCTTACTCCAAGACCACAGCCGTTTATTGGTTGAGATGTATCCTCTGCAGTTGCAGAATTTGCAGATATGTTTGCATCCTCGATGAATGCTTTTCCAATTTGCTTTTCAATAGGCTCTTTATTGTGAACTGATGAGAGAAGCAGGCAAGCAGAGAGAGAGAATTCCTGCTCTTGTTCCAAATTTATATTTCCTTCTCTCTGCTCAGCTGCTCAAAAATAGTTGGTGAAATTTAGTTCAGTATGTATTCCCGAGTCTAGCTTCATTGTCCTTCCAATCTGCGAACTGTCTTTCATCTCCCAATATGTGAAATTTTCATTACATGTTTATCTGATCCAGGAGATGTAAATTTCTTTAAACTAACTCAATCACCTGGTTCTGATATCTTTGGATAAAATGGAAGCCTAAATGTAAACAGTTTATTTTATTCCATATCAGGGTTCCAAAGCTTGGCCCAACATGTGGCCAGGAGACTGCTGTGGATATTTTAGGCCCATGTCTCATCATTTTTAAAAGATTCAAAAGGTGTCAGGTATAGCAATCAGATGATAGGAGTTAAAATTCGATGGTTCCTATTTGCCACAATTGTAACAGTCCTTAAATCACAATGACACTAAGGAACGGTAGTGATATATTTCCAGGTCAGGATGGTGAGTGCCTTGGAGGGAAACTTATAGGTGGTGCTGTCCAATATATCTGCTGCCCTTGTCCTTCTGTATGGCAGCAGTTATGGTTTGGAAGGTTCTATCCAAGGATCTTTGGTGAATTTCTACAGTGCATCTTGCAGATGGTGCACACAGTGCTGCTACTGAGCATCATACTCCTGACTTGTGACTTGTGAGTAGTGGACAGGTGTTGGGGAGTCAGGAGGTGCTACAGTATTCCTAGCTTCTGACCTACTTCTGACACCACTGCATTTATGTGACGAGTCCAGTTCAGTTTCTGGTCGATGGTAAGCCCCCAGGATGTTGATACTGGGGAATTAAGTGACAGTACTGCACTGACTATCAATGAACAGTCATTAGATTACCTCTTGTTGGAGATGGTCATTGGCTAGTGTTTGTGTGGCACAAATGTTATTTGTCAATTTTCAGCCCAAGGAAAATAAAAGCACAATTTTGTTTCCTGCCCCAAGGTTTTCTTCCTGAATTACTCACAGCAGTGTCCTGGAGGTTGATCCTTAATTTCTGGAGATGCTGGGCCAATCCTCAGAGTTAATGCATGTTTGCTGTATGTATGCCGGGCAGTGGATATTAAACTAGTTGTACCTCAGTGTCAATGTGGAAATATAAGGAAGGCTCTATTACAATGATCATGGGGAACTTCAATATGTAGGTGGACTGGGAGAATCAGGTTGCCAGCAGAACTCAAAAAAGGAATGCATGGAATGTCTATGAGATGGTTGTTTGGAGCAGCTTGTGTTGGACCCAACTAGAGAACAGGCAATTCTGGATTTGGTGATGTTTAGCAAGACAGACTTGATTAGGGAGCTTATGGTGAAGGATTCCCCCACAGGTAGCGGCCATATTATGATAGGATTCACCCTGCATTTTCAGAGGGAGAAGAATAGAATCAGATGTAATGGTATTACAATTGAGTAAAGGGAGCTACAAAGACAGGAGAGAGGAACTGGCCAGAGTTGATTGGAAGGGGACCCTAGCAGGGAAGATAGTAGAGCAGCAATGGCAGAGGTTTCTATGGGTAATTTGGGATGCACAGCAGAAATTCATCCTAAGCAAGAAGAAACATACTAAAGGGAGGATGAGGCAACCATGGCTGACAAGAGAAGTCAGGAAAAGCATAAAAATAAAAGAGAATACATGCAATGTGGTAAAGCTTAGTGGTAAGCATAGGATTGGGAAGCCTTTAACAACCAGCACAGGAAAACTAAAAATGCAAAAGGGGGAGAAGATGAAATATGAGGGGAAGCTGGCTAGTAATATATAAGAAAATGGCAAGAGTTTTTTTAGGTATATAAAAAGTAAGAGAGAGGCAAGATATTGGACCGCTGGAAAATGAGGCTGGAGAAGTAGAAATGGGGAACAAAGAAATGGCAGAGAAATTGAATGGGTACTTTGCATCATTTTTCACAGTGGAAGACACCAGCAACATACCAGACCTTCGAGAGAGTCAGGGAACAGAGGGGAGTGTAGTGGCGATCACTAAAGAGAAGGTGCAAGGGAGCTTGAAATGTCTGATGGGAGGTAAATCACTCAGAGCGATGGACTGCCCCAAGAGTTCTGAAGGAGATAGCAGAGGAGATCGTGGAAGCATTGGTGGTGATCTTTCAGGAATCACTGGAGTCAGGGAGGGTCCCAGACTACTGGAAAATGGTTAATACAACATCCCTAATTAAGAAGGGAGGGAGGCAGAAGTCAGAAAATTATAGGCCGCTTAGCCTGACCTTGGTCATTGATAAGATATTAGAGTCAATTATTAAGGATGAGATTGCAGAGTACTTGGAAGTGAATGTTAAAATAGGGCTGAATCAACGGTACTTGTGAGGGAGAATTCTTTGAGCAGGTAACAAGGAAGTTAGACAAAAGAGAGCCAATGATTGTAATGTATTTGGGTTTCTAGAATGCCTGTGTCAAGGTGCCACAGAGGAGGATGCTCAATAAGATAAGTGACTATGGTGTTTGGAGCGAGGTACTGGCATGGATAGAGGATTGTCTGTCTGGCAGAAGGCAGATAGTGGGGAGAAAATGGCCGCTGGTGACTAATGGAGTTTCGCAGTGGTCTGTGTTGGGAACACAACTATTCACGCTATACAGGTAGTATTGAGAAAGCAGAGGGACTTGGACAGGCTAGGAGAGTGGGCAAAGAGGTAGCAGATGGAATACAATATGGGAGTGAGTTATGCATGTTGTTTAGAAGGATAGAGGCATAGACTGTTTTCTAAATGGGGAAAGGCTTTAGAAATCTGAAACACAAAGGGACTGAGGAGTTCTAGTTCAGAATTCTCTTAAGACTAACATGCAGGTTCAATTGGCAGTTAGGAAGGCAATTGTAATGTTGGCATTAATTTCAAGAGGACGAGAATATAAGTGCAGAGATCTACTGCTGAGACTATATAAGGCTCTGGTCAGACTGCATTGGGAATATTGTGAGCAGTTTTGGGCCCCATATCTTCGAAAAGATGTGCTCGCTTTGGAGGGTGCCTAGAAGAGATTTACAAGAATGATGCTGGGGATGAAGGGCTTGTCATACCAGGAATAGTTGAGGACTCTGGGTCTGTACTCAATGGAGTTTAGAAGGATGAGGAGGAATCTCAGTGAAACTTATGGAATATTGAAAGGCCTGGATAGAGTAGATGTGGAGAAGATGTTTCCACGAGTAGGAGAGACTAGGACCCAAAAGTACAGCCTCAGAGTGAAGGGACAACCATTTAGAGATGAGATAAGGAGGAATTTCTTCAGCCAGAGGGTGGTGACTCTGTGAAACTGATTTCCACAGATGGTTGTGGAGGCCAAGTCATTAAGTCAAGTAAGTACGAGATAGATAGGTTTTTGATTAGTAAGGGGATGAAGAATTATGTGGAGAAGACAGGAGAATGCCATTGAGAAACATATGAGCTGTGATTGAATGTCATCAACACCGCAATATTTGTGACAAGCAACTTTATAAGTTGTACAAACTTGTAATAAATCCCAGAAAGGGTCCATGAAAGCCTAACACATTTTCTTAAATAATATGGGAATAACCCAAGCAAAAAGATTTTCATAGAGCTCATGACTCACCAATTATAAAGCATTGTAATAGTCATTCAAGAAGGCTTAAGTGTTAGATACTTTAAAGGGCATGATATTCACCTCTCTAGAGATGGTGAGGGAGATAGTGGGGAGGGCAAATATTTGGGGAATTTGGCATCAGACAGCTTTTCATGCCTTTCTTGCGACCTCATCAATTAAGTTCTGGGCAAAAAGGTCCATGGGCAAGCTCTTCTTCCCAACACCAATGAAGACCCTTAAGAGGTCAGTTATAAGCCTATTTGAGGCCTCAATCTACCACCAGCTCTGAGTGGCTTGGCTGCTATGGGGACAACAAGGCCCAGACTGATTTACTGAGTAGACATTGCAAAATCTTTCCATCAATAAACAAGTGACCAGATTAGCTCCATGCAAAGAATGGGTAATCATTTCATTGAACAGGTTTCATAGCAAGATGTTCGGAGTGATGGTTGTACTTTTCTAATTATTTCCAATCTACAACGGAGTTATGTATTCTTTAGAGGAGACTTAAACAGCAGTTCTACGTGGAAAAAATACCTTGCCATAGCGATGATGTTTGAGGAGGGAAGTGTCCATTCCAAGTCACTCTAGTATTGGGTTTTAGGAAGACATCTATGAATCTCATTAAAAGTCAATCTGCAAGGATCAAAGACAGCAGGTAGATAGAGGCAGCTATGCTGTATTGTTCACCATGTGGAATGTGGATGTGGACTCACAGTCAGATTGGAAAGACCAAGTTCCTGAAGGTTTTGATGAGGCTGGAAGATTTGCCTAGCTTTGACTAGAGGGAGCTATCTGCAGGGTAGCCCCCACTGCAAATATCAATTCGGGGACCAGAAGTTAATTTAACTGGGAAAGGAAGGAAGAAACATGCTTGTGATAGTTGAAGAGAGTTTTGGACTGATTCTTAGGAAATCAAGTATCCATTTAAGGGTTATAATAAAGAATAACCATGCAGGGGGATGTTCAGACACTTTAGAAGTTAAATGGGCTGCCTTTTCTGTAATTCACCTAAGTACAAGTTGCATACTGAAAAACTTTCATTGTTTGTTGGCTTTCGTTAATTATGGTAAAATTGTTAATGCTTCAAATTTTGAAACTAACAAGCCACTATAGACTTTTGTGGGAGTGAGTTGATGCATTTCCTCATACTTAAGCTTTCAGCATAGTCCACCATCTTCACACATGGAACTTTTGACCCAATTTGGAATGAAAGAAGTGAAAAAAATTCAGATGTAGCCTGATTCTTTCTGCCTTACAATGTTATAACAAAATCTAATTGTTCTTCATCTTTTTGTACGTGTCTGCAGCTGAAGACAACAGCCTGGCATTGAAGGCGAAGGTGAGAATTGATGATCTCTTCAGCGAGGAATTCCGGATTCATGATGTGGAAGCCAAGTGGATTAGCGGTGAGTGGAACAATTGGTCCGTGCATGAGGAGGAAAAGTCATGGTCAATTTGTACAGATAAAGATTCAGAAATGATTTTCCCACTTGGCACTACCCCTTGCTTACACAGAAGTTAAGAATTCATTTGATAATTGTTGTGCGGTGACATCAAAAGATCGCTTTTGACTATTGCCTCTTATTCCTATAAAAGCACAATGTGGGACTGAAATCTGAAATGAAAACAGAAAGCTTTGGAGAAATTCAGCAGGTCAGGCAACATGAGATTAGAAGAGCTCAGTGCTTGTTTTTGATCAGCACAGACTTGATAGGCTGAAGGGCCTCTTTCTGTGCTGTAGACATCGATGACTCATCTGTGGGAAGAGAAGCAAAGTTATTGGTTTGAGTCTCCGAAATGACCCTTCTTCAGAATTCCATCTGAAATCGGGTTAGAAGAAAGGATGGCATTGGAGGGAAGGGAAGGGGAGAAAGAATCCAGAGTGGTGACCGTACCTGTGAATTCTTGGAGTTTGCATTCCTCAGCATCTGAATGGAAGAATTCTGAAGAAGCCTCATCCCGGACTTGAAACGTTTAATCAGTTTTACCCTCAGAAGGTGCTGCCGGACCTGCTGAGTTCCTCCAGCAACTTCAGTTTTTAATTCCTCTTGTTTCTGCTTCCTCCAGAAGAAAAGCCTTTGCTAGATTTTTCAGATGAACAAAATCTTCGATGCATTTCTGATATCACCTCGAAATTCCGACCCCGTGAAGACAGCCTTGACATTGGATGCTGATTGTGTACTGCTTTGCTAAAAAAAGAATTACACTGCTCTCAACTGAATGTATCATCACACTGAATGATCAGGAGATGGGCAGTTTCAGGTCTAATGGGCTCCTAAGATTTTGGTGAGATTGTACGTAATACCACGATAAAGTAAGAAAGTTGTGCCTGAAGGCTGACTAGAAATGCAACTTGCATTGTAAAATTCTTAAATGGAGCAATATGAGTGGCACAGTGGCTCACTGGTTAGCACTGTTGCTGCACAGCACCAAGGACCTGGATTTGATTCCACCCTCGGGTGACTGTCTGTGTGGAGTTTGAAAATTCTCCCTGTGTCTGCATTGGTTTTCTTCGGGTGCTCCAGTTTCCTCCTACAGTCCAAAGATGTGCAGGTTAGGTGGATTGGCCATGCTAAATTGCCTGTAATGTCCAGGGGTGTGTAAATTAGGTGGATTGGCCATGGGAAATGCAGAGCTCCTGGGATAGGGGAAGGATAGGTGAAGAGGCTTCACCTGACAAAGGAGCAGCACTCCAGAAGCTTGCAATTTGAAATAAACCTGTTGGACTATAACCTGATTTTGTGTGACTTCCAACTTAGTCCACCCCAGTCCAACACTGGCATCTCCACATCAGGTATAGTATAGAGTAGTGGGTCTGATTGGGTTGCTTTACAGAGGGTCAATGTGGACTCGATGGGCCAAATAGCCTGCTTTCACATTGTAGGGATTCTATGAAACAATCAGCTTTAAAATACGCAAACACATGACAATCATATCGTCGCAAAAATAAACAAACAGTATCAGCAGGTAATAGGAATTAATGGACAGAATATGATGAATTATAATTGTATTAAAAATACAAACTAAATATTACCACTTTATAGCACTGAACTATATTCAAGCAGGAGGAGGGGAGAGCAACACAGAGTTCTAGAGAGGGTACCAGAGAAGATTTTGGAGGCTGTTGCTCGGACTGGAACTATGCAGCGATGAGGAGAGACTGGAGAAGCTGGAGTTGTTGTCTTTACAAAAAAGGAAGCTGAGGGAAGATTTGATTGAGTTCTACAAAATTGTGTGGGATTGAGGTAGAATGCATCAGAATGGCCTATTTACCTTAGCAGAGTGAGTAGGGGCCATAGATTTGAAGAGATGGGTAGAAATGTTAGAAAGGAGATGAAGAAGGCTTTTTCTTTGTTATCTCATTGGTGGCCAGGTCTGGAAGTCACTGCCTGAAAGGGCAGTGGAGGTAGAATACTTCAAATAACTTTAAATTGAACATAGAACACAGAACAGTACAGCACAGTACAGGCCCTTCGGCCCACAATGTTGTGCCGAACTTTTACCCTAAACCTAAGGTCTATCTAACCTCCACCGCTACTTTATACAATCATCCATATGCCTATCTAATAGCCGCTTAATTGCCCCGAATGAGGCCAACTCCACTACCCTCTCCGGCAATGCATTCCACGCCCCTACCACTCTCTGAGTAAAGAACCTACCTCTGACGTCTCCCCGATATCTACCTCCTTTCACTTTAAAACGATGTCCCCTCGTATAAGCTACCTCCACCCTCGGAAAAAGTCTCTGGCTATCCACTCTATCTATACCTCTGATCATTTTGTACACCTCTATCAAGTCACCTCTCATCCTTCATCATTCTAAAGAGAAAAGCCCTAGCTCTCTCAACCTTTCCTCGTAAGACCTTCCCTCCATTCCAGGCAACATTCTGGTAAATCTCCTCTGCACCGTTTCTAACGCTTCCACATCTTTCCTGTAATGAGGTGACCAGAACTGGACACAATAGTCCAGATGTGGCCGAACCAGGCATTTGTATAGCTGGAGCATAACTTCATGACTGTTGAACTCAATCCCTCTATTAACGAAAGCTGACACACCATACGCCTTCTTAACAACTCTATCCACCTAGGTGGCAGCTCTCAGGGAACTGTGAATATGAACCCCAAGATCCCTCTGCTCCTCCACACTGCCAAGAATCTTTCCGTTAACCCTGTATTCTGCTTTCAAGTTTGTCCTTCCAAAATGAATCACCTCACACTTTTCAGGGTTAAACTCCATCTGCCGCCTCTCAGCCCAGCTCTGCTTTCTATCAATGTCCCTTTGTAACCTAGAACAGCCATCTGCACTGTCCACAACTTGACCCAACTTTGTATCGTCTGTGAACTTGCTAATCCACCCTTCCATTCCTTCATCCAAATCATTTACAAAAATCACAAATAGAGGAGGACCCAGAACAGATAGATATGCACCTCAAGAGTGATAACCTACAGAGTGATGGATTAGATGCTGGAAGTTATGATTCAGCTCAGTGGCTTGTTCTTTTTTCTTCTCCAGTGCAGATACAGCAGCCCAAATTGCAACTTTCTGTGCCATTAACTTTCTATGATTCTATGACTGAACCATGCAAGGAGTGGGGCTACTTTGCTATGTCCTGAATTTTACATGCTTGAATTTATTCAAATTCTTGTATTAGAATCACAGAATTTTACAGTGTGCAAACAGGCCCTTTGGCCCAACAAGTCCACACTGACCCTCAGAGCATCTCACCCAGACCTATCCCCCATAACCCATAACCCATAACCCACCTAATCAACACATCCCTGAACACTATGGGACAATTTAGCATGGCTAATCCACCTAACCTGCACATCTTTGGACTATGGGAGGAAACTGGAGCACCCGGAGGCAACCCACACAGACATGGGGAAAATGTACAAACTCCACATAGACAGTCGCCCAAGGGTGGAATCGAACCCAAGTCCCTGGTGCTTTGGGGCAGCAGTGCTAACCACTGAGCCACCATGCCACTCCCCTCCCCTACCCTGCCTTGGAAGAATGGAATTATGCCCGGTGTAGCATTCAAGTACTTCATTCATCACAGTTTTCCATCACTCTTGGTTTGTGACCCCTGATGGTAACACCCTCAATAGTTCAATTCCAACACTGTTAGCCACACAGATTTTCAATTCTGATTTGTGAGTAGATTGCTACTGATAGAAGGAAAGGATTTAATCATGTTGCCAAGTTTGCAAAAATGCAAGTCTCCATTTTAAAGTGGAGTACATAATTCAGCGCTCTGATGTACAGACTTACTGAAATGCAGTCTTCTGCTTTCAGTCATAGAGCTGTACAGCACAGAAACAGACCCTTTGGTCCAACTCGTCCATGCCCACCAGATATCCTAAGTTAATCTAGTCCCGTTTGCCAACATTTGGCCCATATCCCTCTGAACTCTTTCTCTTCATGTACCCATCCAGATGCCTTTTAAATGTTGTAATTGTACCAGCCTCCACCACTTCCTCTGGCAGCTCATTCCATTCACGCAACACTGTGTGAAAAAGTTGCCCTTTAGGTCCTTCTTTAAATCTTTCCCCTCTCACCTTAAACCTATGCCCTCTAGTTTTGGACTCCCCCACCCTGGGGAAAAGACTTTGGCTATCCATGCCCTTCATGATTTTATTAACCTCCATAAAGTCACCCCTCAGCCTCTGACGCTCCAGGGAAAATCGCCCCAGCCTATTCATCTCTCCCTATAGCTCTAATCATCCAACCCTGGCAGCATCCTTGTAAATCTTTTCTGCACCCTTTCGAGTGAGAACCCATTAATCATAGAATCCCTATGATGTGGAAACAGGCCCTTCAGCCCAACAAATCCACACTGACCCTCAAAGCATCCCACCCAGACCCATCCCCCTAAACCCACCTAATCTACATATCCCTGAACACTATGAGGCAATTTAGCATGGCCAATCCACCTAGCCTGCACATCTTTGGACTGTGGGAGGAAACCAGAACACCCGGAGGAAACCCACGCAGACACGGGGAGAATGTGCAAACTCCACACAGACAGACAGTCTGACTGAATTAACTGAATCAGTCCAGTAAAAAAAAAACAGAAACACTAAAAAAAATTGCTGCGTCCAGATTACAATTTGATTTAGTTTATGAAAGATCTGGTACCGGTACTTGCTGCTTTGACTGCTGTGCAGGGAATCCACATGCATTGCTCAAGTACAAAGCCAGTGAGAACGAGTTCAAAAGATTCGTATGGTGAAAGCAGAAAGCAAAGAGGATAGTTGAACCACTGCCACTTGTAGCTTCAGTCTGATTCACATTTTTAGAAAGAATGCAGTATGGAAGAATAAATTCAGCAATCCTGCACTCCCAGTGGGAAATTTGTAAGCAATTTAGATTTGATTTGGTCTTTGATATTTGGAGGCTTGTGGGAGTCTTATTCCGAAGTATGTCTTTTTATTAAATTTATAAAAGAAACTGCAGTCCAAGTAAAGTCATTCAAATACAAGGCTTATGCGGACTAAACAGTGAATAAGACATTTCTAGACAACCTGACTAACATTTCACGTTCTGAGTTGATCAGACTCAACGTTTCTAACCTTATCAATTTATTGTTCCTCTTGTTCTGAGGAAGGGTCACTCAACCTGAAACGTTAACTCTGATTTCTCTCCACAGATACTGCAAGACCTGTTGAGCTTTTCCAGCAACTTCTGTTTTTATTTCTGATTTACAGCATCCGCAGTTCTTTTATCTCTCACCTTATTGCTTGACCACATCTAGTTCTGCCCTGAGAATACACTTTAAAAAGTCTGGACTTTATGTCTCTCTTTATAAAGGTTAAAAAGGCACTCAAGTATCTTGTTCCCTAATAGTGTCTCATTAATTGCGTGCAGGGGGTTCCCTGATTTATGAACATCTGACTTACAAATGCTTGTACTTACAAATGCCATCCCTTCTAGGGGTGTAATTTTAAAGACCCATACACAAAAATTGCTTGTACTTATGACTGAGAGGCTAGGCCCGAAAGGCAGCTTTCCTGCTCCTCTGATGCTGCTTGGCCTGCTGTGTTCACCCAGTTCTACACCTTGTTATCTCTTGTACTTATGACTCCTGTTTACATTGTCCTGCATTGTGTTCTTGCTTGTGTATGAGTCAAATTGCCATCAGACTCCAGAACAGAACCCAAACACAATGCGGAGACTGCCTGTACTTTAGGGTAGAATTTACACTTTGCGCGTAGTGGTAGCATCTATACCTCTGGGCTAGGCAGCATGAGTTCTACTCCTACCTGTCCCCAGAGATGTGTTGTAACATATCTGAAAAGGTTAACTAAAACACCGTATTTGCATCAATAACCGGATACTAAAATGAAAGCCTTCATCTAAAATGGGAGCACAGAAAAATTCTTTGCTTATCGAGCTGTGATTGAAAAGAAGCTTAGGAATAGGATAATAAAGTTGGAATAATGATTCTCTGACTACACGTCCTTTGAACATGTGGAAGCTCAGCATCATTGAATTTACCTGACAGACATGACGATAATTTCAGTGAAAACACATTCAATTGGATTTTTAAAAATTCATTCTGAGGATGTGGGCAGTGCTGGCAAGGCTGGTATTTCTTGTCAGTCGTGTGAGAATGGAGTCATTTATAAGCCAGACTAAATAAGGATAACAGGTTTTCGCTCCTAAGGACATTTGTGAGCCAAATGGGCCGTTTACAACTAACTGACAGCTTCGTGATCATTTTATGGATGCCACCATTTTATTTCCAGCTTTATTAACACTAAATGCAGGCTTACACAGCTAATGATACAACCCACGGGTTATATTATTGGCTTTATTTGTTAAGATGCAGCAGTTTATATATGATACATTCATTAATTAGATAAAGGAAGTATACAATCCTGACAAACAGGGATGGTTCACTGATACCACAGGACAAATAAGCTGTTGTCGTGGGGTGCGGTGTTCTCATTAACTTAGTGAAGGGAGCATCTTGCTCTCTTGCTAAGGTATTGAGGGACTCTTCCCTGTGTCTTCTTCCTCTTCTTGAGGTTCATCTTCCATCTGGAGAAGGCAGAGGACTGCTCTTCGGGGACTGCTCCCTGTTGAGAACTCCCCTCTGCTCTGAGCACTTACTGTTATATCATATTTCTAGGGGAAGGTAGCTTACTCTATGTCAATTAATTGTCTGAACCATTTTGGCCAACTGCCATGGGACAGCCAGTCATGGCATTGGATTGCCATTGTCCATTTGTCTGTCTGCTTCTCAGGATTAATTACCATCCTTTGAAAGAACAAACATTTCTTATTTTTAAAAGCAACACATGGATAATAGAGGGGATTTGGCACCATACCAATTATTGACACGAGCTCAATGGCCTTCATGACCTCAGGGTTTCTTGCGATTCTTCCTTTTTCGTTTGCTCAAATATTGGAAAGTTCATAATTGCTGTAACCTCATGCTGCACAGTAAATACAAGGAAAATTCTGATTTTAGAAGACTCCAATTTTCACCGCCCTGCAGAATTATATGTTTGACGTGTTTTGGTATTTTCATCATTCATATCTGGTTCTGACTTCAACTACCTTCACTGAATTTCAAAGTGTACATCAGTGAACAGGCTATTGCTGAACAGGTACTGCTTGATATCTCTGTTGATGACACCTTCCATCACTTTCGTGACGATCAAGAGTAGACTCATGGGTCGGTAATTGGCTGGGTTGGATTGGTCCTGCTTTTTGTGTACAGGGCATATCCGGGCAATTTTCCACATTTTCGGATAGATACCAGTGTTGCAACAGTACTGGAAGAGCTTGGCTAGGGGAGCAGCAAGTTCTGAAGCACAGGTCTTCATTACTATTGCCTGAATGTTGTCAGGGCCCACAGCCTTCCCAGTATCCAATGCCTCCAACCATTCCTTTATATCATGTGGACTGAATTGAATTGGATAAAGACTGGTATCTGTGATGCTGGGAACTAGAGGAGGCCCAGTATGGGTTATGCCGGGGCCACTTTGTTCCCGACCTCATTACAGCCTTGGTTCAAACATAAGCTAAATTCAAGAGGTGAGGTGAGAGTGATAGCCCTTGAGATTAAGACCACATTCAAGCAACTGTGGCATCAAGGAGGCCTAGCAAATCATTGGGTATCAGGGGGCAAACTCCCTGCTGGATGGAGTCATACCTGGAATATAGTAAGATGGTTGTGGTTGTTAAAGGTTAGTCATCTCAACTGCAGGACAGCTGTGCAGGAATTCCTCAGGGTAGTGTCCTAGGCCCAACCATCTTCAACTGCTTCATCAATGACCATTTCCATCAAATACAATGCTTCCCTTTGTCTCATTGTAGGAACGGTTGGCTCAGGCCCAGGTCTAATATCTCCATGCCAACCTGACAGACCTGTCTGTAGTCCCCAAACTGGTTTCATTGACCTGCCACACTGACAGAGGTCCAATTGCTGGACTGTGAGGACATGGATGCGGGACTCTGGTATCATTAAGTTCCTCACTGACCAGTCAACTAGCTTAACTGGAGTTGGGTGAGCTCTTTGACTGTTTTTGGCATTACCCTCAGGTAGATCATAGTCCTTCTTGACCCCACTAAAAACTAATGCCCCTTCACTTCCACACATCACCATTTAGTTCAAGCACATACAATACATTTGTCTCCTAAATTGCGGGAACATGATTCAGGTGTGACATTGACGTGCCACAGAGTGATATATCTAACTCCTTGAATGCTCATTGCACCCCCCTACCATAGCAAGCTGCCTGCCTCTCCATCGCACCAAAAATCAATGCAAACCAGAGAGGCTATCAATCTAGAAGTGAGCACTGAAGACCCTGAGTGCTATGTTTACAAGAATGCTACCTGGACTTCAGGCGTTAAGTTATGGAGAGAGATTACACAAATTAAATGTATTTTCTCTAGAATTCAGAAAGTTAAAGGTGATCTGATCAAAGTCTTGGAAAAGACAGGGTGGATAAAGAGAACCTATTTCCACTGGTTGGGGTTCCTGGAGGGGGCACAGAGAATCAGGACTAGACCATTCAGGACAGATGGTAGAAGTTTGAAACTCTCTTCCACAAATGGCAGTTGATAATGGATCAGTCGTTATTTTAAAATCTGAGATAGATTTTTTTTGGTAAGGAAAGGTATTAAGGGATGTGGGCCGAAGGCAAGTGTGTGGAGGTAGGCCACACATCAGCCATGATCTTATTGAATAGTGGAACAGAATCAAGGGGTTGAATGGCGCACTCTTGTTCCGATGTTCTTGTGAAAGCAAGTGACCCACACAAAGACTGGGAATCTGTAACTGGTGCTGAAGTCAGTGAGTGTGTGCTAGAAAGCAAAGTAATGTAAATAGAGGCTGGAAGCCCACAATTAAGTGCCAACTGAATAAGAGCTCAGAAAACAAACTTTGAGCTATTAAGGTACATCCTTTGTAGATGTATGACCTGCATATGCCTCCTTGTGTATAAAGCAACCCAAGAGAAGCATTGAACTCCCTGAGCTGTATAGTAAATTGCTGAAAGCATGGTCCAAGAGCAAGAGCAATGATGTGGTGATGATGGTGATTTGCCAATGCAGACTCGCATGGATAGAAAAAGTTGTCTTGATGTTGAAATTCTGATTTTTTATTCATGATCTTCTTTCTTGCCACTGCTGATGCCACACCAAAGAAGGGAAGTCCACCTGGTGTCTCTAAAAACATAAACAATTGTTGATCGGAGCGTCCTAACTTGGGACAGCTTTGAGATTTTTAGAGTGAACCTTTGTGCAACGCCTTGCTTAGGATTTGATCAGCTTTGGTGAGACCAGACCTGGAGCACAGCGGGCAGCTTTCATCATCTTTCTTAACGTGGGCCATACTCACACTGGAAACAGTTCAGAGAAAGTTCATTGGTCTGATTCCGGCATTGAGGGACTTGTCCAAGATGGAGAAATTGGGCAGGTTGGGCTTCTCTTCACTTGAGTTTGGAACAATGTGAAGTGATCTTATTGAGACATATAGGATTCTGAAGGGTCTGGCAGGGTAGATGCTGAAAGGATATTTCTGCTCATGGGGGACTCTAGAACTGGTGGCACGATTTCATCAAAAGGAGTCTCCCATTTAAGGCAGAGAGAAGGAGGAATTTCTTCTCTCAGAGGGTTATTAATATTTGAAATTCTGTTCTCTGGGAACAGTGAAGTCTGGGTCATTGAACATAGTGGGCCCTGTAGAGTTTGGGCTCCAGTTACTTGACACCAATGTACACCCCCCACCACCCCCCCTCACCCCCCTCCCCACCTCCCCCACTGTTCCAAGCCCTGATGAAGACTATAATCAAGTCATCCATGACCTCATTGGCGGGCAGAGCAGGTTTAGTTGGCCGAATGGCTGACTCCTGGTCCTATATCTTATGTTCTTAAGTCCTCAAAAACCAGGCCACATACTAATAATAACAGGGATCTCATCTTTATGGTAAAACTCATAATTACTCTCCTGATTGAACTATTTACATTTGTCCTTTACCTTTCTTAAAGCTGGCAATACCCACCTTGCGTTGAGTAATAACTTTCAGCATATGCCCTGCCCAGACCTTTTACAATCTTCGGGATAGCACTTACCTATCACCATCCCACCTACTTTCCCCAGCCCCACCCCTCCTCTCTCTATTTATTTCAGAGCCCCCTTCCACCTCTCCCATTTCTGAAGAAGGGTCCCAGCCCGAAACGTCACCTTTCCTGCTCCTCTGATCCTGCCTGGCCTGCTGTGTTCCTCCAGCTCCAAACTGTGTTATCTTTTACAATCTTATTTTTTTCAATAAGATCACATAATGAACAGAAGTCTGAAGAGTAATAACTGAAGAGAGAGAGAGATCATTTCGACACAGCTGGAACAAATCCCAAAATTCTATCTGAAAAATAAAGTTTATAACAAAATAAATTGGATCAACAAGAAGCAAATGACAAAGTCATTCACCCAGAGAGTGGGAGAGCTGGTGGAATTTTCTGCCACAGAAAGTGGTTGAGACCAAAACATTGAACGTTTTCAAGAAGGAGAATATGTTTCTAAAAGCAAAAATCTTGTTACGTTGGTTTTCCGTACAGGAACTTTGTAAGTTTAGTTTGTTGAGAACAAACCTTTGTTGGCAAATTCTTGAGACTTACAAGCGAGTCACATTGGTGTTCCCACCTATCTCTTTTCTACCACAAATCTGACCCAAGTCCTGTTTATTTGCCCATTAGGACTGTCTACCTTCAATGGCACTGGAACTAGAGAAAGACACCCATTGGTGTAATACAGCAGTTGTGAGGTTCGTGTCTTAGCCATCATTGCCAACAAGACCCAGACATCTTTTCAGGAGGTCGGGTGACATTAGGGTGCCTAGTGTAGTCCATTAACCCATCCCAATATCAGAGAAGCCCATACTCTCTTCCACCCTCTTCTGTCGGGCAGAAGATATAAAGGTTTGGATACATGTACAAACAGATTCAACTCCTCAGGGTAAGGGAGTCCAAAACTAGAGGACATAGGTTTAAGGTGAGAGGGGAAAGATTCAAAAGGGATCTAAAGGGCAACTTCTTCACGTAGAGGGTGGTGCATGTATGGAATAAGCTGCCAGAGGAAGTAGTGGAGGCTGGTCCAATTACAACATTTAAAAGCCATCTGGATGTTTACATGAATAGGAAGGGTTTAGAGGGATGTGGGCCAAATGCTGGCAAATGGGATTAAATTAATTTAGGATATCTGGTCTGCATGGACGAGTTGGACAAAAGGGTTTGTTTCTGTGCTGTACATCTGTATGACTCCATGATAGCTTCTTCCCCACTGTTATCAGGCTTTTGAATCGACCTCTCAAATGTTAATTCTGACCTCTCTGTCTGCACCTTCCCTGCGGCTGTAACACTGTATTCTGCACTCTGTTCTGCAACCTGATACACTTTGTACAGTACGATCTGCCTGTATAGCACACAAAACATTGTATCTCGGTACATGCGACAACATAAATCAAACTTAAACTCATCAGGGTTCTGAGGAAGAGTCACTCGACCTGAAACATTAACTCTGATTTCTGTTCACAGAATGCTGCCCAGACCTGCTGAGCTTTTCCAGCAATTTCGATTTTTGTTTCAAACTCAAAAAACTCAAACACCAAGTGAAAGTAAGTTTCCTGGAGGAGGTTGGGCAATCAAGGGAATGGAGGGCGGGTGTTGGATTGGTTTTGTAAAGAGTGCAGAAGGACCCTTACTCCTCTCAGTTCCACAAACGTAAACTGAGCTGTAAGTTTTCATTTGTCTCAATCGCTGACTGACCCTCTGCCCAGACCTGTCCTAAAATAACAAATAGGGTTTGATGTAATCATAGACTCCCATTTCATTTAAGTGAACTGACTGCATGAATCAATTGTGGATTTTTTTCGTGATTAGAATCAGAACATTTTTCACTTTCAACAATGTATTGGTAAAGTTATTCAACCCTGTAACTATTGGAATACTGTGGACAGTTTTGGGCCTGCTGTCTTGAATTTTAAATAATCAACTTTCTAAGGAAAGCATCGGAGGCAGTTCAGGGAAGGTTGACTGGGCTGAATGCTGGTATGGAAGGACTGTCTTATGAGGAGATGTTGAGCAGATTGGGACTGTACTAACTGGAATATAAAGAAGAATGAGAGGCAAACTTATTGAAACATAAGGAGTCTTAGGGAACTTAGGACAGATATGGAAAAGCTGTTTCCCCTTGTGGGAGAGTCTCGGACCAGAAGGCATAATTTCAGAGAAAATAGTCACATGTTTAAGACAAAGATGAGGAGGAATTTCTTCTCTCAGTGGTTAGTGAAATTCTTTATTGCAGAGGTCTGTTGAGGCTGTATCATTAAGTACATTCAAGGCTGAGATAGGCAGATTTTTAATTAGTAAAGGAATCAACGGTTATAGGGAAATGGCAGAAAAGTGGAATTAAGGATTATCAGATCAGACTTGATCTCATTGTGTGGTGGAGCAGATTCAATGGGCTGCAACTTCAGCTTCTACATCTTAAGATTTATTGTGTTACTTACTATTGTCTCAGCCGTCCAAGTGATATATTCATAGGGGTAAAGCATTGTGAGAGTGTTTACCTTCGTTGGATGATGATTTTTATTGCGGATATAGAGCAACTTTGAATGCTTCCAATACAGAGCTTCATTAAAGAATGGGATATCTTGGATTGAGGGAGGAAAGGTGTGGTGGGAGCAGCACATGCTCCTATTTACAAAAGCACCCCACTTTATTTTGGGGAGTGCTAACAGGAAAGATGCATTATACTTCGTTTCCTTCATGTTGAATACTCCAATGTAATTTCTTTGCTGCTTATATTTGTTTTCATTCCCAAGTGCATTACTGTATGAGATGTGTTAGGATTGAGCAAAAGTCCCTATCATTTAAAATACTGGACCAAAACCCTGGACTTTTCAAATAATAACTTTTATAAGTAAAAAGAAAGGCAGCTGGGCTATGCAGTGGGAGAAATGCACAGACACAGGGATGGCAAGGACACAGGGATAGCAAGGACTGCAGATGCAGACAATACAGTGTGGAGCTGGAGGAACACAGCAGGCCAGGCAGCATCAGAGGAACAGGAAAGTTGATGTTTCAGTTTGGGACCCTTCTTCAGAAATGGGCCTGCCTGGAACCATTGTTTCACCTGAAAATCCAATTCACACTTCGACTCTAAAAGAACAATTAACCAGACCTAACACTCTCGACTGAAAGATAGCAAGGACTGCAGATGCTGGAGTCAAAGATAACACGGTATGGAGCTGGAGGAACACAGCAAGTCAGGCAGCATCAGAGGAGCAGAAAAGTTGACATTTCAGATCGGGACCCTTCTTCAGAGACAGAACAATTCACCCCAGGAGCTATCCCTGTAGCTACCACCAGAGGATGGATCCCAAGGTATATGATTCTCCCCGTGAACTATCTGCACAGCTATCTCTGGAAGAGGGATCCCGACGGCATTCCCGAAACCTACCGACACAGGCCTGCTCTGTACCAGGATAACCAACGGCAACTGACCCCCGACCAGCCAATTTGACAACCAACAGCCTCTGAAACCACCAACCTGACTGACACCACAAGGCCTCAGAAACATCCTGAGGTGAAAAGCGGCTCGCAAAAACCACCACAAAGTAAGGGAAACTAAGCACTCACCCGATAAATCCACTACGCGTCATACCGCATCAGCGGACTGAAACCAGACTGAGGGCCTACACCATCCGAAGTCTTCACCGAAACACTGGCTGTGGCAAGCTGTACTTCAAAATCACGTTTATTCCCATTGATGAGCTTATATTCTCGAGACCCCAAAGTATCCAACCTAGCTAGCGGGGAGGGGATGGTGGTGGTTACAGTACAGGGAACCCCAAGGGTATGAAGCCTGATAAAAGTTTCTGTGATTAAAACTTTGTTGTTTGGTCCTAATGGTGTTTAACCTGTATTTGATTTAATAGTGTTTAGTTACTGTCCTCTGTATAATTGATAGTGTCAATTTCACTGTTTATTGTATTTGCCTTTTATTTCCAGAAATATATGTACCTTCTGTATTTAATAAACACAGAGATTCTTTTGCCCCTGAAACACCTGTCCACTGCCTTCTTCATGTCACTCTGCTAAATAAGTCCAGTGTAAGAACCAGGGATCTGGGGGTGATTCAGCAGATTACTGATCGCAAACCAGAACCTCTACAGATGATTCGTTACAGGACTGTCAATTACAAAGCAAATTGTGTAATCACTGGTGCAGCAGGAGCAGTTGGAGCAGGAGCCTTCACTATGGGTGAAGCTTTCACATACCTTCCAATACTTGGATTTTGAACATATTAAAATTAAACTTCTAAATTAATAATTGTAGCTGCCAATTTATATATTTGTCAAAGAAAGAAAGAAAATTCATTGTACGTCTTTCACAACTTCAGGGTGTCACCAAGGATGTCATATGTCAGCCAATGAGACGTGTAGTCACTGTTGTGACAGGGGGAGTGTGGCAGCCATCTTTTACACAGTGAGATCCCATTTCTTTAAGCTGTCCATGATGTCTATGGTCAATGTCTGTGGTAAAAATGACTATCTGTTCTCAGTACGTCTCCTGTTCTCTCCAGTGGTAGTCTGGCAAACGCATGTCACCATTTATTTTTGTACCTACAGACAACCACCTGAGAGCTCATGCATAGCCACGGTTTGCTGAGTAACCCTGCAGGCCAGAGATAATACTTTACTTGATCTAATGTTGCGAATGAGCAATTCTCTATGCAGAATGCAGCTTCGTGCATTATTCATGTAAAACTCTCACCAAGAATGGATGACTATACAAGGAAGAATGCTGTGAAAGGAATTCAATCAATCATGACAAATACCTTCAATTTTCAGTGTGTGTTTAAGAGAAGAAAGAGCTTTCCTTTATGTAGCACCTGCCATGGCTTCATGATGCCCAATTTTCCACCTTATACTTGAAAAGTACATTTATTCTTGTAAAAGTAGCTGTCAATTTATGCCAAAACGTTCCACAAATAGCAATGAGATTGCATGCAGGTTGTCTGGTTTCTTTCCTGATGAAATCAGTTCTGGCATAAAAATTACCAGGACATAAGAACAGAAGTAGGCCATTCAGATCATCGAGCCTCCTCTGCCATTCAATATAACTATGTCTGGACAATTCAAAGCCTTTTACTCAATGCATCCCCTCAAACCTGTATGCCATTGGTAATCAGAAATGTGCTAATCTCCACCTTAAACATACTCAAGTCTCCATAGCCCTCTGACTGAAATAATAGAGGGATTGAGTTCAAGAGCCGTGAAGTTATGCACCAGCTATGCAAAAGACTGGTTTGGCCACATCTGGAATATTGTGTCCAGTTCTGGTTGCTTCATTACAGGAAAGATGTGGAAGAGTTGGAAAAGGTGCAGAGGAGATTTACCAGGATGTTGCCTGGAATGGAGGGAAGGTCTTACGAGGAAAGGTTGAGAGAGCTAGGGCTTTTCTCTTTAGAATGACGGAGGATGAGAGGTGACTTGATAGAGGTGTACAAAATGATCAGAGGTATAGATAGAGTAGACAGCCAGAGACTTTTTCCTAGGGTGGAGGTAGCTATTATGAGGGGGCATAGTTTTAAAGTGAGTGGAGGTAGATATAGGGGAGACATCAGAGGTAGGTTCTTTACTCAGAGAGTGGTAGGGGTGTGGAATGCATTGCCGGAGCGGGTAGTGGAGTCGGCCTCATTAGGGGCATTTAAGCTGCTATTAGATAGGCATATGGATTTTAGCATAAGGTAGGGGTGGAGGTTAGATAGACCTTAGGTTTAGGGTAAAAGTTCGGCACAACATCGTGGACTGAAGAGCCTGTACTGTGCTGTACTGTTCTATAAACTATGTTCTATGAAATATTTTCTCCTCTTCTCTGACCTAACTTGCACCCCCCCTTAGTTTTAAACTGTGCCCCCGATTTTAGATTTCCAAAACAGGGAAAACATCTTATCTGCATCTGCCTTGTCTCTCCCTTCAAGTATTTTGTAAGTCTCAATGAGATCACCTGTCATCCTTCAAACCTTAAGTGAATACAGGCTCAGTTTGCTCGATCTCTCTTCCTAAGACAATCCACTGTTCCAGGAATAAGTCTAGTGAACTTTGAGGAAAATGCACCTCCAGCTCTTCATACTGGAGCTATGGGATTTTTTAATGTAAATATCAGTCGCAGTCAGAGGCGCAACTTTATGTCGAACCTGAAAAATAGTGTCTCTTACATTGCAACACTCCCTCAGTGGTGTCATGAAGTGATAGTATCTTTGCACTGAAGTTCCTAAAGGAGAGGTCAAAACTGTAACTTTGCTACTCGGAAGCACTGATACAATCATTCAGGAACAACAGAAACCATAACACAATAAGGATTTGAGAATGTCAGCTGTCCTTGACATGTATGATTGATTTTAATTTTACATTTGGCAGAAAGTAGCACAAAAGAAGCCAAGATGAAAAGGAAATATATTCGAGCTGATGCAGGGAGTGACACAATGGGGAAACAAGCTCGTCATGCTCCTAAATCTGTTTACTCATACCTGCACACAATCAGCTGGTCTAATCCCCAATGTCCTGTTGTTGCCCCATACCCTTCCATCTTGTTTTCCTTCAAGCAACTAATTCCTCTTTGAAAGTTCATATGGACTCTGCTTTTGCAGTTGGCATCAGATGATTGCACAATCTATTTTGAACAAAAATGTGTTTTCTCACAGTTTAGTTTTTTATGTTGAGTTTATGGCCTGTTTTTATTTGCCAATTGGAAGCAATCCATCTCCTTATTAATCATCGTAGCCCCTCTATCGTGTCAATGTTTTGCTTTGTCATCTCTTGTGACTATAACTGTAACATCTCATATCTTTCTCCATAACTGTTAGAGTTCCCCAGTCGCTAGTGATTGGGCACTGTACATTTCCCATTGCCTGCTCCTCATAAAGGGATGCCAAAGCACTACATAATGCTCCCACTGCAGCCTAATGAAAGCCTGGTAGCTGTTCAACTTAGCCTTCACTCTTTTTTATACAATGCCTCCACATAGAAAACCAAAGATTGTGTTTGCCTTTTATTGGATTTTATCTCTGTGCTGCCATCGGTAATGGCTCATGTACATGCACATTAAGGTCTTTCTGCACCTTCAGTCCATTTAAAGTCTTAAGCCCCTTCCCCTATTATTTTCCAGATATATTCCTCTGAGTGTGATTTAAAAGTGATGCAGGCTTCCCCTCGGCTGACGCCTTTTCCCAGGAGCAGGCAGTTCTGGGCAACCAGTCTGGCAGGCCCATTAAAATGAGTACAACCACTTTAAGCTTCATGTGCCCGTATATGACTAACATTGCTTTTTGTTTTGGAGAATGCTTTGATTAGATTTAATTCTCAGAAAGTTTCCTTGTTCTACTCATCTGCCCTGAAGTGGATCCATTCATTTAATACAGCTTCCCCCAGTCCAAGTCATAAAGTGATTCAATAAAGCAAAGCACAGATTCTGAGCAGCGTACAGGGTCCGAAGGGTCAGATGGGAGATGGACATACCTACGTAATCCAATAATTTGTGTTATTTCATACGTATTTTATTAAAGCAACATTCCAGTGAATAAATATCCATAATAAAGAGAGAGGTTTTTGAATAGTGCCCTGGTGGCAGTGAAGATCATTTTGGTTTGCAGTTGGGGAAAAGTTTCTGGATGAATCAGCTGTTTTGATGTACTCCCTTTGTGAACCCAGTGTGAAACCTGATTGTTATCTTCAAACAGCACCTGGAAACCTTCTCAGTATTATTTCCTGAGCAAGCTGTGTTTGCTAAGACCACAGGGATAACTGCTGGCCTGTACTGCATGTGAGATTGACTGCTATCTGAATGTTTAACACTTGTCCCTCCTTTTCTTTAAGAACTTAATGTTACTGGAGAAGGGCGTTTTATTCCAAATTGAATTTCTGCACTGACCAATTCATTTTATCCCCCTGTACCTTGTGTGTGTGTGTGTGTGTGTGTGTGTGTGTGTGTGTGTGTGTGTCAGTGTGTGCATGAGTGTTTATGTTTGTGTGTGTGTGTATTTTTGTTTGCACATGTGTGCATGTGTGTGTGTGCTTGTGCACGGCTGCATGCAATAAGTTTCATTGTATAATAAATGTCTAACCCGAAAATGGTGTCTCTGACATTGCAACACTCCCTCAGAGGTGTGGTGCAGTGATAACATATTTGCGCTGAAGTTGCTAAAGGAACGCTTGAAACTGTAACTTTGCTACACAGAAGCACAAATGCAATCATTCAGCCACAGCTGAAACCCTACCAAAGTAAGGATTTGAGAATGTCATCTGTCCTCAACATGTATGATTGATTTTGAACTTTTACTTTTGACAGAAATCAGCGAAAAATAAGCCAAGATGAGAAGGAAATACATTTGAGCCGAAGCAGGGAGTGACATAATGGGGAAACAAACTAGTCATCTTCCCAAGTCTCTATTTACTCTTACCTGCACACAATCAGCTGGTCTAATCCCAATGTCGCATTGTGCCCCATACCCTTTTAGACTCCTTTTCTTCAAGCAACTATCTAATTCTTTTTTAAAAGTTCTCATAGATTCTGCTTTTGCAGTTGGTAACAGATAATTGCACAATCTCTTCTGGACAAAAATGTTTTTCTCAGTCTTGATTTAGTTCTTTAGGTTAAGTTTATGGCCTGTTTTTATTTGCTAATGGAAGCAATCCATCTTTTTAATCATCAAAGCCCTGCATTATCATGAATTCTCTATCAGGTCAATGTTTTGTTTTTACATCTCTTGTGACTGTAACTGTAACTTCTCATATCTTTCTCCATAACTGTTAGAGTTCCCCAATCGCTAGTGATTGGGCACTGTACCTTTTCCATTGCCTTTATATGCTCCTCATAAAGGGATGCCAGAGCACGACATTATGCTCCCACTGCAGCCTAATGAAAGCCTGGTTGCTGTTCGACTTAGCCTTCACTCTTTTTTATATAATGCCTCCACATAAAAAAACCAATGACTGTGTTTGCCTTTTACTGGATTTTATCTCTGTGCTGCCACCAGTAATGGCTCATGTACATGCACACGAAGCACTCTCTGCACCTTCAGCTCATTTAAAGTCCTAAGTCCCTTCCTGTGTTATTTTCCAGATATATTCCTCGAGAGTTATTTTAAAAGTGATGCAGGCTTCACCTCGGCTGACACCTTTTCCCAGCAGCAGGTAGTTCTGGATGAACAGTCAGGCAGGCCCATCAAAATGAATACAACCACTTTCAACTTCACACGTTAGCTCGTACATATCTAACGTTGCTTTTGGTTTTGGAGAATGCTTTGAATAGATTAAATTTTCGGAAAGTTTCCTTGTTCTACTCATCTGCCCTGAAGTGGACCCATTCATTTAATACAGCTTCCTCCAATCCAAGTCATAAAGTGATTCAATAAAGCACAGTGTCAGATTCTGAGCAGAGTGCAGTCTCCAAAGGGTCAGATGGGAGATGGACATACCTACTTTTTCCAATACTTTGTGCTGTTTTATATGTTATCCATAAAAGCAACATTCCAGTGAATAAATATCCATAATAACGAAAGTGAGAGGTTTTTGAACAGTGTTTTGGTGGCAGTGGAGATCATTTTGGTTTGCATTGGGGAACAAACTCTTGATGAATCGGCTGCTCAGCTGATCTCCCTAACTTTTAGAAGTAGTCCGTTTGTGAACCCCAGTGTGAAACCTGATTGTTATTGTGAAAGTGCATCTGGAAGCCTTCTCAGTACTGTTTCCTGAGCAAGCTGTGTTTGCTAAGACCCCAGGGATAACTGCAGGTCTGTGCTGAATACCAGATTGACTGCTATCCGAACATTTGACACTTATCCCTTCCTAAGACCTAAACATTGTTAGTGAAAAGTGTTTTATTTCAAACTGAGATACTACATGGAGCAACCTGTTTTTCCCCCTACCTGGTGTGTGTGTGTGTGTGTGTTTGTATTTATTAAAGAAAATGGATGCTGATGCTGGATGTTTCTATTCCGAGGCTAATATAATGCAAGCTTACAATTGGCCATTTTGGGAAGTGGGTAACACATTTCAATTAATGTTGTGACCTATGAAGTAGTGAGACTGGAGGGAGAAATACAGAGGCTTCCTCCTATTTCTGTTGGATAACCATCCTTCACTATCCTTATTTAGTCTCCCCGAATTCCATTTTATTTGCCCTTTTAAATTTTCTTTGTTTTTATTGCAAGCCATTTATAAAAGAATAATATCCTCCAAGGTCTCTTAAACATCCAAGCTTCAGTTGTCGGCACCCAATGTCTTTTGCTAATAATGGGGGACACTTTAGTCTGTACTACCTCTGCAGTAACTTCATGGAAGAGGGACCTTGAACTGACAGTCTTTTCAATCTAACCCCATTCATTTTAGTGGACCAAAAATCAGGCAGATTGACTAATGGCTTGGTGACACACATTATCAGGTTGATGTGGTGAAAATGAAAACTTACTGCACCGTATGTAATCTGCATCATGTCTGCTGTGTACTTTTGATCATCCAACGTGTGATCTGCCCCTGTTTCCACGTAGCTAATATGTGCTGTGCTTTCATTATGTCGAAGCATCTCCATTCCAACACTTCCATACTTTGGTTTTATCTGTTTTCGATTGTAAGCCTGAATTGGTATTCGCTGGGAGTGAGGGAAGAATGTGCAGACTCCACACAGTCACCCAAGGCTGGGTCGCTAGTGCTGTGAGGCTGTAGTGCGAACCACTATGCCACTGCGCCACCCTTGCCCTTCTTGGAATTATGTTTCTGGCAACGGTGTGCAGGTTCTTTGGGAATCCTTGCATCATTTCAGATGGAACTTATAGCTGAATCTTCTAGCTAACAGCTAGAGGAAATTCCCACCTCCTCCCTTTCATACAAAATTGCAAAAGGCCATGAATTTAACTCTCCAAATATGGAATTAAAATTGCATAAACAGAAAGAAAGGAAAGAATTATTTTCCTGACGGATGCTTGGCCTAGGGTCAGAGTAGGTTAATGAGTGTCAATTTTGTTTGGTAAATCATTACTGCAAAATTAGTAAGAAGCAGCAAACTCCCACTGTGCTCTTGGTGTGTCAGTACAAGTACTCATTCACGACCAACCTGTCATTTCCTTTGCAAATTCAGCAGGTACAAAGAAAACATTTCAACTCCATTGCCACAAAAGAGGAAAAATGGATTGAGGTGAGAGCATTAGTGTCAACTATGCATTCAAACCTGATTTCAAGCTGAAAATCAAAGTTCTTTCATATCTCAGAGAGTTAAATTATTGATCTTAGCAGGGTAATAGGTCGGCACAACATTGTGGGCCGCAGGGCCTGTACTGTGCTGTACTGTTCTATGTTCAATGTTCTTTAAGGACAAAGGTGGCGTGGTGGCACAGTGGTTAGCACTACAGCCTCACACTCTGGTGACCCAGCCTCGGGCGACTGTCTGTGTGGAGTTTGCACGTTCTCCCTGTTTCTGCGTGGGTTTCCTCCAGGTGCTCTGGTTTCCTCCCACAACCCAAAGATATTCAGGTCAGATGGTATGGCAATGCTAAATTGCCCACAGTGTCCAGGGACGTGCAGGCTAGGTGGATTTGCCGTGGGAAATGTAGGGTGATAGGGGGATGGGTCTGGGTGGGATGGTCTTCGGACAGTCAGTGTGCACTTGATGGGCTGAATGGATTCTATTTTTATAAAATAAAAGGGTCAATTTGCTAGATGGCCAGAGAATGATGCAAAAGTAACTGAAATAGTGTGGACTCAATCCCTGTACCCATTGAGGTAGTTCTTGGAGCTAGCAGACTCATATTGTTGCAGAGTGATATTGTGGTGTAAGTCATTATTGGAAACCTTTGGACAACAACGGCACTACCTGAACATAAAGAGATGAGAACAAACGCTACAGGTATGCTGTACAAACATTTCTCACCACTGAGCAACACGTTGTGTAAGGCTAAAGCAAAAACACAGTATTGTGGATGCTGGCTTTTTCTGAAGTAGAGTTATTGGACTGGAAATGTTATGCCTGTTTGTTTCTGCATCCTGTTGCCAGACTTGCTGAGCTTCTCCAGCACTTTCTGTTTTTATTTATGAGGCTGTTATTCACCACGGAGAAGGCTCACTGCAAGCTGATCTGGTTGGTCTGGTGTGGTGGACTGAAACCTTTTGGTAGTTGAACAAGAAAAGGCCTTTGTCTTGTACAAGACATAGTTTATTGCATATTGGCAACTATGCACAAGTTTGTGAGGTAACTTTATTGGAATGTATTGGATGGAATAAGTATGATAGCAGGAAATAGTCTTGGATCAAAAAATCCATATGGGTGGTGGTAAGAAATAACAAGGGTAAATAACAAGGGAGTTCAGACCTCCAAGAGTAGTCTATGGGTCCCCCTCCCAACAGTAGCTACAATATAAGGCAAAGAATCAATCAGTGAGGACATATTAAAGCAAAAGCAATACAATAATCATCGATGACTTTAATTTTCCTGTGGATTGGGAAGTCACATTGACAGAAGTAGCCGCAAGAAAGAATTTATGGAGTGTGTTCAAGATGGTTTCCAAGAAAACATGCGGATCCAACCAAGGATCAGGCTATTTTAGATCTGGTAATGTGTAGTGAGGCAGGTTTTATAAATGGTCTCAGTGCAAAAGATCCTCTGGAAAACAGTAGCTATCACAAGTTTGAGAGTGAGAAACTTGGGTTGGAAACAACTGTCCTAAACTTAAATAAGGGGAATTACACAGGAATGAGGGCAGAGTTGGCTAAAGTGGATTGGGAAAGGAATTTAGCAGAAAAGGTGGTTGAGGAATTATGGTAGATGTTTAAGAACATTTTTTATTCATTCACAGAATGTGAGCTTCACTGATTGGGCCAGCATTTAATGCATATCTCTCACTGCCCTTAGAAGGTGGTGATGAACTGCCTCCTTGACCCAATGTAGTCTATTTGGCTTGTGTAGACCCACAATGACCTTAGGGAGAGAAATTCAGGATTTTGACTCAGTAACACCAAAGGAACGGTGGTATATTTTCAAGTTAGGATGGTGAGTGGCTTGCAGGTGGTGGTATTTCCAAGTACCTGCCAAACTTGCCCTTCAAGATGAAAGTGGTTGTGGGTTTGGAAGGTGCTGTCTAAGGATCTTTGGTGAATTTCTGCAGTACCACCTTTTAGATAGTACGCACTGCTGCTACGGAGCATCGGTGGTGGAAGGAGTGAATGTTTGTGGATGTGATGCCAATCAAGTGGGCTGCTTTGTCCTGGATGGTGTCAAGCTTCTTGAGTGCTGTTGGAGCTCCATCCAGGCAAGCGGGGAGCATTCCATCACACTCCTGACTTGTGCCTTGTAGATGGTGGACAGGCTTTGGGGAGTCAGGAGGTGAATTACTCACTGCAGTGTTTGAGCCCCTGACCTGCTTTTGTAGCCATAATATTTAATAACTCGTCCAACATGGTTTCTGGTCAAAGGTATTCCCATTTTGTCAACTTGGGGGAATTCAGCAATGGTTATGCCATTGAATATGAAGGGGTGATGATTAGGTTCTGTCTTGTTGGAGATGGTAATTTCCTGAAACCTCTGTTGACTGAGTGTTACATGCCAAAATCTTGATATTGTCCAGGACTTGCTGCATTTTAACATGGACTGCTTCAGTATCTAAGGAGTCATGGATGTTGCTGAACATTATTCTGAGACTGCTGCCCTCCACTTCTAGATTCCCTAGGCAGAGAAAGCATCTTCTCAGCAGCCGTTCTTGTCAAGCCCCCTAAGAATGCTTTCTGTTTCAATGATTATCACTTTGTGATCTTATAAAGACTGGGAAATATCTATCTGGTTTCTGTAGTTATCTTCCAGTCTTTTGATCGCTGGAGAGAAAATGCATGGCCAAAGGTTTGTCACACAATCCTGTGGAACACAACTCAACCACCCCCTACCAACTCAGACTACACTTTGATCTGATCTGATTATACTCAACTACCTATTCACCCACTTACACATCCACCTAGTCACTCACTCACACATCCACTTCCCTATTCACTCACCCACATTCAAAGACCAGGTCCTTAATCTTACTTGACAGAATGTGGGGGCCAGTGCTGTAAAAGGAGAGTGTGTTCTGTCTTCATCAGACTTGTTTTCCACTCCAGTGGAGCTCCCTGGGGAACACTGCATGAATGAAAGGCGATTGAGTTGAACTGTAATCTTTATTTCTGTCTATATTGAACTCTTGACTATTTCCCGCAGTTTCCCTTTTTATTCAAAATCCAGCATTGCTTCATTCTTCTTTGGAAGAATATTCGTCTTTTATAAACATTTTAAAAACCCATCCCCCTTTTTACTTGTTATACTTCCATTTTCCAAATCTATGTTCAGGCAATTGAAACACCCTCGCCCCTCTGATAATATTCTGAAGTTCTTGCATTCTTCCTTCAGTTTGCCTACAAATACACTCCTCTTTCTTCCCACTGTTGGGAGATGTATAGAATGCAACATGCACTGTAATAACTCCTCTTAGTCCCAATTCTAACCAAAAGGTTTCTGTCTTTGAACCCTTACCCCATTCAGGTGTTGTACTGTTATCTATGACCAACAATGCTACGCTCCCATCATTAATCCCCACTTTTCTTATTATTCTTACTGATTGCCTTTTTGCCCAAATGACCTCATTTCACCTCTTTGTTTGAGCTGGGCACCTATTATTGCCATATCATAATCTCATGTGCCTGTCGCTCAGCAATCTTACTTACCATGCTGTGTGCACATTCGCATTTCAGTCGGTCTTGCATATTCCCCCTGTCTGATCCTTCTTACTTCTGAAGTACGCTTTATTTTAGGGAATGTCTGCTCAGCCTTGTCTGCCAGCAGCTGGCATGAGCTGAATATTTAAGGAACGTAGTATCATGCTTGGGAGAATCAGGACAGGTGGCTGTGCTAGCTTTGTTGATGATACATTTGCGTTTTGATCGAAGTCTTCAGGCAGTCGAAGACTGGAGGGCATCCAGAGGCAATTCAAAACATCTGCAGCCTGTGCTCGGTGCATCTTGTCGTCTCTGGAAGTAGCACACGGGAATGAAACAAAAAAAAGCTAAAAATTGAGGCGCAGATGGTAAATTGTGTGTCATTGTGAGCTGCATTGCATGGGGGAGTTGAGTCAATCATTTTGTAGGAAAAGCAGAAATATATAGTTGTGAAGATAAAGGACAGATTCGCTTTTTGGATACAGTCTTTTGAAAATGCACAGATTCCACAGAGCATGGTATGGTTTGTAAAACAGAGGGAAGAAAAAGACAGAAACAGTAGGTTACCCAGAAGGTGTCCATGGGCCTAATGAGCAGCAAACCGCCTAGATTGGTACAGTTCGGTCACATGGAAGATCTTCTTCACAATACAGTGGACAATGTTTTTTTTTAAATGAATAAAAACATTTTCAGATAGCTAATACTTCAAACATATGAGAATAAACTGGAAAAATTTGAATGGAAAGCAAACACCAAAGAAAAAGGCAAAAATATGCAGGAATGAGAGGCCTAAAAATGGTTGCTAAAGGACAATGTTTTGTTCAACTCTAGAAAAGGGGAAAATGTAGGCCCAACATTGAGGTGCAAGCCCTGTACTCCCAACATTAGTGTGTTTTGATCAATTTCAACCCGATAACCCCTGCCGAGAGATTGACAGGCACTGACTTCGTTATGTACTGTTCACTGCAATAAATCTGATGACCTTTACCCCCTGGAAGGACAAGGGCAGCAAATACATAGGAACACATCTCCAAATAGGCCTCTAATTCACATACGATGCTGACTTGCCAAGGATCAAAATTCTGGAACTCTTTTGCTAACAGCAGGAGCCTGGGAAGCACCGAGGGTCAGAAGGGCATTAATGTGCTTGTGCACCCATTCTTAAGGCAGTGAGACAGGTAGATAAAATGGTTAAGAGGCATATGACATACTTGCTTTTGTTAGCTAAGGCATATAGTTTAAGAGCTGGTTTTGTGGTTTTGTGGTTTAGCTGGTTTAGTGATTTAGCTGGAACTGTATAACCTGTTAGGCCACAGCTACAGTATTGTTTGCAGTTCTGGAATCCTCAACATAAGAGGGATGTGAGAGCACCAGAGAGGGTACAGAGGAGATTTACCAGGACTGGGCTGGAGAGTTTCAGTTATGAAGAGAGATTGGACAGATTTTCTGAAGAAGGGTCTCGACCCGAAACGTCAGCTTTCCTGCTCCTCTGATGCTGCTTGGCCTGCTGTGTTCATCCAGCTCTACACTGTGTTATCTTGGACAGAGTGGGGTTGTAGAGGAGACTGAAGAGGCATGTGGTTGAGATGTATCAAATTATGATGGGCATACGGGGTTGAAAGGAAAAAACTTTTCCCTTAGGTGCAGAGAGTCAGTGACCAGGAGGCATTGATTCAAGGTAAGGGGAAATGAAGAATTCTTTTTCACCAGAGGATGGTGGGAATCTGCGAAGCCACTACCTGTAAGGTTGGTGGAGGTAGAAACCCTTATAACATTTAACATAGATGGGCACTTGCAATGCTATGGAATACAAGCTGTGGGCCAAGTGCTGGAAGATAGGATTAGAATAGTTAGGTGGATGTTTTTGACCAGCGACTCGATTGGCCAAAGCACCTTTTTTTCTGTGCTGTAGACCTCTCTCACTATAAAAGCAATTCAGGTATATTTTCACAACACTGGCAGAAGCAGTTCAAGAAAGTCAGCACCTTCTCAAGTCCCATTAGGGGTGGACCAAATGGCAGGCCACTTCTCATCAATGAACAATGTTGAAAAAAAAATCACTTCAAGTTATTATTATATTCTTCGTTTTTCTCTTCTCTCTTCTCAAACTATTGTCACCTGTAAACGTAGAAATAAGCTTTAAAACCCAAAAATAGAAACAGTCATGCTTAACAAGGTATGACTGGCAACTCTTTGTCCTCTTCCCAAGGAAGGGAGGTAACGTTGATGGTTTACTCATGGTAAAATTGTAGGACCCACCAATTAGGACTGAATGGAGAACTGTATGAAAGAATCAGTGTAGACTCATTGGGCTGAATGGCCTCTTTCTACTTCTTTAAGTTCTCAAATGACCAAGGATCCATCTTTTCTTTCCTAATCAACCTGTTGAGAGATGTCATTACACACCTTTGGAGCAGGTGGGACTTGAATGTTGCCCTCCCAGTCTAGGGGTAGAGACACTACCACTGCACCACAAGAGGACCTTCTGTATCATTTCACATCCAATTGTAATTGTTGCTCACTTGGAGTAAAATTGAAGAATTTTGTTTAAAAACGTGAATGTTTCCATTCTGACAAATTCCTGCTTTTTCTCTTGAATGCAATTTCTGCTGAAAGCTATCATCCTATAAAAATGGTAACATTGTAGCATTCACAGATAGAGTTCTAAGGGCTTGCTACAGTTACATAATTAAATATATACAATCCTGCCCAATGATAAATGGCCAGATTTGTTGAAAGGTTTTGATAGGTCACCGAGAACAGTCCCGGAGTCAGTGAAAAACAGTTCCAAATTCACAGTTAGTTGGGAGACAGGAGCAGGCTCCTTGTTGGTCAATGATGCTATTAGCTGTGCTGCTGAAGGCAGCTGATCTACATGGGTTCTGTGTAATTTTATTACTCAAGGGAGTCTTAGAGCAGTAGAATAGCTTGGTCTATTTGAGGGTTTGCTAAGTTAAGTCTTAGGAGAGACAGAAGCAATCTCATGCAGGAAAAAAACCTAAACTATCCTGCTGAAAAGAAATACACTGAGGCTATGTGGTTGGAGACTCAGTGAGAAGTTATATGTGGCTGGATGTCTCTGTGTTGTTAGAACTTAGGAGGATGTTCCGGGAGTTAGTTAGTCACTGCATTCAGAAGAGGTTATGTGCTATAGACATACACAGTATTACACAACATTACCCTTCACTCTAACAGAAACATACAGCCTCTGAACTCTCTTTATCACACTTCTGAAAGTAATGAAATGTTTTCTCATCTCAATCCTAATGGCATCCACCATATCTTGACTTTGTAACCAATGCATTGAAAATTCTCCAGTCCTACAGACCTGGCAAAATGTTTGAAAAGCTCGTCTTTATTTTGTTCTGGTGTGGTTATACTCTTCCAGCAATGTGGTGATCAGAATTGTGCACAGAACTCCAGCTCTGGCCTAATTAGTGTTCAGCTCAGTTTTATCGTACCGCCTTCTATATTATGTATCTCAGCTTAGGAAGGATGGTATGTTCTCTTCGCACCTTTATCCACTTGCTCTGCTACCTCAGGGACATGTCGACATGTTGTCCAGGCTAATTCTATTCCTCCACTTCTTAGTAACCAGCCATTTATAGTGTGTATCTTTGCCTTGTTTGCTGTCCCTGAATGCATTATCTCACACTTCTGTAGCTTTATTTCCATTTGCCATTTTCCAGGATATGTGACTCCATGTCACCTTTAAAACTCCACAGCTATCCTCATTATATTCAACAACCCAGCCAACTTTTCTATCTTCTGCAAGCACTTTTGCCATGTTTTCCAGCAAAGTTCTTTTAACAAGTCCTTTTAGAATAATAGAGCCATACAGCATGGAGATAGACCCCTCAGTCTGGCTCGTCCACACCAACTAAATAGACCCATTTGTCAGCATTTGACCCATATCCCTCTAAACCTTTCCTATTTATGTACCTGTCCAAGTCTCTTTCAAATGTTGTAACTGTACCTGCATCTACCACTTCCTCTGGCAGTTCATTCCACATATGAACTGAAAACGTTGCCTCTTGGGTCCCTATTAAATCTTTCTCCTCTCATCTTAAAAATATGTGCTGTAGTTTTGAACTCCCCTACACTAGGGAAAAGAGCTTGACTATTCATCCTACTATCCATGCCCCTTATAATTACATAAACCTCCATAAGGTTATCCCATGAGGTGTTAAACATTATGCGGAGTTTAGATAACTAAAGTTAAAATAGAAAAAAACACTTTTTAATAACCAGAAAACATAGTGAGTCGTAGACACAACACGGACAAAACACACACGCCTTAGGATTCAGAAAATATTACCTGTTAGAATAGTGGCTGCAGGTTCAATTGTAGTCTTCAGAAGGGAAGTAGCTTCAAACTCAAAGAAGAAAGAAATTGCAGGAATATGGTTTAAGGCAAGCAAATGTGAATATCTCGATTATTCTTTGAAAGAAATCATCAGGACTCAATCGACTGAATGACCTCCTCCTGTGCGATGCTATTCTATTATGCTATTATTCTGTAATTTATGTCATGAGAAACGTAGTAGGGAATGATTATTTCGTGTTTGTGCCCTTGAGTTTGACAAAGTCAAGGAATTACTGAGTTACCCGGTTCGATAGGCAGTGACCCTGTTGAATTGATGTCTATCTAGGGTTTTAGCGGCTCATTGAGATGACTGCTTATGATGTTGGTATCACATAGCAGATAGGAGAGTTTCTCCCACTGGTGCCAAACACCAAAACTGATTTTAAAATATTAATAGGCACCACAAATGATATCCCCCTGCACACTGACAGAGAAAAAAATGAGTTTTTTTTCCTCTACGTTATAATAAACTGTGTAAGAAATAAAATCAGTCTTAGCAGTGGCTCCATTTGTCTAAAGTTTGCTCAACCTTACACAATTCCTGACTTGATTAAGTGCCTTAGCTTCACACTTTGCTTGCAACCAGTACAGGAGTCATTTAGTGTGTCAATTATTCCAGACAAATTGAAGTTATCATGCATGAGGGCATCAAATATGTTGCACATCAGCTGGGGTGTGACGTTAGGCTCGCAGCCTTCCAGAATACATAATGGTAGTGTGTAAAGTTAAACCAACAACAATCTATACAATCCTACTAATTGACTGCTGCAACAATGTGTCTATCACAACTTTTCCCATGGTAAAAGTTTGAGTGTTGCTGCGAACAGATAGTTCATGTTATAGAAACATATAAAATTATGAAGGGAATAGATAAGATAGGATGTTTCCACTGGCAGGTGAAGTTAGGACAAGAGGGCATAGCCTCAAGATTAGAGGGAGCAGATTTAGGACTGAATTGAGAAGGAATTTCTTCACCCAGAGGATTGTTAATCTATGGAATTCCTTCCCCAGTGAAGTAGTTGACGCTACTTCAGTAAACGTTTTTAAAGAAAAGGTAGATTTTTTTTGAACAATAACAGAATTAAGGGTTACGGTGAGAACGCCGGTAAGTGGATCTGAGTCCACGAAAAGTTCAGCCATGATCTTATTGAATGGCGGAGCAGGCTCGAAGGGCCAGACGGCCTACTCCTGCCCCTAGTTCTTATGTTCTTATGTTCTTATGTCTGGTAATATTTAGTAGCATAAAGTTGACCACAACCCGAACATAAACAGCTTCCTGGGGTAGAATACAGCATTGTCATGAGAACGAAATGAATTAAATCACACAGGGCCCCTGTTCATCTTCCCACCTCGACCGGTCCCATTCACATCTGACAGTTTGATCCTCTAATGGCTGCTTTGCTTATGAAGGGAGGGATGTGAAATAACATCAAGTTTATTCGAATTACATGTCTTATCCATATCTTACAGCATCATTACAGAAAGGAAGATTTGAAGGCATCCTCCCAGTGTCCTGGCCTACATTTATACCTCGTTAACAGAGATAATAGAGCCATAGAGTCATAGAGCTGTACAGCACAGAAACACACCCTTCAGTCCAACACCTCCATGCTGACCAGACAGCTTAAATTAATCTAGTCCGATTTGCCAGCATTTGGCCCATATCCCTCTAAACCCATCCTATTCATATACCATCCAGATGACTTTTAAATGTTGTAACTGTACCAGCTTCCACCACTTCCTCTGGCAGCTCATTCCATACACGCACCATTCACTACGAGAAAGAGTTGTCACTTGGATCCCTTTTATATCTTTCCCCTCTCACCTTAGACCAATGCCCTCTAGTTTTGGACTCCCCTACCCTGGGGAAAGAACTTGGTTATTCACCCTATCCATGCCCCTCATGATTCTATAAACCTCTGTAAGGTCACCCCTCAGCCTCCGAAGCTCCCCAGCCTCTCCAGCATCGCCGTATCGTTCAACCCTCATGACATCCTTGTAAATATTTTCTGAACCTTTCAAGTTTCACAACATCCTTGCTATAGCAGGGAGACTAGAATTGAATGCAGTATTCCAATAGTGGCCTAACCAATGTCCTGTACAATCGCAAAATGACCTCCCAACTCTCTTACTCAATGTACTGACCAATAAAGGCAAGCATACCAAATGCCTTCTCCACTTTCAAGGGGCTATGAACCTGGACTCCAAGGTCTCTTTGTTCAGCAACACTCCCCAGCACCTTACCATTAAGTGTATAGGTCCTGTCCTGATTTACCTTTCCAAAATGTAGCACCTCACCTTTATCTAAATTAAACTCCATCTGCCACTCCTCGGCACATTGACCCAGCTGATCAAGGTTCCATTATACTCTGAGGTAATCTTCTTCATTGTCCACGACACCTCCAATTTTGGTGTCATTTGCAAACCTACTCACCATACCTCCTATGCTCACATAATCTGATCAGTTATTTAACTGCTGATATTGGGATCTTGCTGTGCACAAATCTATTGCTGCACTTTGCTACATTTCAACAACGATGGCCCTTCAAAAGTGCTTGGCACACCCATAGGTCATGTGAGATGCATTATGAATGCAACTTATTTATCTTATTTAGTCTCATCAGGTCGTGAAACCTTTTCGGATGGCATTTTCACCATGTGTCAGACCCAATTAGGAAATGTGGGGCATGATTCCAGCATTTCTCTCCCAGTTCACATTTCCATTGATTTTTGTCTGCCAGGAATGAAGATGTGGGAAGTTAGATCACGCCCCTTTCCTTGCTGGCTCCATTGTGGAATGCAGGCAATTTAAGCTTACACACAATCAGTTTGGAATTTGACTTTTTCTCTTATCAGTCCATGGTCACAGGTTCTCAGATCAATTGTGAGCCAGTGCAGAACCAATGCCCCAAGTGGAACTTTAAGAAAACCAAGCACTTGCTCCTGGAATTCTTTAATTTGAAATAAAAGGAATGCGCCTTTTTGTTTCAATGCTTGCTTTGTGTATCGTAAATTACATGTGTTTTTACTGCAGGAATAGCTTTTCGCTTCCTGTCTTGAGCAGATAAATTGACCCTGACGTTGGGGTATTGAGATACAAGAGTCTTTGCCCATTGGAAAAAGTGCTATCACATAATTAAAACCAATGAAAAAACTGTTTCGAAATTCTACTGTCACATCTGGATTAATTTATATGCCCAAAGTGCCTTTCATTTAAAAAAACATTGTTTTGTATCTTTCATTTACAGAAACAAAAACATACCTGTTCCCGGACTGTTTTGAATGACATGCCATCTCATGCACCTGAACATCAGCCAGCAGCTTTTTCTTGCAGTTTTAACTCACTTCATTGTTTGCATTTAAGTTGGTAGTTGGGGTAATTGTGACTGATTTTTAAAAAGCATACAACGAATACTGCATAAATTATCTCAGCAGGGGATTGTGTGTAAACAGTTTGATTGACAGTTTTGATGTTATTAATGGATTGTCTGTTTTTGCTTTGGTTACTGAGTGTTTGTTTTAACAACAGATGATGAACTTGAGGAACTTTAACATTTTTGTGCAGCTTCTTTGAATGTTTTATTCTGGCTTGATATAAAAATGTGATTAGCTTGATAGAAAATTATGAATTATGTATTAGCTTTATTGTCACATGCACTCAAATGAGTGCAGTGAAAAGTTTCCAAGTTGCCACTTACTGCACCATCTTATGTCCAAGGTACCTGGGTACAGATTCTTCACTAAAAGTTCTTTGGAAAACAAAATAGAGAAAAAAATGTCCAGCACTCTAGATGATAGGAATAAGTTAGAAAACAGAGAAATGAAAAGTTCAGAACAACAGATCTTCCAATCCGTGCTGGGCTTTGACTCCAGACTTTTGAGATCTGTATATTGTGGGTGGTGGGCAGTTGGTTATGGATGATACATGGCAAAGTGGATGGACATGGTAGATATGAAAGGCCATGAGAGGCATCAAGACAGCATGGGGGCTATGAGATGGCATTGAGAGTCATGAAGGATATGCTGGGCATGGATGGTATGAGCCAGCTTTTGGGGAGCCTGGGTAAAGTGGGGGTTTGGGGTCTTGATAGCCTGATACTAATGGTTTCATAGTAGTAGAATGGCAGAGCAAATTCCAGGGGCCAAATGGCCTAATGCGGCTCATATATCTTATGGACCTATGGTCTTTTGTAGACCAATGTCCCAATAAATGGAGGTAAATGCTCTGACCCTTTGGCCCGTCCATCCCTGTTGCTGCTGCAAGCCTTGCTCCATCCTACCCCCACCTCCCAGAATGAAACAATGTTTGGTGGAAGCCTTTTAAAGGGAGATGGGTCTACCAAGCATGCGGGTAGGCCTTAATCTCTCGCTTCGAATTTAAAAATAAACAGTAGCCTTCCCATCGCAGAATCACAGGACTGATACGATGCAGAATAAGCACACTCAGCCCATCATGCATGCTTTGGACATGGCTGTGGAAGAAAATTCCTTTTAACCTGTTGGAACAACATGGTTCCATTCTGTTTTTAGCTTTGCTGCTACTGGACCAAGGTGAGTTGGCTGAGATTTATCAGGGATAATTTTGAAGAAACATTGAAAGCAGATGCTAAATTAGTCCTGTACTAATAAGACACGGCTGTTTAAAAGCTCGGATCAGCTGACAGTTTCTGTCCTAATTCCTAATTATCTTAATTTGAATTTGACTGGAAGTGATGAAACAGAAACACCAGCAAGTTTGGCAATTGAATGCTGAACAGACTCAATTCTCATGGGGTATATATAGATGCTGCACTCCCAGTGAAGGTGTAGACTGGGCTGGCTGTACACAGTGACAGGATGCAAGATGGTCAGGACAGTCAGAGGGAGGTTCACAAATGCAGCACTGGAGATTCTGATGGAAGGAATTTAGAGGATGATGTCCGTACCTGCAGTGGTTGAGAAAGCAATCCATCTCGCCCTTCTGTATTTTTATTATTATTATTATTTCTAGTGGTGTTATCACTAGTCTATTAAGCCAGAAACTCAGCCAGTGTTCTGGGGGTCTGGAATCTCGCCACAATAGATGGAGGAATTTGGATTCAATTAATAAAAATCTAGAATTAAGAATCTACTGATGACCATGAAACCATTGTCAATTATCAGAAAACCATTCTGGCTCACTAATGTCCTTCAAGGAGACTGAGGGGGGAGCCTATAGAAGTGCATAAGATCATGAGAGGCATGGATAGGGTGAATGTACTCAGTCTTTTTCCCAGGGTTGGGGAATCGAGGACTAGAGGGCATCAGTGTAAGGTAAGAATGGAAAGAATACATGGGAACGTGAGGGGCACCTTTTTTACACAGAGGATGGTACGCATATGGAATGAGCTGCTAGTTGAAGTGGTTGAGGCGGGTACATTAACAACATTTAAAAGGCATTTGGACAAATACATGGATAGGAAAGGTCTAGAAGGATATGGGATATGTGCAGGGAAATGGGCTTAGCGTGGATGGACATTGTGGTCGGCATGGACCAGTTTGGGCCAAAGGACCTGTCTCCATGCTGTAGGACTCTATGACTCTATCTTCACCCAGTCTGGCCTACATGTGTTTCCAGACCCACAGCCATGTTGTTGACTCTCAACTGCCCTCTCAAATGGCATAGCATGCCACTCAGTTCAAGGGCATCTCGGGACAGGCAATAAATGCTTGGCAGCCAGTGAATAATAATTTTTAAAAAAATTTCCATCCCTCTCTCACAGCTGTTTGCCCTGTTTCCTCTTGCCAATACTCACTTCTTACTCATCTTTCAGAACAAGTGAGACCCCTCACAACATGGCCACGTTCAACAACCCCCTTTTTCATGGTAGCTCCAATCAGTTGGCCAGCAAATAGGTAGCCTGGGATTTATTCTTTTTAGGTAAAGTCCTCCAAGAGTTTCGAAAACAAAAATGAAATCCTGATAGTCTTCTGATGTAGGGTGGCACTGTGGCTTAGTGATTAGCACTCCTGCCTCACAGCGCCAGGGGCCTGAGTTTGATTCCCCCTCGGGTGACTGTCTGTGTGGAGTTTACACATTCTCCCCGTGTCTGCATGGGTTTCATCTGGGTGCTCTGGTTTCCTTCCAAAGAACACAGTACAGGCCCTTCAGCCCACGATGTTGTGCCAAACTTTTACCCTAAAGATGTGCAGGTTAGGTGGATTGGCCATGCTAAATTGTCCCATAGTGTTCAGGAATGTGTAGATTAGGTGGGTTTGGGGAATGGGTCTGATGCTCTGAGGGTCAGTGTGGACTTGTCGGGCTAAAGGGCCTGTTTCCACACTGTAGGGATTCTGTGGTGTGTTTCAAAAGATCCCCAGCAGCAAGTGAACAATAAAATGTGATTTGTCTTTAAGTATACCTCAAAATCCTCTGCAACAACTTATTTACTCTCAATCTGCTGGTCGCTGTTAGGAGAGGACATTCAGTCAAGCATACACCGTACAAACTTCCGCACAGACATGCCATTGAATGCTATAAAGTCAGAAGTCACATGACACCAGGTTATAGTCCAACAGGTTTATTTGAAATCACAAGCTTTTGGAACGAGACTCCTTCGTCAGGTGAAATGGAGGTGCCAGTGTTGGACTGGGGTAGACAAAGTCAGAAGGACATCACCTAGTGAAGGAACAGCGCTCGGAAAGCTTGTCATTTCAAATAAGCTGTGGGACTATAACCTGGTGTCATGTGACTTCTGACTTTGTCCACCCCAGTCCAACAACGGCATCTCCACATCATTGAACGCTGTAAGGCACTTTAAATGGTAATTAGCCCCTTCGCATTCATTCCCAGCCCAGGATTCAGCTCCTTTACTGAGTTGTCATCTTCACTACAGATCCACGCTAAACCAAAATTTCAGCTCCACATCCCATCTTGGTGAGGAGCTGTCAAAAAAAATGCCTCTACTTTTCTGCATCCCCAACAAGTCAACTACAGCAGTCTGCACAAGTGAAGAGAGGTCCGTTTGGAACCAGGTGAAACATTGCCTGCATTTATTTTATTAGACTATTCAGTTTGGCATCAGACCACTTCATCTCTTAACCTCATCTGGATTTATGACCAAGTGACAATAGGTTACTAGTCTACTTTCTGACTAAACAGCCATGGGTGATTTCAATGGCTTTGATCTGATCTTGGAGTACAAGTGATTTTGTTCAAGCTTTGGTCTGATATTTATGAGATTTCCAAGCACCACTCTTTTGATCTCACAAATGTAGTGTCACCGTTGTTCACATGGATTTATTGTCCTTTAGTTTCTTTTATCCATCTGTAGCCCAAGCAGCTGCAAACACAAGAGTGCTTTTGAAAAACTGCAATCCTTGTAAAGTATTGTTGCATTTTGTCTGTTTTTATAAAAATATTGTACACAAACTTTAGCGTACATTTAAAAAAAAAATCTTATTCTGCCATGGGATGTGGCTGTTGCTAGCCAAATCAAAATTTGTTGCCGTTCTTGAATTGCTCTCGATTGACAGTTAAGAGTCGACCACATTGCTGTGGGTCTAGAGTCACGTGCCGGCAGCTTTCCTTCCCCCACATGACCTCAGTGAATGAGACGAGTTTTTACGACAATCAATGATAGTACAATACTCACCATTACATCCCGTTTGAAGGAAGAAGATTTGACCTAAGACTCACATTTTAAACCTAAACAAGTGCAACTATGCAGACACTGCTGACTGCAGTGAACTGGATTACTGGGCTAAGAGATAACTCAATCCAGACCAGGGTGGCTGATATTTTAGGGGATATTTCAGAATACACAGAATAAGTATACTCCTATTAAACATGAAATTCTAAAGGGAGGATTCATCATATTTTATTAACAAAGACATCAAAATTAAGAAAAGAAAATCAGAACTGTGCAAAGATGAACAGAAGAGCAATTAATTGTCACTTGTATTTATAAAAATGCAGAGAGATGTCTATAAGTGGCCACAATTTGGTGCCATTTTAATTACAGAAATTATAAAAAGAAATAATTGAGACAGAGTGAGGACAAAGCCCATCTTTTGTTCCTTCCACACCTCCTGGGTTTCTGGAGTGGCTACAGGATGGCGCCACTGCCCAAGCCTGAGGTTCCCAAAGCAAGGATTTCCAGACTGGACCCATCACATTGCTACTGGAGAAGCTGACAACAAAGGCACTGCATCACTGCCATAGTCAGGAGGGACAGAGCGGACCCACTGAGTCGCCGATGGTGTTAATTTTCCAAAATTCCCTGGATTCATTTCCATCACACTGGAAAGTGGCAAATATACCCCTCTATTCAAGATGGGAGTCAGGCAGAAAACGGGAAGCTGTAGGCTAGTTAGCTTGAAATCTGTCATGGGGAAAATATTAGACTCAATCATTAAAGAGATTATAGCTCCAAACAGTTGAAAAATATCAAGGTAATCGGTAAGAATCTGCATGGTTTCTATTTTCCTAATGTATTGGTGTTCTTTGAAGGCATAACATGCATTGTGATTAAATGGAGCCTGTATATGTACGGTACATGGATTTTCAGAGGGCATTTCAGAGGGTGTTTAAAAGTGAAAGGTTATTTCAGAAAATAAAAACTCATGATATAGGATGTGACATGTTAGCATGTCACACGTAGGCCAGACCAGGTAAGGATGGCAGATTTCCTTCCCTAAAGAACATTAGTGAACCAGATGGGTTTTCCCTGACAATTGACAATGGATTCATGGTCATCATTGGACTGTTAAGTTCAGATGGTCTCTGGGGTTAACAGTCCAGCGATAATACCACGAGGCCATTGGGCCCCCCCCCCCACCCCCGCGCCCCCCGCCCAAACCGCCCCAACAAATGGTGGTGCAGATCACACCAGCATAAGTAGAAAGGTATTTGTGAAGAAGAAATAAGATGTTCCCAAACGGAAATAATAGGTTGAGTGGACGATAATCTGGCAGATGAAGTGCATTGTGAGAAAATATCAAGTTTGTTCACATTTACAAGAACATTAAAGTAAAGTATTATTTAAGTAGAGAACAATTGTGGAATTCTAAGGTGCAGAGGGAACTAGTTGTTATTATACAGGAGACACAAAAGGTTAGTACGCAGATACATATGCAATCAAGAGACTAGTGATATCCTTTATTCCAAGAGGAATTGAACATAAAAATAAGGATGTTATGCTTCAGTTAAAAAAAGCATTGATGAGACCACATCTCAGATACTGTGTGCAGTTTTGATCTCCTTATTTAAGGAAGGATGCAAATGCACTGGAGGCTGTTTACAGATGTTTTACTATGTTGGAATGGGGTTTCTTATGAGGAATGGTTAGACAGACTGGACTCAGCTGTACTGAAGAAGGGTCACCGGACCTGAAACGTTAACTCTGTTTTTTCCCTTCACAGATGCTGCCAGACCTGCTGAGCTTTTCCAGCAATTTTGTTTTTGTCAGCTGTACTGGAGTTTAGAAGAGTGAGGGATAATTTGATTGAAGTGTATGAGATGATCTTGACAAGGTGGACATTGAAAAGATGTTTCTCCTTGACCGTCAGTCCTGAAGTCGAGGGAAATGTTTTAAAATTTTAGGAGTCACCATTTAGTTCAGACGTGAGGAGACATTCTTTTCTTTTTGATGTTTGTGGAACTTGAGAATTCTTTGGGTCGGAATGCAGGAGAGGCAGGGTCATTAATATTCCTAAGACAGAAGTGAATAGATTTTTCTTATTCAGTAGAATCAAAGGTAGATTGATATTGGAATTCAAAACACAAGACGATCAGCCGTAATCTTATAGAATGGTGAAACAGGCACAGGGGAACCAAATGAACTACTTATAATTCATATGACTAGTTTTCATTCCAATTTCTTTGTTTATTAATTGAATTACTTGGTCAATTGAATCTAAGTTCCCAGCTAATAACTCCATACCCTGCAGAATATTAGCTTGGCCCTCTGGGTTGTTAGCTTACCGATGTGCAGTTATCACATGCCCTCCACTTTGTTTCGTGTTGATACACTTGGATCAATACTGATTATCTAATGTGAATTGTCTTCTCAATTCCAATACAAAGAATTAAGCATAGGCACCTTTTAAAGAAAAGAAACATTCTTTGAAGGTATAAGGCTTCTGAACTTCATTGTCAGGCTGAAATATGGGTGAGAAACCTTCCCATGGAGGTGAAACAGGGTCCAGACCTGAAACATCAACTTTCCTGCTCCTCTGATGCCGCCTGGCCTGCTGTGTTCCTCCAGCCCTACACCTGGTTATATCACAATCCCTTATTAACTCCTTCCAATACATGCACGTATTCAGACATTCAGAGAAAATAAACACATGAGTGGAGAGCAAACAGCTCCTTGGTCTTTGTTCACAATATCTGAAGGTTCTCCCTAGACCTACCTTTTTCTGATTGCTTCCACTGGTTTGATGTGGAGATGCCAGTGTTGGACTGGGGTGGACAAAGTCAGAAGTCACACAACATGAGGTTATAGTCCAGGTTGAAGTCTTCACCTGACGAAGGAGCGACACTCTGAAAGCTTGTGATTGCAAATAAACCTGTTGGACTATAACCTGGTGTTGTGTGATTTCTGACTTTTTCCACTGGTTTGCAAGAGGCACAGGGTGGCTGTTTAATTTATGAAAGGTCTCAGCCTCCAGCGTGTGCTGAAGGAAACATGAACTGATTTTCTCAGGTTTAAAGTGGTTTGTTGCGGAGTACTGAGAGAGGGAGAGTTTATTTGGCTGCTGCAGATCTGCTGGTTTCTCCTCTGGTCTGACTCTCTGAAATAAAACAAAAACTTTGGATGCTGGAGATCAGAAACAAAAACAGAAATTTCTGGCGAAACTCAGCAGGTGTGGCAACATCTGTAAGAAGAAAGCGGAGTTAATGCTTCAAGTCTGGTAACATCAGAAGAGTCTTTAAGATAATGATTAACACCAGGAAACATATCCACTGTTATCCATCTCCCTTGTCATATCCATACGTTCATCATTCCTTTAGACAAGCCTACAACATGAAAGTTATCTGTCTGTTCCACCACTCAATACGCCTGGGAAGGTGGCCGTAAAATGGTCAAGTTTGAGAAGCCAGGCTGACTTTCAACTTCCACTAGTGAACATAAAGTGACCATAGTCCTAATGGACCACAGATCTGCTCTCTCATTTAGAGACAGATAGAGACAGCTGGTGATGAGTTTAACCTGACGGTCACCATGCCTCAGGCAAGTGGAGCGATTGAAAAAGTGAGTTGTAACCTCAGCCAGTGTGGCAGGGGAACACATGCTGTTTGCATTATGCTGCATCGCAAGCCAGCTATCCTGCCAACTGAGCTAACTGAATCCCACCTTGTAGTGCTATATTTCTGCATCCCACAAAGAGTTACAACAAGCATAAATCCTTCAGCATATGGATTTTAGTGACAGTAAAAAAGCTAGCCCCAATGAAAGCAATAATTGTGCAACTTGAACCGTACTATTCTCAATAAGACCAGTGACCTCCGAAGAATGGACTACAGTTCAATAATCTTTGAAACACTAAAGTCATCATTGTAAGGCAATGTGCAATGAAAAAAAACTGCGGGCAAACAATAAAACCTTGAAACGTAATGTAGTTTCTCAGTTGGAAGTCTGGTTAGCCTTTAAGGCACAGGTCATGAATAAAATGTAAAAGGCAGCTTGGTTTTACCTTCATCTTGAATAAAATAAAATAAAAATCCCACGTTGTGGAACTGACCACAAGGTTGTTAAAATTTGCATTTAAAGCAGCAATTTACTGCTTAAAGAAGTGATTTCGCTTAAACAGACACAATCTTGATTGCAAAAAATGTTCACCTATGACATTCTAAAGTGACAATTTTGTTTAAAATGCATTAGATGAATAGTTGAAGGACTGAGTAAATAATTAAATTGAGCAGTGAGATGGGAACCCATGACACTCCATCTGATAAAGCTTTGGGATAAATAGGTAGATAAAATATAAATTGGCCAAATTGCTTGACAGACTGAATATGACTGTAAAGTTTACATTACTCAAGCTTTGATGGTATTTATCTGTGAAAAATTTCTTCATTTCAGTTTTAAGGCAACCCTTAAAATAGAAAAACAGAGGTGAAACTGTCAACCAAACACAAGCAAAATTGTCCATGTTTGTTAAAATTGTTTCTCATGGATTGTTCTGAGGGAGAGACTTTCAACACTCAATTTAAATTGGCAAGTGTTGTACTGAAGAAGAAACAGCAAGGACAAAAATTCAGATGACTTTTGGACTTCTTATATTTCTGTACACAGAGCAGATGGCAATAAAACCTGACCTCTTTAAAGATCTTAGAAATGAAACCATGCTCTTGAAACAAAGACAAAAACCCAAAGCCATTAGAGAGTTGGATTAAGCTAATAGCAGGAAGGCTGTATTTGACTAAGAATAGCTCCTCAGAATCTTAGCAATAATAAAATTTGGATTAAATTAAAAGCTAGTTTCTGTGTTCAGGAAACAATCACTGATTGTCATTAAAAAATACCCATCTGGTTCACTAATAATTTTCAGGGAAGGGAATATGAATTCATTACCAAATCTGGTCTAAGTTTGGCAGGAATTTCTTGGAGTAATTTGGGAGACACAGCAGAAATTTGTCCCAAGGAGAAAGAAACATACTCATGGCTCAGGCAACCATGGCTGACACAGGAAGTGAGGGACAGCATAAAAGCAAATAAAAAAAAATTCAATGTGGTGAAGTTACTGACAGGCCAGAAGACTGGAAAGCATTTAAAAACCAACAGAGGATAACTTAAAAAAAGCAATAAGAAGGGAAAAGATAAAATTTGAAGGTAAGCTAGCTAGTAATATAAGAGATTGCAAGAACTTTTTTTAGATATATGAAAAGTAAGAGAGAGGCAAGAGTGGATATTGGACCACTGGAAAATGAGGCTGGAAAAACAAAGAAATGACAGGGAAACTGAATAGGTACTTTGCACCAATTTTCACAGGGTATGACACCAGCAGCATACCAGAACTTTAAGATAATCAGGGGGCAGATGTGAGTGTCATGGTCATCACTAAGGAGAAAGTGCCGGGGAAAAGCTGAAAATCTAAAGGTGGATAAATCATCAAGACCAGATGAACTATATCCTAGAGTTCCCTCTGTCTCAATTAATCGGATCATAGGTCGTCCCTTCACTTGCTGTTCAGCTGTTAGCAGTTTACTCACACCATGTGACGCTTTTGATCATCTGCAGAGACCTGTATTCAGCCTGTCGATATGCTACTCACACCATTTGTGCTATCTTTTAATGTCTCTGCCTATTAATTCTGTGCCTGTGTGCTTCCTTTCACTTCACCTGATGAAGGAGCAGCATTCCAAAGTCTTGTGATTTTAAATAAACCTGTTGGACTATAACCTGGTATCATGTGGCTTCTGACCTTGTCCACCCCAGTGCAACACTGGCATCTCGACATCACAAATACTATTGTATGGTGTTATGGACAAGGTACTGGCATTGATAGAGGGTTGGCTGACTGGCAGAAGAGACTAGGGATAAAGGGGTCTTTTTCAGGATGGCAGCCAGTAAGTAGTGGAGTTCTGCACATTTCAATGTTGGGATGACATGAGAATTTAGGAGGCAAGGTTAGTATGTTTGTAGATGATGCCAAAATCGGTGGTATAGTTGACAGCGAAGAAGGTTATCTCAGACTACAAGGGATCCTAATCAATTGGGCCAATGGGCTGAGGAGTGGCAGACAGAGTTTAATTTCAATAAATGCGACATATTGCATTTTGGTAAAGCAAACAAGGGGAGGACTTATACAGTAAATGGTATGGCCCTCAGTAGTGTTGTCGATCAGAGAGACCTAGGGGTTCAGGTACATAGTTCTTTGAAAGTTGCATCAGAGGTAGGCAGGGTCATTAAGAAGGTGTTTAGCACACTTGCCTTCATTGCTCAGACCATTGAAAAAAGGAGTTGCAATGTCATGTTAAGGTTGTACAGGACATTGGAGAGGCAACTTTTGGAGTATTGTATACAGTTCTGTCTCTCTGCTAAAGAAAGGATATTATTAAATTGGAGAAGGTTTAGAAAAGATTGACCAAGATGTTGCTAGGACCAGAGGGTTTGAGTTATAAAGAAAGGCTGGGGTAGGCTGGGACTTTTTCACTGGAGAGGAGGAGGTTGAGGGGTGACCTTATAGAGGTGTATAAGATCATAAGGAGCATAGATAAGGTGAATAGCAAGGGTCTTTTCCCTGGGTGGAGGAGTTCAAAATAGAGGACATATTTTTAAGGTGAGAGGAGAAAGGTTCAAAAGGAACCCGAGAGACAACATTTTTAGTTCATGTGTGGAATGAACTGCCAGAGTAAGTGGTAGATGTAGGTACAGTTGCAACATTTAAAAGATATTTGGACAGGTACATGAATAGGAAAGGTTTAGAGGGACATGAGCCAAATGCGTGCAAGTGGGACTGGTTTAGTTTGGGAAACTTGGTCGAATGAATGAGTTGGACCGAAGGTTGTGTTTACATGCTGTATGACTCTATGACTATATTCACACTATTCATTAATGGTCTGGATGAAAGAACTGAGAACACTGTTGCTAAGGGCGTTTGCAGAAGACACAAAGGTAGGTGGAGGGACAGGTAGTGTTGAGGAAGAGGGGAGGCTGCAGAAAGACTTGAGACAGGCTAGGAGAGTGGGCAAAGAAGTGGCAAACGGAACACAATGCGGGACAGTGTGAGGTGATGACTTTGGGTAAGAAGAATAGTGGCATGGCGTATTTTCCTTACAGGGAAAGGCTCTAGAAATCTGACACACAAAGGGACTCAGGATTCCCCATTCAGGATTCTCTTAAGGTTAACATGAAAATTCAGTTGGCAGTGAAGAAAACAAATGTAGAGGTTGGGCATTCATTTCAAAAGGGCTAGACTGACGTGCCGCTGGCACGGGAGGTAATGTCTGGGCTTGTCGGAGCCTGCCAGTCCAGGCTAGCAGGAACACTTGCAGAAACACATCTTTTTTCTTTTTCTTCTTCCTTTCCTTTTTGTCTTTGAGGCTGGAGCGGTGTTGGTGGGGCAGTGGTTGCAGTGATGGTGGTGTAGATCAGGACTCCTGGCGGAACTGGCGGTGCCTGGGGCCTGGACTCGTGTTGGCATTAGGCCTGGATCTTGGACAGTGGTGATGCCCGAGTGGGGTCTCCTCAGGCATCAATGGTGTCCTTGCTGTTCCTGGAGCGGGACTCCTTGAGGACTAGAACAGGTTGCAGAGACCTTGCAGAAGCCCTGAAGCCGTGCTTGAGAGTCCAATTTGAATAGAAGATGAAATCTTATTTAAATAATCTTTTAATCTGTATTGTACCTCAAAATGGTGCCAGATTGTGGCGACAAAAAAACTTTGCACTGTATCTTCAAGATATAGGTGTCAATAAATCATTTGTTCATCCAAGGGCAGAAGTGTACTGCTGAGGTTATACAAAGCTCTAGTCATACCACAATATTATGAGCAGTTTGGGCTCCATACTAAGGAAGGATGTATTGGCATAGGAGGGAGTCCAGAGGAGGTTTACAACCTTGATCCCGGGGATGAAGTGCCTGTAGTATTAGGAGCTGTTGAGGACTCTGGATCTTTACTCAGTGGAGTTTAGAAGGATGAGGGGTGATCTGATTGAAACTTACAGAATACTGAAAGGCCTAGATAAAGTGGACATGAAAATTTTTCCACTCTTAGGAGAGACTAGGACCTGAGGGCACAGCCTCAGAATGAAGGGCCAACAGTTTAGAACTGAGATGAGTAATTTCTTCAGCCAGAGTGTGGTGAATCTATGGAACTCATTGCCACAGATGGCTGTGGAGGCTGAGTCATTGAGTGTATTTGAGGCAGAGATAGATTGGTTCTTGATTAGTAAGGGGGTCAAGGGTAATGGGGAGAAGGCAGGAGACTAGGGTTGAGAAACATATCAGCTGTGATCAAATGGTAGAGAAACTCAAAGGGCTGAATGGCTTAATTCTGTTCTTGTATCTTATGGTCTTACATGTGACTCTAGACTTTCAGCAATGTGGCTGTCTTTTAAGTACCCACCAAGCCATTCAGTTCAAGTGCAATTAGGGAATCGACAACCAACTTACCAGCAACATCCAGATCCTATGAAAGAAAAAAAATTTAAAAAGTTGATGTCAGTGGGAGTCAAGGGCAAAACCTTTCAGAAAATGGAATTGTACCTGAAAGTTGGTTGAGGTTGTTGGAAGGCCAATCACTGTAGCTCCAGGAAATGACAGCAAGATTTCCAAAAGCAAGTCCCTTGTCTTGAACCTCTTCAATAGCTCCTTCGATGTGATCACAGTTGAAGCTGTTCCCTGTTGATCCCACGATCTCCAGCCACATTCCCAGCCCATTTGATAATAAATCCTTGCCAGCTTATGGCAGGATCTGGGACAACAGCCAGGCCTCAAATGGCTAGCGGCAGGCCACATTCAGGTGCACAATTGTCCAGCTGAAAAAGGAAAAGGGTAAGTCACTTCCTTGTGTCCTCGGATAAAACCGCCATCATTATTAACCAACATTACTTGGGGTATATTGTGTATATTAATCTTGATTGGAAAGATACACCTGTAGCCTAAATAGTCATTGTAACAAACATGTGTTCTATCACTGCAATGTAAGCTTTATGTTATCCTTAAGCTAATGATAAATACCACTCCCAAAAAGAACAAAATCTTTACTAAAACAAAACTACCATTTGTAATCCTTGAAGCACTAAAACTGTGCAATAAAATCTGTAGGCAAGCAACAAAAGCTCAAAACCTAATGCTGTTTCTCAGCTGGAAGTCCATGTGGCCTTTAAGGCACATTTAAGGCTAGGTCACCAACCATATCAACACAGAATAGGATTGCAAGTTGGATATTCTGTGAGAAGTGACTCCTCAAAGCCTCTCCGCAAAATCGTCAAGACTGGAGTCAGAATTGTGATACTCTATGGCAGCCGCATCAAAACTCCAGGGGCTGTATATCATCTTGACAGGTACTCTTCAGTATCCAGCTTCTCCACCACTGGCACAAAGTAGCTGTTCTGCTCGCTAACTATCCGATTACTGTTGCAATTTATCAAGTATACATCGACAGCATCTCCCAAACACCCTGGGCCCTGCCAATGGCAAAAAGAAAGTAAATCTGTCATGGGAGTACGATCACTTCCAGGTTCCCCTCCAAGTCACACAGAATCCTGACTGGAAAATGTATTGTCACTCTTGAAAGAAACCCCCATTTGAAATGTACCAAAATCGACACTCAGCCAATTTCTGGTAAAATACAGCCCAAAATCTCCTTATGTGTCAAGAATCACAAACTGGGACAAAATTACACTAAATTTCCCCATTCCTGTATTGCTACCTTCTTCATATCTGGACTTTTCAATGCTTTTATGCAACATGATGGTTTGATTTTATGAGATGTAACAACCATAGTCAAAATTGCCACTTTGCTCCTACTTCTTTTATGTTCGGAAAGAACTCTGCATTTTTGGCTGGAGATTCCAATTACAGTTCCTGTAGAAACAGGGAGGATAGCTTAGTTGGGAGAAGGCAAAACCACATACTCTCTTTTTAAGGCAGTAGTTGTTTTATTCTATGACTTAGATTTCCAGCATCACAGACAGGCATGTTGGCAGGTCTTAAGTATATAAGGCAAGGCTGAGGTAGGTTACCACCTGGGTAAAGTTCCAGCTGGATTCGATGCCATGTTTTAGGTGTCTGCTGGGAAATGGCCAAGGTGCGAAGGGAAGTGACTGAGTGTTCAGCGTGGTTTCGGTGGGTAGGAAGTATCAGGTCCCATGAGAAGTTGCGTGGTGTTGTCTCGGCAAGAGTGGTGTAGGGGAGGCAGTGACTTTTTCCAGATAAATAAGCTGATGTTGGGCCCTGGAGATGAAATGTAGGGAGAGGAGGGCATCAGATCCAAGAAGAGGAAAGGGATTTGTGAATTGCAGTAGAGTGGGGGGCGTGTTTTAGATCCTAGGGTTTGTGGGGTGGCTGGGGTGGAGAGGGGGAATATTGGAACTGGTGATATGGTGGTTGGTGGTCTGGTCAGGTTGTTGGGGGAAGTGTGGAGCTAAGTGTAAAGGGTCTGGGTGAGGTGAAATTGGAGGTGAGTGCATTACATTTAAGGGGTGGGGTCAGTTAGTGGTTAACTAAGAGTTAGACTAGGTTTCTAATTGTGTAATTTTTCATTGATGACTATTCACTTAGCTGCAGCAGGAACCCTCCAAATTCTCTGATTTAAATGGATGCTGTCAAAGTTTTTAGTGCAGGGGAATTGCCCTCTGGAATGTCTAATTTCCTGGACAACTCCCTTGGAGTGTGCCATGTTGGGGATTCTGTGTGGTCCTCACGTGTAATTCCCATCTACTGTTCAACCATCGCAAAATCAAGACATTCACAGAGTTCCAACATGTCTGGCAACATCTGTAAAGAAAAATTCAGAGTTAACAGTTCAGGTCCGGTGACCCTTCCTCAGAACTTAGGATCTTCTGAGGAAGGCTCACTGGATCCAAAACGTTAACTGTGATTTTTTTCTTCACAGATGCTGCCAGACCTGCTGAGCTTTTCCAGCAACTCCCTGATTAACCGCATTTGCAGTTCTTTCGGTTTTTATTCATAGAGTTCCTACGGTGTGGAAGAAGGCCATTCGGCCCATCAGGTCTGCACCACCCCTCCAAAGAGCATCCCACCCAGACCCACTCTCCCATACTATCCCTATATTTCCCATGGCTAATCGACCTAGACTGCACATCCCTGGACACTATGGGCATTAGTATGGCCAGTCCACCTAACCTGCACATCTTTAGGCTATGGGAGGAAACCAGAGTACCCAGAGGAAACCCACATAGGTATGGGGAGAACATGCACGTTCACCCAAGGGTGGAATTGAACCCAGGCCTCTGGGTCTGTGAGGCAGCAGTGCTAACTACTAAGCCACCGTGCTGCACCCAGAGAGGCCATTCTCACCTCTAAGTCATAGAGTCATAGAGATATATAGAATGGAAACAAACCCTTCAGTCCAACTGGTCCATGCCAACCAGATATCCTAAATTAATCTCGTCCCATTTTCCAGTATTTGGCTCATATCCCTCTAAACTCTCTCTATTCATTTATCTATTTAGTTGCCTTATAAATGTAATTGTGATGTAATTGTACCAGCCTCCACCACTTCCTCTGGCAGTTCATTCCATACACACACTACCCTTTGCGTTAGGTCCTTAGGTCCCTTTTAAATCTTTCCCCTTTCATCTTAAACCTATGCCCTCTAGTTTTGGACTCCCCTATCCTGGGGAAAAAATCCTTGACTATTCACCCTGCCCATACCTCCCATGATTTTTAAACCTCTATAAGATCACCCCTCAGCTCCAGGGAAAATAGCCCTAGCCTATTCAGCCTCTACCTTTAGCTCAAACCCTCCAACCCCAGCAACATCCTTTTCTGAACCCTTCCAAGTTTCACAACATCCTTCCTAATGTCAGTGGACTTTGGATCCAAATCCCACACCGGAAACCTAAACACAGAAACCTAGACACCTGTTCTAGTGAGGCACTGAGGGAGTGCTTTTCTGCCAGTGACACAGTCTGAGATGTTGATGTGAGACCCTCTCTGCTCTCTCAGGTGAACATCTTTGGTCTTACAGCACTACTTCGGAGAAGAGTTGAGAATTATCCATGTCTTTTGCTGGTATTTATCCTTCAATCAGCAGTCAGTGAGAAAAAACACGTATCTGACCATAGATAACACAGTGTGGAGCTGGAGGAATACAGCAGGCCAGGCAGCATCAGAGGAACAAGAAAGTTGACATTTCGGGTTGGGACCCTTCTTCAGAAAATGGGGTAGGGGGAAGGGAGCTCAGAAATAAATAGAGAAAGGAGGGGTGGGGCTGGGGAAGGTAGGTGGGATGGTGATAGGTGAGTGCAGGTAGGCAGTGGTGGGGATTGGTCAGTGAGGTGGGAGGGGCAGATAGGTGACCATTGTCACAAATGAGAGCATGTTGACTGCAACATTGCAACATTAGCTCGCTACGCTTAAGAAGCATGTAATTGGCACTAAAACACCTGAAATTATGAAAGATACCTGACACATATAGGTCTTTCTTATGACCATCCCAGTAGTCACCTGAAGAAAACGATAATGGAATCATTGACAAATTGTAACAATCAATTCCTCACAATCTACAGTAAGCCCAAACATGGCACAAAGGAAGAACACCTCAGTGGTGGAGAATTCTGGTGACCTGAGGTCTAAAGTCATGTGTTCCTCTTGAACTTCCTACTCTTACCATGCGTCATGTCACAAATTACCCCAGTGTTATATGCCAAAATGTGACCGTCTGAAAGAAATCAATCCTATTTGCATTTGAATGAATCAATACTCATTGCTCCCACTATCTCCCTCGGGAGCCTATTCTATAGATGGACCAATTTACTCTGTGAAATATTGTTTCTGCAGATTAGTTTTGAACTTATGAATTGCCACCCCTCCCCTGCCAGAACCTTCTTTGAGTACAAGCTATAAGTTCTGGTTATGATGTTCTGTACAAGATGGAATAGCTTGTCATGGTCGACATTATCCAGTCCCTTTAGGCTCCTACAAACAGCAATCATGTTGTTCACAGATCTGTTCAGAATGCTGAATTGAGTATCTGAAGAACTTGGCATGGTACAGCAGGCCTCAAATTGTATTGAAACTGGTGATTCCACATCAGCGACGCTGCTTTCAAGGGAAAATTGAACAGCGTGCAGCTGTCCAGTTTGCTCGTTCTGTCAGACAGAAGGTGTTGAAAATAATATTATCACCATTATGAAAATGTATTAAATTTACTTGTTTGGATACTCCTTTTCTCAATTTTGTTTTTAGACACCTCCCCCTTCTCCTAACAGTCTATATATTACTTTTTGGTAGCACAAGATTTTGTGAAATTGCTATTTGCTTCTAAATATAATAAGTTTGCAGGCATCAATAATAAACCTTGCAAGAATCACACTACGTTGTGCATTCCTAACACAGATGGGCTGCAATGTCATGTGTTAGCTGATAATTTGGATCATTTTGTCACAGTATGTTCTATATATACTGTATTAAATTGATCGTAAATGTGTACAGGCACAATAAATGATGGCAAGACAATTAAACTCTCAAGCAAAATTTCACTTACCTGATGTTTAATCCTCCAAAGATGACAAAGTACATCCAAATCAGGCAGATTGAATCAGAGAATAGACGTATTCAAAGCTACTATCCTTGTTTCTTTCATCACATTGAAATCCCCACTATAAGATCATCCCATCAGGTCCACCTTTCTGAGTTATAAATTTCTTATCAAGATCTTCAATTGTGACATGTAGCATAACTTACCCATAGATTGACTGGAATAATACCAGGAATGAGGGATTTTAGATACAAGGAAAGACTAGAGAAATTGGGCTTATTCTTCTTGGAGCAGAGAAGGTCAAGAGGTACGAAAACAGAAGTTACTAGCAAAGCTCAGCAGGTCTGGCAGTATGTGTCAATAGAAATCAGAGTCAACATTTCGGGTCCGGTGAACCAGAACCTGAGGAAGGGTCACCGGATCCGAAATGTGAACTCTGATTTCTCTTTACGGATGCTGCCATACCTACTGAGCTTTTCCAGCAACTCCTGTTTTTATTTCTGATTTACAGCATCCACAGTTCTTTAGGTTTTTATTAAGGCTACTAAGTAAACTTATTGAGGTATCCAAAATTATTAATGATTTTGCCAGGGTAAAGAAGAATATTCTGTTTCCTCTAATTGGTAACTAGGGATCACAGTTTTAAGATTGTTAGCAAGGGGTGAAGGCAGTTTCCATAGGAGCTTTCAAAAGAGAGCTGGATACATATTTGAAAGTGATGAAGTTAGAGGGCTACAGAGATGGGGTTGGAGAGCTGGACAAACTGGGAAGATTTTGGCAGTTGGTACAGACACAATGGGTCGAATGGCCTCCTTCGGTACTATAAAATTCAATTCTATTCAGCCTTCTCATGCTGTTAGTACATCACTGGAGAATACATAGTCCATCTGTAAGTTGTAGTGGATTTACTTCGCAATCACCATTGAATCAACTTCACCTGAAATTTCTCACCACGTGACATAATGCATTTTTAAAAATCCAATTACACCTCATTAGCATAGCATGATTTTTTTCAAGCATGTTAACAATAGTATTGAAGCAAAGAGATGTAAGTTCGCTGCAGCTCAGTAATTTCTGAAGATTGTACTTTGCAGGGACTTCAACAGTGCACCTTATAGAGGAACAAGGAATCATCGTCAGTATTGTCTGAACTTCTGTGTTGAACAGCCCAAATGAGAAGTTGCTGACAGTTTCTCCATCATGATAACTGCAAATTCAGGGCTATTCATCAAACTCTTGAGATGGATGTGTCATGTCAGCCTCCTTGTTTATACTTTCTCAAGCTCCTTTATTCTCCTTCAGGATCTCACTGATCTAAGGGAAGGCATTATGGGGTGGCATGGTGGCTCAGTGGTTAGCACTGTTGTCTCACAGTGCCAGGGACCAGGGATTTATTCTATCCTCGGGCAACTGCCTGTGTGGAGTTTGCACATTCTCCCCATGTCTGTGTGAGTTTCCTCCGGGTGCTCCGGTTTCCTCCCACAGTCCGATGATGTGCAGGTTAGGTGGATTGGCCATGCTAAATTGCCTGTAATGTACAGGGTTAGAGAGATTGGGAAGAGGGCTGGGTCTGGGTGGAATGCTGTTTGGAGGTCGGTGTGCACTTGATAGGCCAAATGGCCTGCCTCACACTGTAGGGATTCTATGATTATCATTTATTTCAGTCTTGTTGGAAGTAACAAAGGATATGGAATAGACGATCAAAACCCTTGAGCCTGTTCTGCCATATGGTTCATGCCGTGGTAAAGATGTTTATTGTAAAGTCTCTGTCTCGCTTTTTCTCCTAGTGCTTTCGTGGAGAGAGAATGTTTGTCCATGTACATTTTAACTTTCTGATGTGGATCTCCCCCAGTGTTGGTAATAAGTTATCATACCAATTCTTCCCATATAAATGCAATTTATACATATTGTGCAATACTATGCTGAACACAACAGAGGTGATTCTGACTTTGGGAGGAAGAGTAAAGCCACTGATATTAGATCTCTGACCGAAATGCATCTCTCCCAGAAATCCTTTCTGCTGAAGTCAATATAGAATCTGAATGGGCATATAGGATTTGACATTGTCTCCAAAGGTCAAAGTCACACCCAGTAAGACTATTCAATGTGAAGTTGATATTAGAAATGGATCCAGCCTTGGCATCAAAAAGAGACAATCCCTGAATCAGGTCTTCAAATGAGATAAATGAGGATGACTGAGGCATTTTCTGCCTGTCCATCATGCTGCCCATGTCACACTTTGTGGGTTGCACCTTCTCAAATGCAGATTTGTTTCAGTTTTATCAGATCCCAGATTTAATGTTGGTGACAAAGGAGTAACATACAATGGAAGACAGTGAACCTAAAGAAAAATCAAAACGGTCAATTACCAAACAATTTTCTTTAAAAGAAAGGTGCAAGTCAGAGCCAACAAAATCCCCAAAAATGTCTTGGTTATGTTGTTAGCTGTCATGTTGAATTCTTCAAGTAGAAGTAGGAGCAGGGTATGACCTCAAGTGAGTTCCACCATTTTGTTATCCCTTTTACAGAAGCACGACATTCATTTGTGTGTACTCTGTCTGAAAGTTGACCCTTGCCTCATTGTAAGTTGATGCCTCATGCTGAGCTGTTTTCATGGCTGTTTTTATCAGTAGTGATTTGTCAGTGCCTTCCTTTCTCAGAGACAGAGTGAGGAGGCAGGTCTCAATTCTAACAGAGCCGGAGCAGTTCTCAAATCCAAACCATTCTCTTTACTCTGAACCATGTACTCACCAACTATGCCCGGACTGGGTTCCACAAGGGCCATTCAGCACCTGAGATAGTAGGAACTGCAGATGCTGGAGAATCCGAGACAGCAAGATGCAGGGCTGGATGAACACAGCAGGCCAAGCAGCATCATAGGAGCAGCACCTGACCTCATTTCAACTTTGGTTCAAACATGGACAAAGCTGAATTCCAGAGATGAGCTGAGAATGACAACCCTTGACATCAAGACTGCATTTGATGGAGTATGGCACTATGGATCCCTGGCAAAACTAAAATCAATGGGTATCAGGCAGTAAACTCTCCACTGGTTGGAGTCAAACCTAGCACAGGAAGATGGCTATGGTTATTAGAGGTCAGTCATCTCAGCTCAAGGACATCTCTGTAGGAATTCCTCAGGGTAGCCATCTAGGATTAACCGTCCTCAGCTCCTTCATTAGTGACCTTGCCTCCATCATAAGGTCAGAAGTGGGGATGTTTACCAATGATGGCACAATGTTTAGCACTATTTGCAACTCCTCAGATACTGAAACAGTCATGTTCAAATGCAACAAGATATAACATTGCAATAATGCCTTAATATTCCAAGGTATCTAACTCCCTTTCAGACATACTGTTTGACTTGTATCTCTGTTATTCTAGATTAGTGAGCCTTTAAAGCTCTTTCTCTGTCAGCAATTTTTCCTTAAGTTGCCTTCAACTAATGGAGCCAACTTCTTTTCCCCCTGCTAGTGGCAAGAGTGGTTTCCAGTTGACGCTGATAGTTCCTCCCACTGTTTCAGTTGGAGCATTCCTTAATTTTCTGACCCTCGGGGCATATACTATTCCTCAAGGAATTATCCAATCTCTCATAATAGTTCAATTGGGAGAAGTCGTTGGAATTATTTCAGCCTGCATAATCTTTTTTTGTTGCCTTTTGAAACTATATGTTAGGTTTTAGTAACTTCATATTCATTGATGAGTTGTGAGTATCACTGGAAAGGCCAAGATGTGTTGCCCATCTGTAATAACCTGAAGAAAGTGGTGGTGAGCTGCCTATTGTGAGCACTGCAATCTGTGTGCTAAGGCAACTCCCACAGTGCTATAAGAGAGAGAAACAGGAATTCAGGACATGTTGTAGTGAAAAAGTCAAAATTAGGATGGTGAGTGACTGAGGGAGGAGCTTGGAGCTAGTGGGTGGTTCCATGTATCTGTTGCCTTTGTCCTTTTTCTGTAGAGGTCACACATTTGGAAGGTGCTGTAAAGGAATCTTCAGTGAGTTACTGCAATGCATCTCGTAAATGGTTTGCACTGTTTCCATTTTGTGTCGATGGTGGAGAAAAAGTAAATGTTTAATGTGGTCGATGGGGTGCAAAGCAAGTGTGCTGTTTTGTTTTGGTTGGTGTTGAGTTTCTTGAGTATTGTTAGAGCTACACTCATCCAAGCCAATGGGAAGTATTCTATCACACTCCTGACTTATGCATCTTGAAGATGGTGGACAAGCTTTGGAGAGACAAGCGGTGTATTACTTGCTACAGAATACCCAATGTATTATAGAGTTGAACTCTAATATCCATGGACTCTGTATTATTTAGAAGGTATTCTCATCTAAATATATTCTGCTATTCTTATGTCCTAGCTATGGTATGAAAGACACCCAAATGTATCTTTTCTCAACCCAAATTTAATCTCCTGTTCACAATTTCACCATATAATTTACATTACAGAAATGTGTTACATTTAGAGTTAGGGTTAGGGTTGGAGATGACTGATATTCTGAACTTCTTAGTTTTTACTTTTTCTAATTTATTCCTATGAATGCTGGACCATTTTTTTTTTACTTTTCTAATTTCTGTTTTTGTTTCCTAAGGATTTGATCTTTAATACCTGCACCTAAGATGGTGCTGTAATGCAACAACTGTAAACTTTTCACTGTACTCATTTGAGTACATGTGACAATAACCCTAATTCATTCATTCATTCATTTGGTCTATTGTGCCTGCGCAGCTCTTCTGTGCCATTCTCCTGTCTTCTCTGTGTAACCCTGCACCTTCTTCCTCACACCTGTTATAACCGAGTGTCGTGTGATTTTTAACCTTATCCAGCCCACTCCAACACCAGCACCTCCACATCATTCTTCCTTTCCACGTAATTATTTCATTCCCTTTCAAACACCTTGATAAACCTACTGCTAACACACTCTCAAGAACTGCATTCTGAAGGCTTACCACTTACTTTGAGTGGGCTTTTCCTCATATCACATTTGATTCTTTCCTAACTGCTTTAAATCTGTGTCCTCTTGTTCTCAATTTCATCATGAGTGGGAACATGTTCTCCTTATTGATTCTGTATTTAATCCATTCTCTTTATATCTTGGCATTATCAACAAGCAAGCTCCCCTTCACTTGCTAATCCAGGTCATATGTAAATAGATTGCAAAACTGGCCTTCCAGCACAAATCCCAGAAGAGTATTGTCACTTACTGTTCACTGGTAATCCAAGAATACCCCTTTTATCTCATCTCTCTGCTTGGTATCTCCAAACCAACTTCTTGCTCGTGTCATAAAGTTGCTTTCCATTTCACACATCTCAATTTCAGTTTCTAATGTTTTTTTTTGTGGAATGTTATCAAAAGCTATTTGAAAAATCTTTGTATACAACATTGATCTTCCTTCACAGTGATCCTGTCAAAAACGAAATTACATTTGATGGAAATGACCCATCATACACAAAACCAGGATGACTCTCCTTAATCAGTTTACGCTTTTGAAAATGCTCACTTGCTTTATCCCTAGTAGTTGATGCTAGGGATTTTTCGATGTTAAAGTAATTTCAACTCACTGATACATAGTTCTGTGTTTTCATTTTCTTTTTCATTGATTTGTGCAAAATTGAATAGCACGTACAGGAGAGAAAGAGTCAATTCAGCCCAACAGGTTTGTGCTGATGTTTGTGATCCACACAAATCTTCACTTACTCTATCTCATCCTGTACACATAACCCTGTCATTTCTTTCTTCCTCCGAAAAGGCGAGGCAGTAGTGTATGTGGTAATTTCCCTGGATTAGTAATCCCTGACTCTAGATTCATGTTCTGGGGATGTGAGTTTGAATGCTACCATGGTAGATGGTGAAATTTGAATTTAATAAAAATCTGGATTAAAAAAAGAATCCAGCCCACTGGTGAGCGTAGAATCACTGCCGGTTGTGGTCAAGACCCATTTTGGTTCAGTAATATCCTTCAGGGAAGGAAATTAGCTGTCCCTACTTGTTAGGCCTATACATGACCCCAGCAATATTGTGGACTCAGAACTGCAGTATGGGCACTTACAAATGGGCAATCAATGATGTCCAAATCCTGTGAATGATTTTTTTTAAAAAAATATATCAAGGCATCCTCTTAAATATATCTGTGATGTTCGCCTCAGCTACATCTTGCAATAGTGAGTTCCTCATTCTAAACATTTTCATGTCAAAGATGATTTCCAGATCTTATTATTGGATTTAATAATGACTGTGATATGTTTACAGCACCCGATTCTGCAACATCTTACCTACCTCGGCCTAATCAAACATTTTTCTTGATGTTAAAGACCTCTTTCGGGTCACCACATGGTTTTTCACTTTCTGGAGGCTGTTCTTGATCGGTACCCCAATTACACTTCATGGCATTTGCCACCTCCGACATTTGTGGCATAGGGTAAGGCTGGTTTTGAGGAAGTCACCCTGACACCAGTCCACCTTTGTCTATTCTTTTGGAAGGAAGCCAGAAAGTGGGTGATAGGGTGACTCTGTGATTAGCACTGCTGCCTCACAGTGCCAAGGAACCAGCTTTGATTCCACCCTTGTCTGTGTAGAGTTTGCACACGGTCCCCATTTCTGTGTGGGTTTCCTCCCACAGTCTAAAAGATGCGCCGGTTAGGTTGATTGGCCATGCTAAATTGCACATTGTGTGCAGGGTTAGGGGACGGGGATAGGGAGAGGGCTGCATGGGATGCTTTTTGGAGGATTGGTGCGGACCCAAATGGCAGGCTTCCACACTGGAGGGATACTGTGAAACCGTAGTGTCTCTGGCCTGCCTGATTAATAGTGGTAGATGATAGACCACAGGTGAATCTGAACAGAGGAGGTATTTGCCTCTTTCTTTAGTGCACAATAGCCATAGTCAGGCTTAATTAGTAAGGACTTTCATGAATTTTTAGACTATATCTGCTGCCATGGAGGCTACCATAGAACTCATTGACCCCATCCAATAGTTGTGTGACATCACCTGTTTGGGTTGAGCACTGAGTAATATGATCTCCTTTAGAGCGATTAATTTAGACAACAGGTATAACTTCTCAGTTCTGGTATTGTTGAAGTCAGTCTTTTCAGACCAGACTTTATATTTCTCCATCTCCAATTGCCCTTGAACTGAATAGTTTGCTGAATCATTTCAGACGGTAATTAAGGTTCACCAAAGTTTCAACGATCCTACATGACATGCAAGGAAGGATAGCAAATTTAAAAGACTTTACTAATCAGATTCTTTCAAAACAGTCACTGATAGCTCTGAGGTCACCGTTTCTGGGAACAATTTGTGTAATTCTCAATATATGAATTGAATTGCCTTTCCATCAGCAGCCATGTGTCGTCAGAGGTGATGGGGGGTTGGGAGAAGAGGACTTGAACGCACATCCCTGGAGCATTAGTCTGGGCCCGTGGATGACCAGTCCAGCCACCTTACCACTTCACCACCATCTCCCACTGCCTGAGTATTATCAGTACTCCAAGTAAACAATGTCAAAGTTGTCAAGTAGATTATCAGAGCTCTGTGTTTCAATATTGTCACTTGGTGCTTCGTTTGTGATTTTTAATGTCCTTGTTTACTTGTGTGTCACTTTTAGTGGTTTGTGTTGGTGTATCCCAGCATCCCTCTGTTGAGCTACCTGATTTCAAATTAGTGTTCCAGGGGGTATTAGGACTCCTTTTTCTCTCCCTCAAAATGGATTATCTTGCATTTACCTATCATGCAATTAACTTGCTCATTCCACTCACTCTGCCAGTACTCTACTGTAGTCCTCTGTCTTACCTGCATGGCCTAATTTCCTATCCTGGAATTCAACTTTCCTTTCCTTTAACAACCTCCTTAAAATTCATCTTTTTGACGCATTCTTTTGTCTTCCTTCCCCTTCGCCTTGATGTCCTCATTCATATTCTCCACCATATCCTGATAAACTTAGCACTCTTAGAAGCTTCATATCAATATCACACAGCTTGCACACACAGCCAGTTATTTAACCATGGCAGCCATATCACACAGATAATCTGCACCATACTCACTGGTTGTTCCCTCTCACTTACAACGATAACATACTGCTGCAACATTTAGCAATGGTTGAGCTGAATCAGTTGAAGCTGTGGGTACCTTCACACTTAATTCTCCCTCTCCCATCCTACTTCTTTCCTCTTCCTTTGACTCAGAAATTCCAAATAGTGTATGCAAACACCTCCTTCCATTCCAGCACCACTCTTTCTAACCACAAACTTCCCCTTGTACATTTCTTTTTTCAGGAAGCTGTTCCCATCCCTATATGAAAACAGTAAACCAAAACCACCCAATTTACCAAATGACCCCAAGAATTTCCTGACAAGATTCCACTTTTTGTAGCTTTTTCTTTGACATAAATGCAAGTGGATAAGAAAAACCCAAGAGAATGGCACTAAGCCATAAGGCTCATTGGAGAGCTAGTACAGATATGATAGGCTGAATGTCGTCCTTCTGTGATTCTGTAATAAATAAAACTCAATGCAAATGGCACATGAATTAAAAAGCATCAGTGTCTAACAATGTCCACGCTGATGGTATACTTTTCCAGAGCTCCTTTGCAATCAACTAATCAATGCCATTCCTGTTCATGGTCTGACTACTTCTGATACAAAACCTCATGTATTACTGAAAACAACAAATGCTGGTGATCACAGCAGGTCAGACAGTATCTATGGACAGGGAGCAGGCTAATGTTTTGAATCCAGATGACACTTCATCAGACTCCTCTTCTATTACACATGCCTGAACAATTTGTGCCACTTAGTATGATTGGGTCCCTTTCCATGTGCTTGTATATCACGTCCCCAAGAGCCTTTCTTATTGCTAAAAAATTGACCCTTTCGTAGGGACAATTATAAGTTTCACTTCAAATCAATTCCCTGTTGCTTCTTAAATAAAAACCGAAAGAACTGCGGATGCTGTAACTCAGGAACAAAAACAGAAGTAGCTGGAAAAGCTCAGCAGGCCTGGCAGCATCTGTGAAGGACAAAACAGAGTTAATGTTTCAGGTCCAGTGACTCTTCCTCAGAACTGCTGGTGGCTGGGCAAACTTCAGTTTATATGCAGTAGATAGGGAGGGGGGTGGGATAGGGATTAAATGATAGGATAGAGCCTAAAGACCCTGTTGCTTCTTCTTTGCCTGTCTGTTTGTGTATACATCTGTGTTAATTTCCTCCCATCTTCAATCCTCCTTTGTTTCTGTAGCTCCCCCTTGTGCCTGCCTAACACATGTCCTCCAGACTTAACTTTTTATGCTGACACTTCCAAGTCTAGAATTTCCAGGTACATGGACCAATATATCTGATGATTCAAAAGAATAAGGACTTGTTCTGTTAATTCTTATTTGGGATTTGGAAGAGCCATTTTAAAATGGACATCAGAATTGTTGGTTGATGTTGCAATGATGTGTGAACAAGACATCGGACCACATGGATCTTATATTGGAATAGGGCAACCCATTCACCTTCAATTGTGGGTCCGTAAAGATATCTGAGGGGCTTGATAATGTTTCTGGGAAGGATACAATTTTCAGTTGTGAAATTGTCTGGTGCAGTCTGGTGCATGTTAGTGCAGAGTTGTCAATATCAGAATGAAGCAGAATGAAATGGTGCCTGGATGTCTTGTTTCAGGTCATGAGCATCACGTCGGCTTCGGCTGTGTGGATACTTTTGAGAGCATTTATGCTGTGGTCCTTTCAACATATTGCCTGGTCTCTTTTGTGAGCCAGCGATAGGCTCTATCCTGGCTGCCATCTGCCTTTATCACTCACAGTCCTCAGGCAGATCCTGCCTCCTGGAGATGTGCACACCACTAACTGGAATCTATGGTGGTATCAAGCAGAATTCCAGCCAATCAGGGCATTGGCATTTTAAAATTTCTTTGCATAAGTGACACAGTTGCGACACGGGATCATGACCTGGAGGTTATCCTAAAACATGATCTTAAATTTGTCAATGAAACTTTAAATGGGCCGAAGGACCTCTGTCATCTGAATCAGTGTATTCAACTTGTTGGCTTTAGTATGAGGATCTCTAAATCAAAATGAAGACACTCTTCATAAAAGAAACTGTGTTAAATGAAATTGTCATGTCTTTGATCTCTTGCTTTCTTCTGGCATTATTGCATCCTTACTGCAAATGTCACTTACAGCTTCGATTGATTGGTTTGAAATCTCCAATGGAATAAGTTGTGTTTTGAAGATGATAATTTCAATTATTACTTCAAACTGTTCTGCAGAGCTAACCAATGGCTTCTGGGGGTTCATCCACTGATTCATGACCGAAAATGAAATTCAACACAGGGCACATGGCTTTGGATTTTACAAGCCCTCTGAGTTTGGGCTGGGAGGTGGGTTCTGGAGAGGCAGAAAAGCAACAGGTGCTGTGTCCATTGTCCTCTTGCTACAAGGTTATCTTTTCAACAATGGGGACAATCTTCCGAAGTGGTCAATTAAGGACATCTTTCCGTCCATGCTGGCATTTTATCGGTGGTGGTAGGCGATTGCTAGATGAGCCCTGTTGGCCTCCCTGTGGGCTCCGATGTGTGCCCTCCTATTCAGGACTCTTCACTCCTTTTATAGAAGGGCAGCCTTTCAACAAAGCCTCACCAGCATTATCCTCCCTCGCTGGGGCCTACCCATTGACCTATTACTGATAGCCCGCATCTGTTAATGCTGCCGAGCCCATTCTTAATTGCAACAGCCACCAAAGGTGGGCTGCGGACCACTGAAGTGGGGTTCCCCCACCCTCCAACTTTAGGGCCCTTTTTTTGGGGATTTTCAACGCGAACACTAAATTCAGCCCGCACTGTTTATCTAGAGGAACAGTGCCTCAGTGGTGAATCAACTTTAGATGAAACTTTAACTATTCAACCTTCTGTTCTTCCCTGAAGGATAATGCAGAGTAAGCAATGTGTGGGTCAATGCAAGAGGTTCAATGAATACTCTCAATTCCACAATTAGCCTGCCTACCCCTATCAGTCTGACAGCCTGTTCCAGGTCAAAGAATATCTTCAATCACTTGGTTGGACCGTGATGTTATCTCGATGCTGCAGCATGTGTGTCCTTTACTGAATCAAGAGAAAGATTAGTGCAAGGATGAATAGGAGCTGCAAATTCCAGAGCCCAATAGTTGGCATTTCCATCTTAACCGTAGGAGAAGGACCAAGGCAACGGATTACAATTTTGTAAAGGTGAATTAGCATATCAATTTCATCATAATGTTTAATTAAATTGTACATATTTTTGCAATGTCAAGTTGTACATCTAAGCATTTTGCATTTTGTTTCCTGTTGAATTTTTAACCCTGATAATCGACATTTATTTACATTGAACAATCCGAATGAAGGATCAAAGTTCATGGAGCAGGACAACCACAACATTGTAAAGAGTTAAATAGAAAATAAAGTCATGAGGAAAATGGTGTTTATTGCCATCAAGATTACAAAAACCCGCAGAATTCAAAACAAAGGTATTTGAGAGTGTGGCTCATGTAAACAGCCTGGACTTCTACATTAATGGTAATTAGTTTGAGGCATTTCATCCCTACGTATAGTATTTTAATACAGAATTTAGAATTCTGCACAGGACATCGCTTGATCTGTTGTGAAAAGCTGGGAATTGTAATTTAATACGTTCTTGTCATTAATTCCCAGCATCAGAGAAAATGGCAGCAAAAATTATTGGATAATTGAAAAGGTGGACTTGTACATAAAAGGTAAAGTCACCATAATCCTACCAGACCATAGTGCTGCTGTCTCATTAGAAAGGAACGAGTGGCTAGATTTAACCTGAGTGTCATGACGCCTCAGCCAAGGGGAGAGGTTGAGAAAGAGAATCCTTCATGGTAACCTCAGCCAGTGTAGGAATTGAACCCACTCTGTGGATACAACTTTTGTATCACAATCCAGCCAACTGAGCTAACTGGCCTTACAGAGACTGAAACCTTCTCATGATCACCAGGGGACAACTTGGGCTGCTCAAGATGATTTGCCATTTTGGTGTTACTCTGTATTCTAGAACAAATCATTTTTTAAGATAAAAGTCCTTCATGGAAGGAAACCTATATGTGCCTGGAGTACATGTTTCTTCATGTGTTTGGAGTTGTCCAGCAAGACATTCTGTTGTCCAACAAAGTGTTTCAAGTTGGACATTGGAACCGGAAGAGGCCATCTTGCTCCCAGAACTTCCTTGAAAATCAGTGAGTGAGTACTTGCCAGCACTAGCTGCTGCTTCGCATCCTGGGAAATCACTTTTTGGGATGCCAGTTCCTGGTGTCCAACTTCTCTGAAGGGTCTGTGAATTCCCTGCAGGCAGAGGTGAAGACAAAATGGCTCTCTTGTGTTTAAGCCCCATAAATGTTCCTATGATGCACAATCTTTGGCTTTTATTACTGTCCAAAATTGTCCAAAGATTAATATCCTTTATTCATGCCACAGATCTTTTTTTGGAAGTCAGTGTGACTCAAGATTTCATCCACTGTTCTCCAGGAATTTTTGCAAGGCGCATTATTGGTGAGCGAAGGACATATTTTGTTGTGCTAAAAAGTTGACTAATCCATACAGTACATGGAAGAACACTGGTCTCCAAGGAGCTGTTACTCTTTGAAAATGGAGGCTGCTGTAGAGGCAAAGTGCATTGGTTATGCAAAACACCAACGTAAAAGGAACTCAGCTGACAGTCTCTCCCTTGCACTGGCGTGACTCAAATAATAATAGAAAATTGCAACAGTGGCAAACGGTGGCAGGGTTAGGGGCAAGATGGAAGGAAATACATGAAACTCAGAAGAAAGATTGTAATGTTTTTTAGTCATTCACGGATTGTGCATGTGGCTGACTGGCCAGCATTTATTGCCTGTTCCTAGTCGCTCTTAGGAATGTGATGGTGAGCTGCCTTCTTAAACTACTGCAGACCGTGTACTGCAGTTCGACCCACAATGCCCTAGGGAGCCAATTGCAGGATTTTAACCCAGCAACAGTGAAGGAGCAGTGATATATTTCCTAGTCAGGATGGTGAGTGTCTTGGAGGGGAACTTGAAGATGGTGTTCCCACATATCTGCTGTCCTTGTCCTTCTAGATGAAAGTGTTGGTGGGTTTGGAAGGCGCAGTCTGAGGATCTTTGGCGAATTGCTGCAGTGCATCTTGGAGATAGTGAATTGCTGCTACTGAGCGTCGGTGGTGGAGGGAGTGGATGTGATGCCAATCAAGTGGGTTGCTTTGCCCCAGATGATGTCAAACTTCTTGAGTGTTGTTGGAGCTGCACAAATCCAGGCAAGTGGGGAATATTCCATCACACTCCTGACTTGTGCCTTGTAGATGGTGGACAGGTTTTGAGGAGTCAGGAGGTGAGTTACTCACTGCAGTATTCCTAGCCTCTGACCTGCTCCTGTAGTCACTGTGTTTATGTGGTGAGTCCAGTTGAGTTTCTAGTCAATGGTAGCCCCTCCAGGATGTTGATAGTGGGGGATTCAGTGATGGTAACTCCATTGAATGCCATGGGGCAGTAGTTCGATTGTCTCTTATTGTTGATGGCCATTGCCTGGCATTTGTGTAGCATGAATGTTACTTGCCACTTGTTAGCACTTGTGAAAGGGATGATGGCCAAGTTAAAGAATATTTTTTCCCCAGTGCTTGAGACAAGATAAATAAATCGACTTAACTTTGTTGTTTCATTTTGATGGGTGAGAATCTACAGATGATGTTGATGTCAGTCTAGTGAATTTATGTTCCTCAGTGACCTGTTACAGCAGTGGGATTATGATAACCCTTTAACCTAGGCCTGACCAGGGAAGACAGCTCAGTATCATCCCTAGGGTGAAGTGGGTACACCACTGCATGCTGTGCACCAGACATACCCTCTCCCCTCCATGACAGCTTGTGACAATCTCCTCCCAATTATAACCTTTCTCCTGGCACCCTCCAGCCACCCAACCACTCCCTCACCAGCCCTCTGGTCTTCTGCCTGAGTACGCAACTGTTTATTGACAGTTGGTACGAGGCCTGGGGCGGCCAAAAGGTTCCTCGATCTCAAACATAATCACGTGAGTGCGTTTTGATCATAGTTCACGCACTCCAAATATGGTTAAATCAAACTCCCTCCTGCACTTCATCCCAGAATTTTAAACAGAACGGTGGTAAACTTTAAAGAAATAGAGATAGGAATGTAACTGGAAGCATACTTATTGAAAATTTGTCACTGATAAACTTAGCAGTTAAACAACAGCAAAAAAAAATTGTTTCAACCAAAAACATGTGAGATATTTTATTTCAGTTGACCGTATGGTCCAACACAAAAATAAAAATGATGCAGAGAAACTTGTTTTGCAGACTACATGAGCATTTTGAGGAATAAACTGTCCACTGCCATCCGCTACAAAGCTACTGACCCCACAGCTACCTTTACAACAGCTTTTCATAGCCCACGCTCTGCAAGGAGTCCATCCCATTCTCCCAGTTCCTTTGCTTACATCACATCTGTTCAGATGATGCCACCTTCCAAAACAGCGCTGCTGACATGGCTTCCTTTTCCCGTTACTGCGGTTTCCCACCCACTGTGGTTGACAGGACCCTCAACCACATCTGACCTATCACCCGTGCTTCCACCCTTGCCCCTTCCCATCACTCACAACAGTGTGATCGGGGTCCCCCTTGTCCTCACTTTTCATCCCACCAGCTCCCACATTCAAAGGATCATTCTCTACCATTCCAGACAACTCCAGCAGAACGCCACCACCAAGCACATGTTCCTCTCACTCCCCCTGACTGCAGTTCACAGGGATCATTCCCTCCAGGACACCCTAACCTATTCAACACCATCCCCCTTCCCACAAGATGCAACACCTGCCCTTTCACCTCCTCCCTGCTTACCATCCAAGGGGCTAAACAGTCTTTCCATGTGAAGCAGCATTTCACCTGTACATTCTCCAGTCTTTTGTATTGTATTCGCTGCACCCAATGTGGACTACTCTACATTGGAGAAACCAAACACGGACTGGGTGACCGTTTTGCAGAACACCTCCGGTCCATGTGCAAACAGGACCCCGACCTTCCTGTAGCCAGTCATTTTAACACAGCGTCCTGCTCACACGCCCCACTGTTCTGTGACAACAAGGTGCAGGGCTGGATGAACACAGCAGGCCAAGCAGCATCATAGGAGCAGAGAGGCTGACGTTTCGGGCCTAGACCCTTCATCAGAAAAGGGGGAGGGGAAGGGGGTTTTGAAATAAATAGGGAGAGAGTGGGAGGCGGATAGAAGAGGGATAGAGGAGAGGATAGGTGGAGAGGAAACAAACAGGTCGAAGAGGCGGGGATGGAGCCAGTAAAGGTGAGTG